>NC_092337.1:372661785-372980357 GCF_046630445.1 Rutidosis leptorrhynchoides | reverse complement strand
TTTTTGTTATACTTCTAACTTTCATATCTTTCATTCTTCTCTTTCATCTACCGCTAGAAGAATCTATTCACTTTTATGATTTTCTTGGAATTATAATGTTTCTAATTCTCCCGTGTCTTTACGTCGCCATACGTATTGATACACACGGTTTGTAGTTTCTGGGTGGTTATTGGGTTTGATATCTTTCCTTATATTTCGATGCTCCTGCTTCTGTTTTCCATAATCATTGTCATCCATAGTTAATACTCTCTCCTATTTGCTGTAATCTATACCCCAATTTCTATTTTGGGACTTTGTCCCTTCGTTTCTTCTTCCCGTCCTTGAGTCAAGCGATCAATAGTTCGAAATTCGTAGGTATAAAATTCGGAATGAACATAGCTAATGCTCTAAGAAAGGAATGGTAATGGCACGATTTTGATTTGTCAAATTACCAGAATATCCAGGAAAATAGAACTATCAAGATGATTTGTTCTTAATATTTTTCGGAATTGGATAGAATGTAAAAGTCGTGTAACATGGCACATGATGACGGTACTGTGAATCATCATATTCCATTAGAAACTTAACATGACTTACTGTAATATAATGAAGTTGATCAAGTTTCATTATATTATACTAGTTCATGCATCAGTTCCCAACACTGCTTCAGAACATTCCTATTTTAAACTTGAAGGATTTAGAAACTAACACAGTTTCCTTTATTTTGTAACGCAGATATTACAGAGAGATAAATGATTTCAGATAAGGATAGTGGTGAAAATATCTTCAGAAATATTGAGGATATTTATAATGAAAGATATGATAATATCTTGAAATTTCTAATGTCGAAGGATGATGATGAAGATTGACCCGTAAGGGTTTAGATTCAGAAGCAAGGTGTTTGCTACAGAATCGTCATAATTCTTTATGTACAAGTTTAGTCCTTGTAACTTGTTCAGAGTCTCCTTCATGGTTTGTTCAATCCGGTTTTCAGTACCAATTTTCTATCGAGCGTTCCTAACACTTCCTTCTTTTATCATCAACATTTGGTCATTAAGACCTTCTACAACATGCTGCTTCGTCAGTATTTTCAAAGTTATCGGATCTGGGTCATTGGTTATCAAACCAAGATGGTTTAAGGAGAATTGTATTTTTAGATGATTAAACGCTGATGGTAATATGATGGAATATAAAAGGTTCTCCGGTAACGATGGCGAAAGAACAACGTATATATATATTTCGAGATTGTAATAAGAGTAGTCTTACTGAGATATCGAAGTGGAGCTGTGACAAAATTAGTTAATTGAAAAGGAATCGCGTGATTGTTTTTGCTAATGGATGATAAGGAATTCGATGCGGATACGTTTTAACTATAACTTCGAGTTCAAAAATTTTTAGGTGCATAACTGTATGCATAAATCTTTATTCCGTAGACGAGGTGCGGCTGGTTGAACTTCTCGATCGAGATGTTTTCAAGAATCATGAAAAGTTGTGAATGCGAATTGTAATCGTCAAGATACAAATGAGGTTTAAAATAGAATCAAGTGGCAAACTTGAAGGATTGTTTAGTTTCATATGTAATAATCATCATTTTAACTCATTTTTAATTGTCCAAAGTTAGCAGTCCAATAGTCCGATTGTCCAATGGTTCAATAAATTCATATATGAACTAAATATATAATATTCGAATTACTTAATACGTATCGTGACCCGTGTACTGGTCTCGGTGTCGATCACAACTCAAAGTATATATATATTTTGGAATCAACTCCGACCCTGTATAGCTAACTCCCACCTTCCCATATAGAGTGTCTATGGTTGTTCTGAAATATATATATAGATGGATCAATATGATAAGTCGAAACCTTGTATACGTGTCCCGTTATTTAAAATGCGTAAAATAAATAAATATATATCATGACCCATTATACAACGTGTTGTCTCAGAATTAATCCGACGTGTTGTTGTACATGTGTCCCGACGGTATGTAAAGTACATAAATTAAAATTGCAAGAATGTAAATTGCGATAAATTAAATATTAATCAGTTAGCTGGGAACAGTTAGCCGGAACAGTTAGCGTGTAATCCTATCACAATTTCAATTAATTAATTCATCTGTTTCTAACAATTTTTATTTTGCCAATGTTTCTTCATTATGCCACTTGTTGGATTCGGATAGGTAAAAATCCAAATATGAAATTTAAATGGAAATGGTTAATCTGGGGTGAACGGATACGTATATCGGTAATTGTAAGTAGGATAATAAATGATCGTTGAATCAGATTCGAAGAATGTACAGTGTAACTTGTTAATGTGAATTCTAAATATTCCTTGGGTACTACCCACCCGTTAAAATATTTTCATCATTAACAGTTTGTACGAATGAAATTTTTAATTACAATCTTTATGAAAATATATTTGCATATATATTTTCTTCAGAGGTAACTATGAATTTAATGAGTCAATAAAATATTCAACTCATTTGATTTATCGTTATTACTAGATTACATAATCTCCAAAACATTAGAGATTACATAATCGTCATGTCGAACGAAGAACGATACGTAAAGAAGAGGTAATCGGTGTAGAATGATATGTAGAACAAAGATCATATTCGAAGTTCAGATGATGATGTTGAGGTACGTGGTGCGGATGTGATTGTTGGTGGTGGTAATGATACGGTTGGTGTTGATGCTGATGATGTCGTTGACGTCGATGATGCTACTGGTACTGAAGATTGCGAGGTTGATGTTGTTAACGGTACTGGTTATGCTGCTAGTGCTGCTGCTGGTGTTTGTAACCTTCGCACCGTGTTCTCCAAAGCCGTCACACGAGCGCGAAGTTCGTTAATTTCTGCTAGTACACCAGGATGATTGGCGGTTGGAGTGAGCGAATGAACAAGATCCGAAATATGGGATAGGATATAATCGTGACGAGATACTCGAGAAATGAGAGAGAAAATGGTTTCTCGAACAGGTTCGCCGGTAAGTGCTTCAGGTTCGTCGCCAATGGGGCAATTCGGTGGGTGAAAGGGATCACCTTCTTCTTGTCTCCAATAATTTAGTATACTACGAACCCATCCCCAATTCATCCAGAATAGATGATGAGAAATTGGTTGATCCATTCCAGTGACGCTGCCTTCGGAGCCCGAATGGAAATCCATATCAGCGTAGCTGTCGGAGTCGGAGGAATTCGAACTGGACGCGGAGTTCATCTTGTACAGTCGGGGAAATGAATTTTTGGTTTGGAATAGATTATAGGAGTTGGGTTTGGTATTCTTCAATACATAATTTACATATGTATTTATAATACTCAAAATCCCGTGAATTCCGGAGAATCTTTGAAATTCGTCAGGCAATGTCTATAGCAACAGATACGCTAGGATACGAATTTTGTCTATACACTATCGATGCACCAAATGCAGTAAGACGTGTCTAGACTTAAGAATACTAAGCAGGCAATTCTTAAGGATGATAAGCAGATGATTTTCGACTAGATATGATAAGCAAAACTTTTGACATGTAGACACGGTCAAAGTCCAGACTCACTAATGCATCCTAACAACTACCAGTTAGACACACTAATGCAAGGCCTGGTTCGCTAAGACCAACGCTCTGATACCACATGAGACGACCCGACCCAATCCATAGGGACGAATACAATAACATATGATAACATTGCGAGGTACTTGACCTCTATATGATACATTTTACAAATGTTGCATTTATTCTTAAAAGGCAAACTATCATTACATCAATATTTGACATTTTCGTCTAACATTTCATAATATCCAAATGACCTAATCTGTCATTTACTTATTTATATTCTCTATTGAACTCCAATGACTCGAATGCGACGTCTTTGTATCATGGCTTAAAAGGTCCCAAGTAGTATCCTTAACATGAGCTAATGCACAGCGGAAGACTTAATTCATACCTGAGAATAACATGCTTTAAAACGTCAACATAAAGTTGGTGAGATATATAGGTTTGATGCTAGCAGCGTTATAACAATGGAACACAAGATTTCATATATAAACATTTTAATAAAAATATTCTAAGTGGTTGAGCACTTGGTAACCATACTTAACATTTAATCATGTCGCATATTCCCTTTATTATGAAATCTTACTACACCGTACCAAGGTGTAGTCACGAAACGAAGTACTGTGCAACCGTTGAATACTGGTCGTCCAGTCCGGTTGGGGTTGTCAGGCCCGATAGATCTATCAACAGGATTCGCGTTTACAATACCGCTGTAAATATTAGTTACCAAGCTACAGGGAAGTATGCCAGTGGTACAACTCAACGTAGAATATATTTTTCAGTTACTTGTGTCCATAGCGTAAAACATAAAATACATGTATTCTCATCCCGAAATATTTAGAGTTTAAAAGTGGGACTATATACTCACTTTTGTCTTGAAGATATGTAATTTCAACTTGGTCTCCGATTGGTATCACGAACCTATCCATATATAATATATCAATACCTTTTCTTTTTAAACAATCGTCACATATATATACTTATAATACTTTTAATACTTTTAATAATTCCTTAGTCCGTAGTTAGCAGTCCGATGTTAGTAATTCAATTTTAATGGTTCATATTTAGTTGTTTAATAAACCCCCAATGAAATAAATAAAACCCCCATCGTATATGTATTGGTCGAGATTAATCTTGACCCATGGTACCGGTGTTGTCAAATGACGTGTTGCGTACATAAAGTACCGGTGTTGTCAAATGACGTGTTGCGTACAATCATGGGATCTTATGATTAATCTTCTCGTATTGTTTACGGGTGATCCTGAACCATATAAAATTAAATTATGAGTACATATGTATAAAATATCATGTTACTTTAGGAAGATGTGATTTATTTAATTTTCTCCAATTATTTTCGTGGCTAAACTAGTCTTGGATATCCGATTTTGTTTTGGTCATAATTTCTTCGTTACAACTCCGTTTTCGTTGATTCAACTTTCCACTTCCTTGGATCGAGTCCCTCTTTAAGAATATGAACTGTAAATACCTTAGTTTGTATTCGAAATCATAGGTCATAGGTCAAATTTTGGTGAAACTTATGAAGTTAATCATTTTTGTTACAAAAACATCATTTAATGACCATTTTTCTAAAAATACTTATACTATGAATTAAATCATGAAATTTTTATGTGTTAACATATTCATAAGAATTATCATTTTTCCAGAATATAAACCTCCAATTCAAAGTTCAAGATGGTTTTTAATTATCCAACCCAAAACAGCCCCCGGTTGCACTCCGACGTCATAAAAACAGTTTTTTTAAGGTATTCTTTGAAAAACCAAGTTATACCTTGTTAAATTAGCATATATTTAAGTTATATTACAGGTCTTGAAGTATTTTAAAAGTTAAGTTAGAAGGATCTATTTAGTTTGCAAACAAGTTTGAAATCATTCAAACTATGTTTTTGTTGTTAAAATTGTATACCATACAATAAGATAGCTATATATATATATGAATCGAATAAGTTTATGAACAAAGTTACTACCTCAAGTTACTTGGACAAGATTGCTTTAAAAGAGGAGTAAAAACCTAGAACCAAAAGAGTGATGAAATTGGATGAAAGATTGGAAGCAACTTAAGACATAAACTTGAATTGAAAGTTGTATTTTTGTAGTGTTTTTGTTGATCTTTTTATGGTGGTGTTTAAGGTGATTCTTGAGAGGATTTTTGCTGGAGTTCTTAGAGAGACATGAGGCTAGTAAGTGTGTGTGTTTAGCTAGAGAAATGATGTTCCAAAAATTGAAAATGGATGCTTGTATTTATGGTGGTGTAAAAGGTGTATAAATTTGTAATTTTGTGAAAAGATCTTTTAATCATGTGAAATTGTCATACTAAATAACAAAAGTAGTTACCTTTTACATAAGGCATGAACAAGGGCTGGTTGGTGGTGATTTGATGTGTATATACCAATAGTAAATACGTATAGAAGCTAGGTATGATACGAGTACATATACTCTAGATATACGTATAGAAATCTTGTGAAAAATGGAATGAGGATTCAAATATAGCTATCTTTTGTGAATATACTTATATTGTTTTATGTATTTAAGTCTTTAAAAGTGATTAAATACATTATATATACGATATATGTATAAACATTATAGGTCGTAAGTATTTATGTCAAATAACGTTACGTATAGTTATCGTTTTGAAAGCTTAAGTTAGTAGTTTCAAAATATACTTATAACTTATTGTTATTAATACAAAATGAGATATTTAAACATCCTTAAATCATGTTAAATATGTATATATACATATATATACACAAACGTATAATTAACATATATTGTATAGTTCGTGATATCATCGGTCAAACTAGACGGTTAAACGTTATGTAAAACTCTTTTCAAAATCATAAATCTCAACAATTTAGATTGCTTATCATGTTGGTAAGTTTTAATTTATGTAAATATTAATCTTATAAGTGTAAAACGATCGGAAAAATCCGGGTCGTTACACGTACGCAACTAATGGAATCGATATTTGATATCCGTGAAGCGGTTCGTCAATTTGTTGTTATGGTTTGAATATGATTTTTGACTTCGGCATATGAAATAATGAAGAACAATTGGTGAAGTTTTTGCTATGGGATAGTTTTTGGGGATGAAAACTGGAACCCTAGAGTAATACTGATTTTTTTGCGACTGGAAAGAAATCGACCCTGTCTTATTATGTATACGGTATATATATAATTCAAATCTATACATACATACATCTATATCTATACATATATAATTATTAAATTAATTAGAAAATTACACATAAGCAAATACTTTTTTGTTATATATATATTTATAGATAAATAGATTTATAAATTATATATATATATATATATATATATATATATATATATATATATATATATATATATATATATATATATATATATATATATATATATATATATATATATATTACGTATCAAGCTTTTATTTATTTCTTAATTCGTCACTATAAGTAGTTAATAAAATTAACATCATCTTATAAAACGGTTTAATGATGAATTATTATCCATGTTTTACATTGTACTAGCTTAATGCCCGCAAATTCGCGGGGCTACTTTATGGGACCAAACAAGTATTAGTTAGAAAGTACTTAATGTGAAACATTATATTATTTGTGTGGTTTGTAGTAACGGACACAATCATAGAATATCGTTATATAGTTGTTGAGCAAATGATAACAAATAAACCCGTAAATGCAAGTCTAAACATGCTTTATAAATTATATATTAAGGCACGCGATTTCGCGGGCACTATTGTATGAGTGTTATAGAAAGTGTGATGATTTAAGTAAAGTAGCTTTATACATAAGTAGCTTTATACATAAAGACATATTGATAATGAAATCTAAGTTTTTTCACATGGATAACCATCACCAAAGACCATTAGTTCTTATGACCCGATTAACCAAATGCAGTTGACCCATTTAGTTTATACTGTAAATTTGACCCATTTACCCAAATGTACTAAACTGCAATATATATAAAACTACTGTATTTTATGACCAAATGACTAATTTATATATTAAACTACACCGTATTTTATAAACTATACTATATATCACTAAATGACCCATTTACCAAACGACCCTTTTAATTTAAACTACCGTATTTTATGACCAAATGATTCATTTAGTTTACGCTACTGTATTTTAGAACTAAATGACCAAATGACTCATTTATACATTAAATAAATACCGTATTTTATAAATTGTAGTATATATGACCAAATGACCCATTTATACATTAAACTACTGTATTTTATAAACGGTAGTATATATGACCAAATGACCTATTTTGGTTTAAACTACTGCATTTTATGACCAAATAGTTTAATATATGAGTGTTTAATGTAATTTGAACTACTGTACTTTATGACCAAATGACCCATTTAGTTTTTGTCCAAATGACTCATCTCTATATGTGAATAAACCAGGAAAACAAATAGCATGTATACTCATCTCTATATGTGAATAAACCAGGCAAACAAATAGCATATATATACGTTAATTCTTAAGATTTAGAAAGAATCTGTAACCGTAACTAAAGATGGGCAAACCTGCAAGACCTTCTTCTCGTTGTAATGTTGCTTAAATACAAAGCTATAACACCCACAAACAACTTCATTTCAACCTTCGGAACAAAAATAAACTTTGAACCGCAAATAAAGGTCAAAACCCGTATCCTATTAAAACCCGTATCCTCTAAGAAGCATTTGCACTAATGGCTTCTTCTTTTCAACTCTCAATCTCCTCAAATAATGGATTTTATAAACAATAACTTTATCGAAACGATTTTAGTTATATTCAATAATCATATAATAATAGTATAGTTTTAGTATAAGACATAAAACAGACCCTATTAGAAAGACTGAACTTGACCCAATTACATATAATAGGGTTACACTACCACCTACATGCTCATATGGTTCTATATCAACGATTATGAACTGTGTCGTATCCATATGAAGACATAACCTGCAAGCAAGATCAACCAAAAAGATGTCAGAGCGACGCTCAATAAAATAAAGTACAACACAACATCAGAAAATTATGCAAACACCTAATGTTACAAATAACCTAAGACATGATGTTACATCACCTTTAGAAATTGGTGTTAGAATAGAACTATAAAATGACAGCACTTTGGATTTCAAATTTCAAAGTTCTAAGGATTACTAATCGTAACGTAGTTAATAAGGATAACTTAAAGTGTATTAATGGTCATAAAGGGTTAACCATTTCATCTTGAGAATTATACTTTCATTTATTTGAAATTTGTAAATTGTCCGCCATTTCATTGTATTATAAGGGTATTTTTGTAATCAGCTAATTCAAGGCCAAGATTATGAGGTCATAATCAAGATTAGAAAAGAATCAATGGTCTAGATCATTGATGGAAATTTGAATGGATGGCTATAATTAGTTGTGTCTATAAGTATCAGACAATATATAATGTGTTCAAACTTGAAAAATGTTTACCTTGAGAATTAAAGTGTTGTGCTAACACTGTATGCTTGAGAACTATTTCTTCTGACATCATTACTTGGACTCCATCTTCTTATCCGTATTTATTTAATTAACAAAATCAATTAAAATTAATTAAGTGAATGATGTCATCAAGTAGTTTCCATAATATTAAGTAGTGTGCCAGCTATCCTATGGTTTAAATTATTTAATGATGTCCAAGTTGGTAGTTGTAAAGAATGGAATAGATTAAACTATTATTTTCAAAATTGTTAATCTAATAATCTTCTTCCGTATATACCAATGTCTACCTGCATGTATAAGAAACCCCTTAAAGAACCAATTTTCTACCATATATATTAATGTCTACCTTCATGTATTGATAAACACATTAAGTATCCATACCTTTCCATGTAGTCATCCATTGAGACCTTGACCCATTTGTTAAACCCAAGGTTATATGGTACCCAACTCACCATTAAACACTATATAAGATTTCTCCATCGATCTTGAAACATTCAGCTTCCTACAAACTTATAATTTCCATCTTATATAGGCATTGATAGTTGCTTATATGACCACAAATTATGATATATGACCATATATTATTAGATTTCCACACAAAATGTAGAAAATCAATACAAACGTATGATAAAAATAAGAGTCAAGTGAAAGTTACTATGCATAGATTTTCACATAAAATATAATATATCTAATATTTATATAGTAGCACATCAATTCAAGCAAAGGTTTGGTTTATAGTGGATACAATAAAAAACATATAGTCTCTGTAAATCTAAAACCAAACAATTCATGGGCAAAAAAGCATTTGTACAGTACTAACATGCTAATTGATGAAAAGATGTTAATTAAGGCACTACAATTATCTTTTTGACAACGTTGTGCAAATTGGTTCGATCTACAACGCTGTGAACTTCCGTCACAACGTTTACAGTTAAAGGTAAAGGTGTAAACGCAAAGTAATTTCTAGGTGATAACACGTAGACATCATACGATGGATTCTTCATAATTTTCAAGAAGTATGTATAGTCGTGGATACACCATACACCCAAAACCCTCAATGATGAAAACGTAAATAGATGTTAAGTTGAATATTTAGCACAACAAACTTCTAAAAGAAATGCCTAAAATTTTGTTATGATCTGCTACACCATATAAGAAGATAATGTTACCTTTATGATTTAGTTTTCGAGCAAATAACGCATTCGAGGTCAAAAATTCCTTAACTCCATTTCGCCATGCCTCTAGTTTTAGCTTTTGGTTTTTCAACTTCACTCCATGTGCAGAGATCAAAGATAAGACACTGTCCAACATGAGTACAAAACTATAGCATAGATGATGATCTTAAAATAGCACAAACCAATGATAATATATATATATATATATATATATATATATATATATATATATATATATATATATATATATATATATATATATTCATAAACGAAGTGTTTACCAGTTGTAGGTAGTTGAATCTGAAGTAGTGGAAGTTCCATGTGACACTACAATATACTCATCTTAACCACTTGTCTAAGTGACACAGAGATGCACAAGACTAATGTCATTATGACTAAGAACTTCATCTGTCACACGCTCCTCATGAACAAATTTCTTTTGCTTTTCTTACCTTCCATTAAGTCAATTAAAAATTTTATTCAACCACTAAACAGAATCAAGATTCTTAAAAAACAAAACACTTATAACTAACCTCTACAACACCAGAAGATACACCAAAATTTAACACAAAAACGTAATGATAAATTCAAAAATTACCGTGAAACAGAAGGAAGCTCGAACATGATGAAAGCTCGAACACTAATCTACAAACAAAAGCACCCAAAATATCTTTTTATACAACCTGATGACACAAAGCAAACATACAAAAAATACATAAATCGACATGAATTTATAAAAATTAACAACCATAATGATTATCGATACCTTAATTAAGATTACTATCGGTTATCAATGATTTACGAGTAGATGAATTACCGGAAAAGCACTTAGATCGACAAAATTTTGTGATTGATTTACGATTTACGAATCGATGCAAACGGCTAGATTGGAACATACAATCGATCGTATCGATGAATCAATGGTATAGGCGGAACTAATTTTGAATAACTTTTGAAGATGAGGAAGAAGTATCCGATTTGCAAAGAATCAATAGTATACATGAATAAGAGTTTGTGAGAATGATGAACAACCTAAGGTTTTTCCTGTAACCCTTTTTCCATCTTTGTTCCCGTGTTATTTTGTATTGAAGGGGTATTTTAGTAATCAATTAATTGAAGCTCATGATTATGAGGTTATAATCAAGTTTAGAAAACAATCAATGGTCAAGATCATAGATGAGGAATTGAATGGATAGCTAAGATTAGTAGTGGCTAGTTTAGATGATCTATTTAACACTTTGTTATTATATATAAAAATAAAAGAGATTTTAGAATAGTATAAATAAATAGCAACATAATATAACTTTAAGGTTAAAAGTGTAGTTCTTTTAAAAGTTAAGAGGGTTGTGTTGAAAAAAAAAAGTAGATATGACTCTTTCTCTTCCTGTTAGTTGATTTCTCCATCGCTATTTTTAAATCTTCTTTATAATATAAAGTTACCCTTTTCCTCTAAATTTATACACTACTTCTTCAAGATTTTTAGAGCCTCCATACCCCCTAAAAATCCGCCCCTGCATAAACGAAACATATACACATACATATTTATCATTCAATCGAAATCAACTAGAAATCAACAACCAAACACGAATTTAGGAATTTCAGATTAATTTTTTTATTACCGAAAGCATCAAACTAGTTATTTTATAAATTAACTTTAACTAGAAGCATCTTCAACCATGTATTTGAATTTCAATAAATCTCAATGTTCCTTTGCAGATGTAGCAGATTGGTAAACATCAAAAAGAGTATCAGACATACCACTGAGAATATGACAACGACAGATGTAATAATCGATGTCCCACTTGTTTCTTTTCCTGATTTGTTCCAGTGTTTCATCTTCACCAACTTCTGGCACAGGGGTAGACAGAACATAAACAACCTTCAATTTAATAAGAAGAAAACGCATCTTCTATTGCCATCTTCGAAAATCAACACCATCAAACTTATCCAATTTTGTAAACTTGGATGTCATCTCTCTCACCGATTCACCCGACATGATTATCAATGAAACTACTTAATTAGTTTGTAAGAGATAGGTTAGGAAACAGATAATCTGGATTGGTTCTTGAATCGTGCAACATTTTTCTAATTAAGACAAGAATGATTTTATTTTCATGCAAGAAGAAATCAAAATCAAGTGTAGAGAATATGTATGTTTCTATATATGTATTATACTGTTATGAATAAAACTGAATGCATGAGAAAACCACCAAAACTGAAAATATAATTAGTTTTTCAGAAATTATCTTGAAGAGACACAACTCTTGCTAAGTATAACAGCTAACTCTTGCATTCAGGTAAATCTCAATCAACTAACATATATGTTGGATGATACTAAAATTACTAACAAAATATATATGCTATATAAATATTTAAGTTTAAAAGTTTGAGAAAAGTGCATTTCAAAACTTTTTGTTGAATATTTTTCAACACATATATCCACAGGTTAGATCGCCCGTCGGCTGTCGTAATCCATAAATATATTCATTCTATTTTTTCTTGTTGGTTGATGATAATTAGGGATGGTAATGGGCGAGAAAAAATCTGTGACCTACGGGTACCCGATCCGCGACGGGCGGGTAAAATCATTAAATCTTATCTGCGGGCACGGGTACGGGTAAAAAATTATACCCGCCGACGGGTCACGGGCGGGTCGAGGGTATATACTACCCGTCGCGGGTAAAACCCGACCCGTGAATACATGAGACTTTTCTTAATTTACATATGAATTAATACTTACAATTATTAAATTTAAAAGCTATTTTATTAGTATTTGAATAATGATTAAAAATATAATATTAATTACAAGTAAAAACTTAATTTTAACGTCATTATACATATAGCTTGTACATATAGTTTTATAAGTTATAAAATTATTTGAATTTTCTAATAAAAAGTTGTATATTATAATTACCCGCGGGTCACGGGTATCCGCGAGTCACGGGCATGGGCGAAAAGTTTTTACCCGTGGGCGGGTAATGGGTCTCAACGTGCAAAAAAGAAACCCGACGGGCGAGTCGCGGGTATATAGAATCCGTGTCCATTACCCGCGAGCGCCATCCCTAATGATAATTACAAATAATCTAATGCAACATTTCTTTTCCGATAGAATTTGTTTGACTTGTCAGTTAGTACAATATTAGTGAAATGGCCCGTGAAATCACGGGTTTGTTTAAACGAAACAATTTAATTACATGTTTTAGGTATTAAGTAAATGTAAATGCTAAAGTCATTTATTTTAATGACCCGTTTGACTAAGAAACTTGTCGTTGTTTTTAAAAATATATAGACACATGTATTGTAGCACACATATGTAACGTAATTAATTTCGTAAACAGAATCCATATTTGAATATTAATAATATAATAATTATTATTATTATATTAAAAGTAAATAATAATAATAAATAATTATTAGTAATAATAAATTCCTTTTAAATTTTTTAAAAAAAATAAAATTACAATTTAGGAGAGATTATTATTTTCTTTTATAAAAGATTTTGTATTATTTTTTAATTAAATTAATATATAATTATGACATCATCATATCAAAATTAAAAGGTAATTGACTTAATGATTACATCATCATTTAGAGCTTTATACGACTATATAGATAGACTAGGGGAATTGCCCGTGCTTTGCACGGATTGTCCCAAATTTCAACATTTTAAGATTTCTGTATCGAATAGTTAGTGTAAGGGCAAGATTTGACTAAATACATATTGACCATGTAGTGAAACTTGATGTTGATCCCATGCTGCATGTGTCTAAGTAGGATTTTATGCATACGTGCTTGTGAGAAATTGTACATATGATTCTCGTGTCATAGTATAGGACGTAATTATACACATGTGATCATATGCATGTTAATGGTTAAAACTACTTACATTGATAAACTATTTGTCTAGATAATAACTACAATAAAATCATCTACCATGTAACGTAAGTCAAAATTATATACTTTTATTAGAAGTTGAGTTTATATAAATTAGATGATAAATTTATTTGTTACATCCACAAACATATAATCATGTAATTTGTTTTGCATCCAAAAACATTATTCTCTACTAAATAATGTCTAAAATTTAAATGCTATAGAGTTAAAATATAAAATATTAATAATATTCCTATTTAGATGTTTATAACATTATTGAAATAAAACTGGTAAACTTTTAAAGTACAACAATTATATTCACATAAAAGTCGCAGACTTCTAAAATAAAACAAGTTATATAATCAAGTAATTTGTTCGTATAAATCCACTCTCAATTGATTTTATATGTAGCTTTATTAATTTATAAGGTCTTTATTTTTCTTGTACAATTCTTTAAATCTTGGTGAAGTTATATTTTATTAACAATAAATTAAAATATCACAAAACTATAGTCAATAGCACATCCCTTCATTTTTATATTAATCAAGTGAAAGTAGCTTTGATTGCTATGGATGCTTTGTTTAATCAAGTGTCTTTGAGCCTATATATGCCTCCTATTCTTTGAAACATTATTTTTATTTTATATTCTTAACATCTATTAGTATCTTATGTCATTTGGGAATCTATCATAAACTTCAAACTATAATTCATTATGCAATGTAGACGCACTCATATATGTTATATATCCTAGTTGTTCAATTGTTTTTAAATCAAAATTGTACTGCAATTTCAGAACTATTCTTCTATAAAAGAAAGTTTAACATTACCAAATATTAATATTAGACAATGGGTGACATTTAATATTCATTCATAAACTATAGTGATCGAATTAAATTAGTATTGTCTAATTTGGGTTCAATCATATAGTATAAATGATGCATTTTTATAATTTTCTTGTTAAAGTTACAAAGAAGACATGTTCTTATCATTAACACATTATCACACATTATGTAACGACCCTGGATTTTTCAACATTTATTATTAATATTTATTATTAATACTTGCGTTTTAATAAATGTATTCTTATACATTTTACTTGTCACCGTAATTGACTTTCCATGCCCCGACTTGTCTTTGTGACACATGTTTTTTACGAATAATATTTCGAATATTATTTACATTCACGATTAATTATTATTAATCATTTTTAATTAACTAATGCAAGTAGTTAATTACTTGGGCTTTTATTTAATTTGTTGCTTACTTGGACTTGGGCTTGTATTAATGGACTTGGAAGCCCACCCTACTTCTCTTAATGGACTAGTTGTAAGCCCACTATATTACTAGTAACTTATTAAGGCTTAAACTAGATTAATTAGAGAATAAGGAGACAAATACTTCAAGCATGCTTACACCTCTTTCCCATGCAATTTAACTTTAATCCATTTTAAGCTTACACCATCTCCCAACACTTGAAAGTTAACTTTTGACCTTGCCATTTTGGTCCTTTGGCCGTGAGCTCCCATGGGGAGGTGAGATTCAAATTTTTGCTTCTTGTTTTGCTACTTACATGTATACTTCATGCCTCATTTCACACACATACTTACACCATTCTTTTCTCTCATCTTTTTCTCTCAAAAATTGTAAGTAACAAACTTTATTTTCTCTTCTTTTCTTTCTTTGAAAACCGCCAACATGTCATCATCATTTACTTGTTACTAGTTGTTGTTTGTTGTTAAAAGATCAAACTTGTTAGTTTGTATCTTCATGAATCTTGTTACTTCCATCTTTGTTTGATGAGAAGTTGTGATGACCCGGAAATTTCTGACCAAATTTAAACTTAATATTTGTATGATTAATATTTCCGACGCGATAAGCAAAGTCTGTAAAACTGAATCTCAAAATTTTTGAACTACCTTCATATATTCAAATACCTTTCGGTTGTTCTCGGTGATTCGCGAACAATTATATGTATATACATATATATATATATATATATATATATATATATATATATATATATATATATATATATATATATATATATATATATATATATATATATACACTATAACTTGAAAACGTAACAATGTATTAATTGTTTGATACAGTACATTAAACTTATTGGTTTAAATATTTATTTGAATATATATGATAAGTTGGAATATTAATTGTATGAATAACTTACGACGTATATTTAAAACGTGTTTATAAATGTTGAAAATATATATTAACTTGGTCATAAAATGATTTGTTATTATATATATATATATATATATATATATATATATATATATATATATATATATTAATATATATATATTAACAAATAGCGAGACAATGATTTATAGAAGTAAATGACCAAAACACTCGAAAGTTTAAGATACACTTTGAATGATATGGTTTAGTGATAATTTAAGACTATATTTTGACAAAGGTACGAGTCACAAAACGTAAATTGCGAGTTTTCTAAGCGTACGAAAATGCGTTCGAGAAACCGGAACCGGGACATAAGTCGAGTGACAACGTACGAGTCATCGGAACAAAAATTACAAGTCAACTATGCACATGAATTTAATATAATATATAATTAATTATTTAAATTATATATATTATATATATTATATTTAATTATGTCGACAAACAAGAAAACAAAAATATGTGAGCTGGATCTGACGGCCATGCGATCGCATGAGAATTAGGCATAAAACCCATGCGATCGCATGGGCATCAGAATTAGGAATTATGCCTATAAATACCAGGTTTATGCGCCAGTTATTTTACACATATATTACTATGTGTAAATTTATTTATTTAAATTATTATTATTATTATTATTATTATTATTATTATTATTATTATTATTATTATTATTATTATTATTATTATTATTATTATTATTAAGATTATTATTATTTATTTTATTATTATTAATAGTATTATTATTATTAATTATTAATTATATCACTTAAAATACTACGACGAGGTCATGAGCGTGTCACTTTCAAAATGGGTTTTCAAGTGGGATAGAGCTAAGGAAACTATGGGTTATTACTAAGGAGGTTATGGGTATTGTTCGAGGGTTTTGCTCGTAAGTCAAACCTAGTGTTTATCATCTCCGTTACTTCTACGTACTATCCTACAATATTGAATCTCAATATTGATACGTAAGCACTCATATTTTATCTTTTATATATTAATTGTGTATCCATGTCTAGTGCTCGAGTATATATATTTATACATACGTGTATGCTAAATTTCGTCGTTAAACAGTTTATAATAGATCACGAATTAAATACATATATTACTGGTAAAAGGTATATGATATACATGTTTTTGGAAAGCTGGCGAAAAATCAATAACTTTTCATTTAGATATCGAATAATTTCGATGAACGGATTAAAAGATATGAGCAACTGAATTATGATTGAAGTTAATTGAAATTGCTTTTGAATCTACAATTAAAATTTAAACAACTTGTTTACGAGATTGATAAAATGGATTTTTGAATATTACCAACCGAGTAAATGAATCCTTATATAAGGTACGTCTCGTTTTGTTAAACTATTGTCAAAATTGACTTTTTGAAACGACTTTGGATAACTTTTGTATGTCGACATAGAGCATTAGGATTGTGATACACTATGACCTGACCTAGCTTGATAGACATTTATTGACCAACATATGTTCTCTAGGTTGAGATCTACGGTTATTTGGTAATTCGAGTTTCGGTCACATTTTGGTGAACGACTTTATATGCTGCTAAGGTGAGTTTCATATGATCCCTTTTACTCAATATATTTTTGGGCTGAGAATACATGCGACTGTTTATAATTACTGAAAATACTAGATTTATATGCGTGAGTTTCATTTGCTCCCTTTTTAATTGCTTTTGCAATCTATATTTTTGGGCTGAGAATACATGCAATTTATTTTAAAACGCAATGGATACAAGTACATACTAAATTCTACACTGAGTTTGAACCGAAAATCCCTTAGCTTTGGTAACTAGTAGCTGCCAGTACATAGGATATGGACTGGTGGGCGCGAATAACAGTATATGGATCCATAGGGCTTGACATCCCCGTCCGAGCTAGAGCGCTAGCCTTTTTACGGACGTGTGTTATTTGAGTTTAGGACACGTTGGTTTGCGTGTATTAAAACGAATGGGGTATTTATCATTATAACGTTAAAGCTTAGTTAGCAGGGTGCTCTGTTATGTAGAATCTATTGATAAACGTTTCTGGATGAAACAACTGAAATCTTGTGATCCACTTTTATATACAGATTATGCGAAACACTAAAACTATGAACTCACCAACCTTTGTGTTGACACTTGTTAGCATGTTTATTCTCAGGTTCCCTAGAAGTCTTCCGCTGTTTGCTTACATGTTATACAAGCTATGTGCATGGAGTCTTGCATGCTTTATTCAAGAAAACGTTGCATTCACAAAATCATCACCATGTATCTTATTTTGAATGCATTGTCAACGGAAGTACTATTGTAAACTATTATTTACGGTGATTGTCTATATGTAGAATTCATCAGATGTCGAAAACCTTTGATTTAAATATTCATTGATGGTGTGCCTTTTTAAAAGAATGCAATGTTTACAAAACGTATCATATAGAGGTCAAATACCTTGCAATGAAATCGATGAATGACGTGTTCGTCCATATGGATTTGGAGCGATCGTCACAGTTGGTATCAGAGCGTTGGTCCTAGTGAACCAGGTCTTGCATGAGTGTGTCTAACTGATAGTTGTTAGGATGCATTAGTAAGTCTGGACTTCGACTGTGTCTGCATGTCAAAAGTTTTGCTTATCATTTCTTGTCGGAAATTATATGCTTATCATTCTTAAGTCTAGACACGTTTTCCTGCATTTATTGCATAAATAGTGTATAGACAAAAATTCATATCTTAGCGTATCTGTTACTGTAAACTTTTCCTGACATCTTCCGAAAATTTCTCCGTGATTTATGGAATTTGGTATTATATATACATATGTAAATTTTGTATTGAAGAATACCAAACTAAATTCTATAATCTAATTCATATCAAAAATCATCTCCCTAATTATACAAGATGGATCCCGTATCTAGTTTAAATTCCTTAAACTCTGACAGCTATTCCGATATGGATATTCACCTGAATTCCGAAGACAGTGTAACCGGAATGGATCAACCAATAAGCCATCATCTATTCTGGATGAATTGAGGATGGGTTTGTAGCCTACTTAATTATTGGAGACAAAAAGAAGGCGATCCCTTCCATCCACCACATTGCCCTCTTGGCGAAGAACCTGAAGCACTTACCGGCGAACCTGTTCGAGACACCATTTTCTCTCTTATTTCCAGAGTATCTCGTCACGATAATATACTATCTCAAATTCTGGATCTTATTCATCCTCTCGTCCGAACCGCCAATCATCCCGGTGTAGTAGAAGAAGTCAACGAACTTCGGCTCGGGTGGTGGCTTTGGAGAATATGGTGCAAAGGTTGCAAGCACCAACAGCATCACCGGCATCAACAGTACCACCGACAACAACACCAACAGTACCATTACCACCACCAACAACATTCGCATTGTAAACCTCAACTTCACAATCTGTTCCACGAGCATCAACGTCATACGCACTGTAGTTACCAAGAAATACCAGCAACAATAACCGATGAAGTATTAACTCATTTCCCCTGAAGAAATTTTATGTATATTTAATATATATGAATTTTGAAATGAAAATAAATCTTTTCGTACTAAGCTATTACGTGTGAATCTTAACTGGTAGGTACTACTCAGTTAGTTCATATTACTAATATGAAATGATGTACATCCTTCCTTAACAACTTAACCATTGTTAACTACAATCTCTGTTCCAACTTAATGAATTCCATTTCATAATAAACCAAGTGTATTATTCAATTACATAATTGATTTTACATTTTCATTTTCGATATACTCGAAACTTTCCAGAAAACATCATTTTTACCTTTCGAAGTTAGCAAGAGTTCCATAAGCACCAACATGATTCACTGTGGAAATATCAATAAAACTGAATAACGAAGTATTGATTACATTAGTAAAATACTCCACGAAGATTATGAAATCTTTAATGTTTTAAAGATTATTCATTTCTAATCCAGCCAAAAATTAAATGAGCTTAATATGATATTAACTCATTATATCTGCATTACATCTGAAGAAAATATACATACATATATTTTCATAAAGACGGTAATAAAAATTCTTTTATACAAAATATTACTTGTGAAATCTTTAACGGGTAGGTAATTCTCGGGAAATATATAAGTTCACAATTAATATGTTATACTGTACATTCTTCAACTTTGATTCAAAAATTATTAACTATGCTCACAGCGATATACAATCGTTTCCATACAAATTCAATTACATATTCTGATATTGACGGATCAGAATCCAAGTCAAGATTTAACGGGTGACATCATTCTTAGATCTCTACATCTTTCAAAGCTATACTTTGACTTCAAAAATGTGAAAGATCCTTTAGCATTGTTATTACTGAAAATAACCTTGCAAATTCTTTTCAAAGTATCCAGTATTATCAACCGTTCAACTAGTTAACGACGACCTTTCAGACTTGTAACTTTGGCATATACATTTTTATTATCGGGGAACCTTTCATATTCCACCACATTAGCAGTAAACTTATCAACAACTTCATTGATCATTAAGCCTCTCCGAAAAATCACGATAATTATTCATTGAAACTCTATCAAGTACTCATATACAACTTTTAACAACAATTGTCATACCAACTACTGGGAATTAGCAAATCAGTATTTTGAATTTCGTAGCAATTTTTCGCCAACAGTTATATATATACATATAACGTTTACCTTCAAGACTTACAGACTTCGAATGTGAAGTTTCTGAAAAACACCCTAAACTATGTACTAGTACTCGAAATCTTGAAAAATGCTGATGAAGCATCAAAAACTGTAAACGACTTTAACAGTCAAAAGTTTGATGATAAAGAGTAGTGTATTGGCAAAGCTCAGAAAAATTTTGGTACTGAAAAACGGATTGAGCAAAGTATGAAGGAGGCTGTGGATAAATCACAAAGACTAAACCTGCCTTCAAAGAATCCAAATGATTTAGTATCTGCTGAAGCCATTAACGAATGCCTTGCTTCCGAATCTAAACCCTTGCGGACAATATTCTTCATCATCCCCTGATATTAGAAATTCTAAGATATCATCGTATCTTTCATTATAAATATCCTCCATATTTCTGGAGATAATTCCATAATCATTCTTATCGAAAATCAATTTTCTCCTTGCGATATCTGTGTAACATCATAAAAGAAACTATTTTAGTTTTTAAATTCTGAAACCTTCGAGGTTAAAATATGAATATTTTTGAAGTGGTGTTGGGAGCTGAAGCATGAGTTAGTATAGTATAATGACACTTGATCAACGTGATTATATTACAGTAAGTCATGCTGAGTTTCTAATGGAACTTGATAAATGTTCACAGATCACACCCTCATCATGAACCATGTTACATAACTCTTTCATTCTATATAATCTCTAAAAATATCAAGAAAATATTTTCTTAAGGATTCGGTCTTTTTCAAGGTATTCTGGTAATTTGACAAGTCAGATTGTGCTATTACCATTTCTTTCTTAGAACATTAATTATGTTCATTCCGAAATGTATAGCTACGAATTTAGGACCATTATTCGCTTGACTTAAAGTCAGGAAGAGAAAACGAAAGCATGAAGCTCCGAAATATAATGGAAAATATAAAGCCCGAAAACAACCCCGAAATTACAAACCGTGTATATCAATGCATATAGCGATATAAAGACACGGGAGAATGAAAAACAATATAACCCCAAGGTAATAGTAGAAGAAAATAACCTCCTCTGGTGGCAGATGAAAAAGAAGAATGAATGATATGATAGCCAAGAAAATATCAAGAATCAGAACTGGATGAAGCATTTTCACAAATCTTTTGTAAGTATGAAATAAGGAAGAAGCTTATAAGAGTGGTGAAAATAAATGAAACGGAAAAGGTCAATTTATAGTGAAATATCAGACATAGCAATCGAGGCAGATTATGCATTTAATAAAAGAAGATCTTAATCTCCTTAAATCCCGAAGAATCAAATCTTATTTAGAATATGAAGATTTTCTATTTCTTAAATTCCGGAAATCAATCGTTACTACGTCAAAAATTAAGACGAATCTCTATTCCTTCATTTCACTCTTTTACGATAACTTCTCTCATACGCTTCGAATAATCGGATTGTTTTATCCATATTATTCAACGGTGATAAAACTCTATTTATCAACACATATACGGCATGAAAACATTTTTATTGTTAGTCATGATGACCTCACTCAAATTTCTGGACGAAATTTCTTTAACGGGTAGGTACTGTGATGACCCGAAAATTTCTGACCAAATTTAAACTTAATATTTGTATGATTAATATTTCCGACGCGATAAGCAAAGTCTGTAAAACTGAATCTCAAAATTTTTGAACTACTTTCATATATTCAAATACCTTTCGGTTGTTCTCGGCGATTCGCGAACAATTATATGTATATACATATATATATATATATATATATATATATATATATATATATATATATATATATATATATATATATATATATATACACTATAACTTGAAAACGTAACAATGTATTAATTGTTTGATACCGTACATTAAACTTATTGGTTTAAAAATTTATTTGAATATATATGATAAGTTGGAATATTAATTGTATGAATAACTTACGACGTATATTTAAAACGTGTTTATAAATGTTGAAAATATATATTAACTTGGTCATAAAATGATTTGTTATTATATATATATATATATATATATATATATATATATATATATATATATATATATATATATATATATATATATATATTAATATATATATATATATATATATTAACAAATAGTGAGACAATGATTTATAGAAGTAAGTGACCAAAACACTCGAAAGTTTAAGATACACTTTGAATGATATGATTTAGTGATAATTTAAGACTATATTTTGACAAAGGTACGAGTCACAAAACGTAAATTGCGAGTTTTCTAAGCGTACGAAAATGCGTTCGAGAAACCGGAACCGGGACATAAGTCGAGTGACAACGTACGAGTCATCGGAACGAAAATTACAAGTCAACTATGCACATGAATTTAACATAATATATAATTAATTATTTAAATTATATATATTATATATATTATATTTAATTATGTCGACAAACAAGAAAACAAAAATATGTGAGCTGGATCTGACGGCCATGCGATCGCATGAGAATTAGGCATAAAACCCATGCGATCGCATGGGCATTAGAATTAGGAATTATGCCTATAAATACCAGGTTTATGCTCCAGTTATTTTACACATATATTACTATGTGTAAATTTATTTATTTAAATTATTATTATTATTATTATTATTATTATTATTATTATTATTATTATTATTATTATTATTAAGATTATTATTATTTATTTTATTATTATTAATAGTATTATTATTATTAATTATTAATTATATCACTTAAAATACTACGACGAGGTCATGAGCGTGTCACTTTCAAAATGGGTTTTCAAGTGGGATAGAGCTAAGGAAACTATGGGTTATTACTAAGGAGGTTATGGGTATTGTTCGAGGGTTTTGCTCGTAAGTCAAACCTAGTGTTTATCATCTCCGTTACTTCTACGTACTATCCTACAATATTGAATCTCAATATTGATACGTAAGCACTCATATTTTATCTTTTATATATTAATTGTGTATCCATGTCTAGTGCTCGAGTATATATATTTATACATACGTGTATGCTAAATTTCGTCGTTAAACAGTTTATAATAGATCACGAATTAAATACATATATTACTGGTAAAAGGTATATGATATGCATGTTTTTGGAAAGCTGGCAAAAAATCAATAACTTTTCATTTAGATATCGAATAATTTCGATGAACGGATTAAAAGATATGAGCAACTGAATTATGATTGAAGTTAATTGAAATTGCTTTTGAATCTACAATTAAGATTTAAACAACTTGTTTACGAGATTGATAAAATGGATTTTTGAATATTACCAACCGAGTAAATGAATCCTTATATAAGGTACGTCTCGTTTTGTTAAACTATTGTCAAAATTGACTTTTTGAAACGACTTTGGATAACTTTTGTATGTCGACATAGAGCATTAGGATTGTGATACACGATGACCTGACCTAGCTTGCTAGACATTTATTGACCAACATATGTTCTCTAGGTTGAGATCTACGGTTATTTGGTAATTCGAGTTTCGGTCACATTTTGGTGAACGACTTTATATGCTGCTAAGGTGAGTTTCATATGATCCCTTTTACTCAATATATTTTTGGGCTGAGAATACATGCGACTGTTTATAAATACTGAAAATACTAGATTTATATGCGTGAGTTTCATTTGCTCCCTTTTTAATTACTTTTGCAATCTATATTTTTGGGCTGAGAATACATGCAATTTATTTTAAAACGCAATGGATACAAGTACATACTAAATTCTACACTGAGTTTGAACCGAAAATCCCTTAGCTTTGGTAACTAGTAGCTGCCAGTACATAGGATATGGACTGGTGAGCGCGAATAACAGTATATGGATCCATAGGGCTTGACATCCCCGTCCGAGCTAGAGCGCTAGCCTTTTAACGGACGTGTGTTATTTGAGTTTAGGACACGTTGGTTTGCGTGTATTAAAACGAATGGGGTATTTATCATTATAACGTTAAAGCTTAGTTACCAGGGTGCTCTGTTATGTAGAATCTATTGATAAACGTTTCTGGATGAAACAACTGAAATCGTGTGATCCACTTTTATATACAGATTATGCGAAACACTAAAACTATGAACTCACCAACCTTTGTGTTGACACTTGTTAGCATGTTTATTCTCAGGTTCCGTAGAAGTCTTCCGCTGTTTGCTTACATGTTATACAAGCTATGTGCATGGAGTCTTGCATGCTTTATTCAAGAAAACGTTGCATTCACAAAATCATCACCATGTATCTTATTTTGACTGCATTGTCAACGGAAGTACTATTGTAAACTATTATTTACGGTGATTATCTATATGTAGAATTCATTAGATGTCGAAAACCTTTGATTTAAATATTCATTGATGGTGTGCCTTTTTAAAAGAATGCAATGTTTACAAAACGTATCATATAGAGGTCAAATACCTCGCAATGAAATCGATGAATGACGTGTTCGTCCATATGGATTTGGAGCGATCGTCACAGAAGTCAAGAACAAGAATCTAAGTTCTATAACTTATGGTTCTACTCTTAAAATGTGATAAAGATTTAAAGTTCATAAGCTTTATAATCATACTTGTGTTTATGTTTTGTAAACTTAAGGTTTACTTTCTTAAAGATCCAAGCTTTGGCTTGAATCTTCTTAAGTATGAACAAACATGAACTTGTTACTTATTGATTTAGTTTATTTCCTCATTTTATGTATTTTAAATTCGTGATTTACATATTTTGGTCAAGTGTTACTAGTTAATCTTGATCTAATTTTTCTTGAAACTAAAGTTAAACTTTGTAAGTTCAAGAACATGGAAGTATAACTTTCTAGTTATAACTTCATACACTTATGTTGGATCTAAGTTTCTATAACTTATGGTGTTCCAAATTTGTTTAAAACAAGAGCTTATGAGCTTATATACATTTTACAAGATAAAAATCTAAGTTTCATAACTTATGGTTTTATTAAAGTGAAGGTCCAAGTTCTATAACTTATGATCTAACTTAAGAAAACTAGATCTAGACTTTTTAGTCTAGGATCTTTAAGATCTAGCTAAGATCTAAAGTTCTATAACTTAAGATCTTGTTTAATTAGTTTACTTTCAAGTTTAGAGCTTAATATTATTATTAAAACTCATGTATGTGTCGGATCTAAGATCTTGATGTAACTTTGGTTCATCAACCTACTTACAACCCTTAAATGAGTTGTGCTACTTATCTTAGACATACGCTAGTTTTATTATGGTCAAAAATTGGTTAAGATGATGCAAACACATCAACGAGTTGTACACTTGAAGCTACAAGCATCAAGGATGAGAACCGTGATGAGCATCAAGCACCAAGAACCCACCGGAGCACTTTACCTACTGTTTTCTGGAACTGATCAATCAGCTGGGCTACTGGAAAAGTTAATTTCCAGATAGTTGAGCTTGATTAGATGACTTTTCATTTAAGAATCATCTTAATCCGATTTACGGTTTAGGATTTATAGCCTTCTGAAAGTCACTACACCCTTTTAACGTTGTGCTGAAATATCTGACCTACTCGCACTTAAACCATCGCTACGGTCAAACGAAGACGAGTTTGGATCTGAATTTTGGTCAGTAACTAGTGGACTCACATACGAAGCCATAGCCACTGATTACGTATCATTTCGATTTACGTAGAGGTCATAGCAGCTGATCAAAGTCAGCCTTTGCTTCGGTCTCTATTCTTGAATGAAACTTACTTTACCCTTTTTGACTTATGATGAATGATGATGATACTTAAGACCTAATTTACATACTTTTAAACCTTTGGGAAGGATTTACTGACTTAGTAACTTTTGACTTAGGTTGAGGACCTTTCGGAAAAACTACTTGCTTACTTATCCCGAATCAACTTTACTACTTTTCACTGTGAGTTATAGCATCCCTTTTTACTTTAACTATTTTGGGAACTGAGAATACATGTGCATTTTACGTTTTACATACTAGGCACGAGTACTTAAACTTTATATATGTGTGGGTTATACAACGGCATAAACTTTCCCCTTAGCTCGGTAACGTTTAGTCATTGGTCTTTGAACCGGTGAACGCGAATCTTAGATATGGATCCATAGGGTTTGATATCCCCACTCGGGCTAGTCGCGCTAGCATTTAACCGGTGTTTAATACTTCGTAAACTTACGCACTCGCCAAGTGTACTTTTAGGGGGTGATATTTACGTTAAGTTAGTTACCAAGTGCCCACGGTTGAACATATACTTTATCATACTTATTTGAATTACTGATTTAAACTGCTGGTTGAAGCACTGAAATCTCGTGGCCTACATTACATTACTGATTACAAACAAACTATAGCTCACCGACATTCGTGTTGACTTTTTAAGCATGTATTTCTCAGGTGCTTAGACGTTGTTGCTTCCACTGTTAGACTTGCTGTCTTGGTGTTACAGACTTGCTGTGTCAGACTTCCGCTGCATTACTTAGAGATGTCTCAATCATGGAACTTTTATTTTGTATTCGTAACTTACGTTATTTTCAAACAATGGCTTTGTAACGACCTTTGGGTCACGTACTTATGTTTATGCTTCTATCCATAGTAAGCACGTTATCTTTTGTAAAACGCTATATTTTTCATGAATGCTAAACTGGTTTTCAAACAGCATATAGTGCTTGACCTTGTAATGATCCTGTTGTTGGTGATTTGTACACGATGGTTTTGTACGAGGCGTCACATTTGGTATCAGAGCATTGGTTGTAGGGAATTAGGTTGCATTAGTGAGTCTTGACCAAGTCGAGTAGGATTCGCTAATAGGACTAATCTACAACTTACTCATTTACTTGTTACTGCGGAACCTGCTGCATGCTACTGTGTTATATTACTGCATGTTACTGCTTACTACTACATGCCACTACTTACTTCTACTGCTGTATGAACTTTTTGCATGCTACCGTTTCCTTTTACTGCTATGTAAATTCGCTGTATGCTGTTGTTTATTCTCGAACTGCATACTACTATCTGCTTTTAGTATGTTACATCGGTGTAATACTGTTACTATTTCCATGCTACGTACTGCTGTAGACGATCTAGGCTGCTGTATTGATATGCCTGATTACGCTATTGCTACATGACTGCTATTCGCTGTACCGACTTGGAGAACTTATCCTTCCCAGTTCAGATATTTTTTTCTGAACTACTCTCCCACTCGTCTAACCCTAAGAACTAGTAGTGTAATCCACCTGTTACTACTGTTCCACCATTCCAGAGATCAAAACAATACTTCACGCAATCTAGAAGGAGTACCCCTCAGATTACGCGCCCACTAAAGTTGATCCTCGGGGGAGGAGATATGTGAGGACTTGTCGGAGTAACCGCACCCCGAGCTCGCCCTAATTATGTAGTGACCCGAACTTTTCCATGTTTATATATATTAAATGAAATTGATATTTACATGGTTAAGTGTTTCCAACATGTTAAGCAATCAAACTTGTTAACAGGTGATTAATTGAAATAGGTTCCATATAGACAATTGACCACCCAAGTTGACCGGTGATTCACGAACGTTAAAACTTGTAAAAACTATATGATATCATATATATATATATATATATATATATATATATATATATATATATATATATATATATATATATATATATATATAGTTAACATGATATTATGATAAGTAAATATATCATTAAGTATATTAACAATGAACTACATATGTAAAAACAAGACTACTAACTTAATGATTTCGAAATGAGGCATATATGTAACGATTATCGTTGTAACGACATTTAATTGTATATATATATATATATATATATATATATATATATATATATATATATATATATATATATATCATATTAAGATATATTAATACATCATAATATCATGATAATGTAATAATTTAACATCTCTTTAGATATAATAAACAATGGGTTAACAACATTCAACATGATCGTTAACCTAAACGTTTCAAAACAACACTTACATGTAACGACTAACGATGACTTAACGACTCAGTTAAAATGTATATACATGTAGTGTTTTAATATGTATTCATACACTTTTGAAAGACTTCAAGACACTTATCAAAGTACTTCTACTTAAAAAAATGCTTACAATTACATCCTCATTCATTTTCATCAACAATTCTACTCTTATGCACCCATATTCGTACTCGTACAATACCTAGCTTCTAAATGTATTTACTATTGGTATATACACTCCAATGATCATCTCTTAGTAGCCCATGTGAGTCACCTAACCATGTGGGAACTATCATTTAACATCTAGCATGAAATATCTCACAAAATTACAAACTAATGGAGCCTATATCGATGCTCCATACTCACATGAAAGAGAGGAGTCACAAACACATTCATTTTTCAATTTTCTTGAATCAAATCACTCTCTCTCAAGTGTTCTTCATTTGTTATAAGTGTTCTTCATCATCTTCAACAAAATCTAGCTCAATCTAGTTTATAAATCCATACATAAACCAAGTTATAAAACAACTACTCAAGAAAACACCAACAACACTTCCAAGTTTGCTAGCTTACTTCCAATCTTGCAAATCCACTTTGAGTGATCATCCAACCTCAAGAAATCTTTCTTATTTACAGTAAGATATCTTTCTAATACAAAGTAATACTAATATTCAAACTTTGATTCAATTTCTATAACTTTAATAATCTTATTTTGAGTGGAAATCTTACTTGAACTTGTTTTCGTGTCATGATTTTGCTTCAAGAACTTTCAAGCCATCCAAGGATCCTTTGAAGCTAGATCTATTTTTCTCATTTCTAGTAGGTTTATCCACAAAACCTAAGGTAGTAATGACGTTCATAACATCATTCGATTCATATATATAAAACTATCTTGTTCGAAGGTTTAAACTTGTAATCACTAGAACACAGTTTAGTTAATTCTAAACTTGTTCGCAAACAAAAGTTAATCCTTCTAACTTGACTTTTAAAATCAACTAGACACATGTTCTATATCTATATAATATGCTAACTTAATGATTTAAAACCGGAAAACATGAAAAACACCGTAAAACCGGATAAACGCCGTCGTAGTAACACGGCGGGCTGTTTTGGATTAGTTAATTAAAAACTATGATAAACTTTGATTTAAAAGTTGTTCTTCTGGGAAAATGATTTTTCTTATGAACATGAAACTATATCCTAAAATCATGGTTAAACTCAAAGTGGAAGTATGTTTTTCAAAATGGTCATCTAGACGTCGTTCTTTCGACTAAAATGACTACCTTTACAAAAATGACTTATAACCTATATTTCTGACTATAAACTTATACTTTTTCTGTATAGATTCATAAACTTAAGTTCAATGTGAAACCATAGCAACTTTAACCACTCAAAACGGATTTAAAACGAAAAAGTTATGGGTAAAACAAGATTGGATATTTTTGCTTGTTGTAGCTACGTGAAAATTGGTAACAAATTTATATTAATCATATCCTAGCTAACTTATATTATATTATACATGTATTCTAATATATTATGTAATCTTGGGATACCATAGACACGTATGCAAATGTTTTGACATATCATATCGACCCATGTATATATGTTATTTGGAACAACCATAAACACTCTATATGCAGTAATGTTGGAGTTAGCTATACAGGATTGAGGTTGATTCCAAAAATATATATACTTTGAGTTGTGATCTAGCCTGAGACATGTATACACTGGGTCATGGATTGATTCAAGATAATATATATCGATTTATTTCTGTACATCTAACTGTGGACAACTAGTTGTAGGTTACTAACGAAGACAGCTGACTTAATAAACTAAAAACAGTAAAACATATTAAAAATGTTGTAAATATATTTTGAACATACTTTGATATATATGTACATATTTGTTATAGGTTCGTGAATCGACCAGTGGCCAAGTCTTACTTCCCGACGAAGTAAAAATCTGTGAAAGTGAGTTATAGTCCCACTTTTAAAATCTAATATTTTGGGATGAGAATACATGCAGTTTTATAAATGTTTTACGAAATAGACACAAGTAAATGAAACTACATTATATGGGTGAATGATCGAAGCCGAATATACCCCTTTTACTTGGTAACCTAAGAATTAGTAAACCGATCTACTAATTGACGAGAATCCTAAAGAAAGATCTATTGGGCCTAACGAACCCCATCCAAAGTATCGGATGCTTTAGTACTTCGAGTTGTTTTATCATGTCCGAAGGATTTCCCTAAATGATAGGGGATATTCTTATATGCATCTTGTTAATGTCGGTTACCAGGTGTTCACCATATGAATGATTTTTATCTCTATAAATGGGATGTATATTGAAATATGAAATCTTGTGGTCTATTATTATGATTTGATAATATATAGGTTAAACCTATAGCTCACCAAAATTTTTGTTGACGTTTTAAGCATGTTTATTCTCAGGTGATTATTAAGAGCTTCCGCTGTTGCATACTAAAATAAGGACAAGATTTGGAGTCCATGCTTGTATGATATTGTGTAAAAACTGCATTCTAGAAACGTATTTTTGATGTAATATATTCTTATTGTAAACCATTATGTAATGGTCGTGTGTAAACGGTATATTTTAGATTATCATTATTTGATAATCTACGTAATGCTTTTTAAACCTTTATCGATAAAATAAAGGTTATGATTATTTTAAAAATGAATGCAGTCTTTGAAAAACGTCTCATATAGAGGTCAAAACCTCGCGACGAAATCAATAATATGGAACGTTTATAATCAATATGAACGGGACATTTCAGTTGGTATCAGAGTGTTGGTATTATAGAACCAGAAATTTGTATTAGTGTGTCTTATCGAGTTTGTTAGGATACATTAGTGAGTCTGGACTTCGACCGTGTTTTCTTTAAAAACGATTGCTTAACACTTTTGTTGGAAACTATATATTATTAACATATAAATATTATGTGATATATTAACCTCTTAATGTGTTTGATATTGTGTGATAGATGTCTACCACTAGTACAAATCCCATCGACTCACCTAATAATAATGAAGAGTCGAATATAATTTGGGAAGATTCACAAATTCCCGAAGAGGAACCGGAAGAAGAGGAACCGGAAGAAGAGGAACCGGAAAAGAGGAACCGGAAGAAGAAGAGGTTCCGGAGGAAGAAATTTTGATACCTACAGTAAATCGATTAAATAAAAGAAAATCATCAACCAACGGACCAAAGTTAAAAATGGTCAATGGTGTTTCCGCCGAGGAAGCAAAATATTGGGAAGATTACCAATTTTCCGATGAATCGGATCCCGATGAGGATTCCGATGATGTTATAGAAATTACCTCGACCCAAAATAATAAGGGAAAAGGTATAAAAATAGAGAAACCTGATTCCAACCCCGATGAACTTTATATGTATCGGCAACGTCCGTATTTCCTAAATTGTAACAATAACCCGGGAACCTCTAAACTACTAGGTTTTTCTAAACCATTGTGGAAAATGACGGCTCGTATTAGAGGAACATCATATATCCCTAGAAAATTAGGAAAACGAACCAAGTCCGAAGAAGAAGAAACCAGTGATTCAGATTAGAGGGTTCTAATCATGTTGTGTATTATATGTATTGTAGTGTGCTTGTACTTTTATGTTCTATGTAAAAATTGCTTGTATTGTTTGTTAATTATCTTTTACGAATCTAATCCTTGTCTATTTTACAGAATAAAAACACAAAATGGATGTTAAGGATAGACAACCAAAAATTTTAGAAGACCTACCAGGAGATATGATTGATGAAATCTTGTCTAGAGTCGGGCAGAATTCATCAGCACAATTAGTTACGGCAAAATTAGTTTGTCAAACGTTTGAAAGACATTCCAGGCATGCCTTAGTATATAAAAGGCTTTCCTTTGAAAGATGGGGTATATCACATTGGGGAGACTTTAAGTTACGCCAAGTTTTCTTTAAGGCATTTAGTGCGGGAAACCCAGATGCAATTTTACGCTACGGGTTACGAACCTATTTTGACTCAACATATCCCAACATAGGACTCCGTTCTTTAGAAAGTGCTTCTAACATGCAACATAAAGAAGCATGTTATGCTTACGGGTTAATAATGTTCGCTTCTCATCAAATGGAGAAAAAGAACAATGGGTTGAAACTTTTAAATAAAACATTTTCACAAGTGACGGACTCAGTAGTTGGGGTAAGAAACAAGGTTTTTAGATTGCTACGAGGCTGTTGGGCATTACGAAACCCTCGTCCTTTTGACGACATAACAACATACTGCCTAGCCAATGGTCATAACGGTTACTTTTCACAAGATCAAGGATGGGAAGTCGTCTTAGTAAACCAGAATGCATGACTTGCTTCTGAACTTATGAATTACGTGTCTTTATTTCTTTTGCTGAACAACTTGCGTATTAACTAGAATTGCCTTTATAGCTGCCGGGTAGCAAAGTTATTATGTGCTATATTTCATCCTATATGTATAATAGCGGTTTTGTAAGTTTGTAATATTTTGTATAAAGTTTGAACGCGAAATATTATTGTAATAAGTTTTTCATATAGAAGCGTAGTAGTTGAGTTGTATAGTAGCTAGTAAGTATGAACTTAACGGGTAGGTACTACCCGAATTAAAACTATAAAATGCTAATATGAAGAAAAAGCTTATATAAATAAGTTCATATAATGCTACGAGATACTATTGACTACTCTTAAATTCTATATGATTAACTCAATTCTTTTGGTTATTTTTGAAGGAAATGGCACCAGCGACTCGTCATAATTTGAACATGAGCGAGGAAGACTTCCGTGATTTCCTTGCAGTAAACATAGCCGCAGTACAGGCTGCAATGCAAAATAACAATAACTCTGGATCTAGCAGTGGAACTAATTCCACAAGAAATCGTGTAGGATGCTCCTACAAAGAATTCACTGCCTGCAAACCTTTGGAATTTGATGGAACTGAAGGACCAATTGAATTGAAACGGTAGACCGAGAAAGTCGAATCTGTGTTTGCCATAAGGAAGTGTACTGAAGAGGACAAAGTTAAATACGCTACGCATACCTTCATAGGTACTGCGTTAACGTGGTGGAACACCTATCTTGAACAGGTAGGACAAAATGTTGCTTACGCACTACCGTGGTCGGCATTCAAGCAATTGATGAACGAGCAGTACCATCCTAGAAACGAAGTCAATAAGCTCAAGGCAGAACTTAGAGAGTTACGAACACAAGGGTTCGACATTACCACATATGAACGATGATTCACAGAGTTGTGCCTATTGTGTCCGGGAGCGTTCGAAGATGAAGAAGAGAAGATCGACGCGTTTGTAAAAGGGTTACCAGTAAGGATTCAAGAAGATGTGAGTTCACACGAGCCCGCTTCTATACAGAAGGCAAGTCGAATGGCTCATAAACTCATAAATCAGATTGAGGAAAGAATTAAAGAGCAGGCGGCCGAAGAAGCCAACAGAAACAACTCAAGAGGAAGTGGGAGGAAAACGGTGACAAGAGTTACCAGAACAACAACAACAACAATTACAACCACAATCGCAACAACTATCCCAACAACCGCAACAACAATCGCAACAATAACCGCAATCCTAATAATAACTACAACAAACATCCCAACAACAACAACAATTACAACAACCGTTTCAACAACAACAACAATCCCAACAACAACCACAATAACAACAACGGCAACAAAAACCAAAAACAGCCATGTCATAGGTGTGAAGAAAATCACCAGGGTTTTGCACGACATTTTGCAACAGGTGTAAAAGAAATGATCATAGCGCGACACAGTGTGAGGTCTACGGACCAAAGTTTAACAGAACTAAGGGAACAAATAGTGTCGGAACAAGTAATGCCGGAATGAATAGTGTCGGAGCAAGTAATACCAACGCTGTTTGTTTTAAATGTGGAAAATCGGGCCACATTATTAGAAATTTCCCGAATCAGGGGAATACTAATGGGCAGGGCCGTTGAAGAATTTTCAATATTAATGCGGCAGAAGCACAGGAAGACCCGGAGCTTGTTACGGGTACGTTTCTTATTGACGATAAATCTGCTTATGTTTTATTTGATTCGGGTGCGGATAGAAGCTATATGAGTAGAGATTTTTATGCTAAGTTAAGTTGCCCATTGATGCCTTTGGATAGTAAATTTTTACTCGAATTAGCAAACGGTAAATTAATTTCAACAGATAATATATGTCGGGATAGAGAAATTAAACTGGGGGATGAAACATTTAAAATTGATTTAATACCAGTCGAGTTAGGGAGAAAAATGTGAGAGCAGAGGTCGTTTGTTACAAAAATGCGATTCGCATTATGCGTGAAAAAGGAAAACCTTTAATGGTGTACGGAGAAAAGAACAACGTGAAATTAAATCTTATTAGTAGTTTGAAGGCGCAAAAACTAATAAGAAAAGGTTGTTACATCATTCTAGCACACATCGAGGAAGTTAAACCTGAAGAAAAGAACATCAGTGATGTTCCCGTCGCAAAAGAATTTCTCGATGTATTTTCGAAAGAATTACCGGGATTACCCCCACATCGATCCGTTGAATTTCAAATATACCTTGTACCAGGAGCTGCACCAATAGTTCGTGCTCCATACAGACTCGCACCCAGCGAAATGAAAGAATTACAAAGTCAATTACAGGAACTTTTAGAGCGTGGTTTCATTCAACCAAGTACATCACCATGGGGAGCTCCTGTTCTGTCTGTCAAGAAGAAAGATGGTACATTCAGGTTGTATATCGACTACCGAGAGTTGAACAAACTTACCATCAAGAACCGTTACCCATTACCGAGAATCGACGATTTATTTGATCAACTACAAGGCTCGTCATTTTATTCGATGATTGATTTACGTTTTGGGTATCACCAAATGCGGGTGAAGAAGGATGACATTCCGAAGACTGGTTTTAGGACGCGTTACGATCATTACGAGTTTATGGTTATACCGTTTGGATTGACTAACGCACCAGCTGAGTTCATGGACCTCATGAACAGAGTGTGTGGGCCATATCTTGACAAGTTTGTCATTATTTTCATCGATGACATACTTATTTACTCGAAGAATGATCAAGAGCACGAAGAACATTTGAGAAAAGTGCTAGAGTTGCTAAGAAAAGAAAAATTGTACGCTAAGTTTTCAAAATGTGCATTTTGGTTAGAAGAAGTTCAATTCCTCGGTCACATAGTGAACAAAGAAGGTATTCAGGTGGATCCAGCAAAGATTGAAACCGTTGAAAAGTGGAAAACCCCGAAAACTCCGAAACACATACGCCAATTTTAACGACCCGTCAAACTACACTTGACGACCATCATTATCTTGACCCCACAGCTTAATCATAACTCTATATGAATTTGATAAATAACCTTGCATTCTTTATTTAAAAATGATTTCCTATAAAGGAAACCTACCAAAATATGAAAGTTTAGAAAAACCATACATAATTACTTAACTAAAAGTTGACCAAAACAAAGTCAACAACATCCACTATTAAATGTATCAAAATAGAATGCAAGTTAAAGTTTAACAAAAGCTGCCATCATAAATATGCAGACTCTCTAAGCACATCGGAAGCAATCAATCATGAACCTGAGAATAAAACATGCGAGTAACTGTCAACAAACATGTTGAGTGAATTATAGGTTTAATATTGCAAACAATATTTAATTTAAACCATCAAAATTTATGTTTGAAAACATAAAAACTCCTCTTTGAACCACAAAATTATATGCTAGAAAACATATAAAAATATTATTCCATTTTCCGTGAGCCACCTGGTAACTACTTAACCATTTATTTACCCTTGCCAAACACAATAAATAATATACACCGAACAAGTGTATCTTCAACTAAATACGAAGTACTAAACATTCCGATTATAAATTGCTAGCGCGACTAGCTCGAAATGAGGTTGTCAAACCCGATAGATTTATCCATAGGATTCGTGTTCACCAGTAGAAATCAGTGATTACAGTTACCAGACTAGGGAATATTTTTGTTCAACTTACAATGAATAATTTAAATCAACTTCCACTTGTGTCCAAAATATAAAATAAATTGCATGTATTCTCATCCCAAAAGAGTTAAAATAGAAAAATAGGACTATAACTCACCTTAATAGCAAACGAAGTAACCACACAAATATTCGAACAGCAAATGAAGTAAAGTGATCAGGAATGATCACAACGCCGACCTATAAATAAAGCAGGTCGATATAAATAACTAACTTAGGTCAAGTCTTAGTATGATAGCTATTGTACATATTGCAAGTAGACATAGAACAATACTCAACATGCATCGGTTTGATCGGAACATCGTACGGACACACACTTTCTATTTTTAGAAAGTTTCTATTTTTAGCAGGTTTCCATTTTTGGAAAGTTTCTATTTTAGGAAAGTTTCTATTTTAGGAAAGTTTCTATTTTAGGAAAGTTTCTATTTTAGGAAAGTTTCTATTTTAGGAAAGTTTCTATTTTAGGAAAGTTTCTAAGTTAGGAAAGTTTCCTTATTTAGAAAGTCAACATAAGTCAACTGAGAGTCAAAGTCAACCGAAAGTGAACTCAAAAGTCAACCTTGGTCAAACATAGTCAACATTAATTTTAAAAGTGTAAGTTATAATAATAATATAAGTTATAATGTTAATTAAAGTTAAATATGTATAATTATGTCATAACATAAGTTTAATTAAATTAAAATGAATTTTTAAAGTTAACATAAGTTTAAATGATATAATTAATATAACATAAGTATTTAATTAATTAATTAAATTTTAGTCATAACGTAAGTATTATTAATTAATAATAAATTTTAATCATATCATAAGTATTATTAATTAATAATGAATTATTAATCATATCATAAGTTTCTAATTATAATTATTAAATCATAAGTATTTAATAATTAAATTATAATTAAATAATAACTAAGCCTTATAATAATTAAATAATTAATTAATCCTTATTATAAGTCTTATTATAATAATCTCATAATTTAAGTTTAATACTTATCATAAGTATTTTTCATTAATAATAAAAGTATTATTAATCATAAGTTTAATTAAAAGTTTAATTAAATCATAAGTAATTATTAAATGATATAATAAATATATCATAAGTCTTAAATTAAATTAATTACTTCTTATATCATAAGTAATTTAATAATAATGAAAATCATTCTTTATATCATAAGTTTAAATTAATAACCATAAGTTTTAATTAAAAGTTCATCGGGTCATAACTTGAGTCCCGGGTGTCGGTTTTCGGCGAGTCTTATATATATCTCCTCCTAACCAACCCACCCGACACATTAGTACACTCAAGAACATCCCAAGAACAGCCACCAAGTCGTGACCATCAGCCATTCAACAACTTGGAGCTTTAATCCGTTCAAAATCATGTTTTAGTCATAACGGGTGATCCGTGGCTCGGATTTCGATGACCCGAACATGAAAGTTCATCCCATAATCAATTCTAACACACTAGTACATTCTAAAGACTCAAAAAGTGGTCACAAAGTCGGACCAAACCTGGTTCAATTCGTTTTCACAATTTAATCTTAACAAAACACCATTTTAATCATATATAGAGTTCCAGGAATCGAAATGACATGAATCCGGAGTCTAAAATTAATGTATTGATGAGAGGAACTCATATAAACACTTTAATTTCACTTTTATATCAGTTATGTTTACAAAAAAGGTCAAACAAGCTGCTGTCCCAAAATAATCAAACCGGAAACATAGTAAATCGAGTATTTCTACGCATAACAACAACAATACAATCATACACAAGTACTATAACATTATAATACATAAAAAAACAGTAAAAATAATTGAAATTGAAAAATATAGGGTTTATGTTCATACCCAAATCAAAAATCGAGAAGAAGAGGCTTAAAGATCGTGAGATAAGACACCCGAATATGTAAACAACCTTTAAAAATCATGAAGGATTGTATGTATGATAATGGTGGCTAAAATATTGAAGGTGGAGGTAGGAAAATTCGTGCAAATGGGGAGGGATAAGAGAAAGAGATTAGGTTTAGGGTAAAAGTGAGTGTAAGTAGTGTAAAATGTGATTAAGGGTTATCATTTTAGCAAAATGGCAAAACCCACCCCTCCCCATGGATATTTGGACAAAAATAATAAGGGAGTGGAATCCCTTTAGCCCACTTTGAAGTATAATGTAATTGCTTGTGGCCCGAATGCCCGAACGAAGCCCGAAACGCGAAAACGCTGTTACGCGATTAAATTTTCGGAGGAATAACGCACACGCGACAATTAAAATATATAAACACTATATATTATCATATGATATAAAAATATCATATTTAAAATAATTTGGATTTAAAAATCTCAGAAGTCTGACCGTTGGTTTGAAAACCGAAATGATTCGCCGGATAGAAATCCACGACACGTAGAAACGTACAACTTAAAATATGAATACAAATATTCACATAGTACATAATAATTAATATATTATTACAAAAATAATAATATAGGTCATAGAAATGACGTGGCAAGAATAATAGTTAACGGTCGTTAAATAATTAACGGTAAAAGATAACGGAGAAAGTAGGGTCGTTACAGTACCTTCCCGTTACGGAAATTTCGTCCCGAAATTTAAGCAGGTGCAGGGGTTGACTCAGCATTTGGGAACAAATGCGGGTACTTCTGCTTCATCTGATCTTCACGCTCTCAAGTGAACTCGGGACCGCGTCTGGCGTTCCATCTAACTCGAACAATATGAATTCTACTCTGCTTAAGAGTCTTAACCTCTCGATCCATAATTTCATCAGGTTCCTCAATAAAATGAAGTTTCTTATCAACATGAAGTTCCTCCAGAGGAATAGTTTCATCGGCCTCGGCCAAACACTTCTTCAAATTCGACACGTGAAAAACGTCGTGAACATCACTGAGTTCTTGTGGCAATTTCAAACGATAAGCCACGGGTCCAACTCTCTCAATAATCTTAAACGATCCAACAAAACGAGGATTCAACTTTCCCCTTTTACCAAAACGTATCACGCCCTTCCAAGGTGAGACCTTCAACATAACATGATCGCCGACCTGAAATTCAATATCGTTCCTTCTCTTATTGGCATAGCTCTTTTGCCGACTTCTGGCGGTTCTCAAACTTTCCTTAATCTGTACGATCTTCTCGGTAGTCTCATGAATAATTCCTGGACCTGTGAGTTGAGCATCCCCAACCTCATTCCAGCAGACAGGAGACCTACACTTTCTACCATACAACGCTTCAAAAGGTGTGGCTTAATAATTGCATGATAGCTGTTATTATAAGAAAATTCAGCCAGTGGCAAGTACTTATTCCAACCATTACCAAAATCAATGATGCATGCTCGTAGCATGTCTTCCAACGTTTGAATGGTCCTTTCACTCTGACCATCTGACTGTGGATGATAAGTAGTGTTCATATCCAATTTAGTTCCCAAAGCATCTTGTAAGGAGTGCCAAAACCTCGATGTAAATCGACTGTCTCGGTCCGAAATAATAGATACGGGAACACCATGTCTAGAAACAATCTCCTTCAAATACAAACGAGTAAGCTTCTCCTTCGAATCTGTTTCTTTAATTGGCAAGAAATGAGCTGACTTAGTGAGTCAGTCAACAATCACCCAAATGGTATCATAACCACCCACAACTCTCGGTAACTTCGCAATAAGTCCATCGTAATACCTTCTCACTTCCACCCGGGAATCTTAGGTTGCACCAGAAGTCCGGACGGTTTCTGATGTTCAGCTTTGACCTTAGCACAGGTCAAACACTTAACCACATAAGTAGCCATATCAGCTTTCAAGTTGGGCCACCAGTATAGCTCCTTAAGATCGTGATACATCTTTCCTGAACCAGGATGTATAGAGTACCTATACTTATGAGCCTCATGCCCACATCTAACACAAGTTGTCGCAAGTCACCAAATTTTGGAACCCAAAGACGTCCCGCAAAATACCGCGTGCCATCTGCTCGTACCTCAAATGTTTACTCAAGCCTCTGACCTTCCCGTTACGAAATTCTCCTCCTACAAGGCTTCTTGTTGTGCCTCAAGAATCTGCCTAGCGAGGTTAGTTCAAATTGTCATATTCAAGGATCTAAACCTTCGAGGTTCAACTCTCTCTTTTCGACTCAAAGCATCGGCCACAACATTGGCCTTTCCAAGAGGATATAAAAGTTCGAAATCATAATCATTCAACGTCTCAACCCGTCATCGCTGCTTCATATTTAACTGTTTTTGATCAAGAATATGTTGAAGACTCTTGTGATCAGTGTACACTGTACATTTGACCCCATATAAGTAATGTCTCCAATTCTTACGTGCGAACACAACAGTTCCTAATTCTAAATCATGGGTTGTATAGTTCTGTTCATGATTCTTCAACTGACGTGACGCGTAAGCAATGACTTTCTTTCGCTGCATCAAAACACAACCAAAGGCTTGACATGAGCATCACAATAGATAACAAAATCATCATTACCCTCAGGTAGTGATGATATCGGTGCAGAGGTTAACTTTTTCTTACGAGTTTGGAAAGCAGACTCTTGTTCACTCTTCCACTCGTACTTCTTCCCCTTATGCGTTAAAGCAGTCAGAGGTTTCGCTACTCGTGAAAAATCTTGAATGAACCTTCTATGATAGCCAGCCAAACCTAGGAACTGACGAATCTGAGTAGGAGTCTTCAGAATTTCCCACTTCTCAATTGCCCTAATCTTGGCAGGATCAACTTGGATTCCCTGTTTACTAACAACATGTCCAAGGAATTGAACTTCTCTTAACCATAATGCACCCTTGGAAAACTTAGCATACAATTCTTCTTTTCTTAACAAATCAAGCACTTATCTTCGTGCTCTTGATCACTTCTTGGAATAGATAAGGATATCATTGATGAAAACGATAACGAACTTGTCCAGATACAGTCTACACACACGATTCATGGGGTCCATGAACACAGCAGGTGCGTTAGTAAATCCGGATGGCATAACAAGAAATTCGCAGTGACCATAACGGGTACGGAAAGCGATTTTTGGAATATCAGTTTCTTTAGCCCGCATTTGGTGATAACCGGAAAGAAGATCAATCTTAGAATAAACGGAAGAACCTTGAAGATGATCGAACAGATCATCAATTCTCAGAAGAGGGTAACGGTTCTTAACCGTATGCTTGTTCAACTCGCAATAATCAATACACCATCGAAACGAACCACCTTTCTTCTTAACAAACAAAACAGGAGCTCCCCAAGGGGACAAAATGGGACGAACGAAATATAGTTGCAACAATGAAGGATGAAATATATAGAGTAGTCACTTCAGTGGCGTAGATGTTTAAGATAATTCGTTCAAAGGGGATAACGAGGATCATGAATTTCATAGTAAATTTTCATTACATTTCCGAAAGGAAGACGTACGAAAGGTGTGATCTTTCAACGAGAGTGAACTTCCTCGCACAATGAGCGAGTCAATCTAGGATTCATCCTTATTCTTAAATTTATATGCGGATGGAAAGAAACGTGAATCGTGGACTATAATGAATAGTCGACTCCAGGTGAGATGAATCTAGAAAAATGATTTCGTGCACCTCAAAGTATTGAATCATGGGATTGATGTTTACGAGGGTGTTGCGGTTAGCCGTGAATATCGAGAGTAGAAACTTCTCAGATAGTCTAGTGTGATATCTATCTGTGATACCAATTATAACAACAGTTGAGGTAGAAACCCACCCATTGCCTTTCCTGAGAACAGGGTGGCCACTGAACGTACCTCAGAAAACTAATTTATCGGTCTGCGTGTCAGTCATGTCCAAACGCAAGAGGGAAAATTTCATGAGCGCAAAGACTTCCCAACAATTTTATAAAACCGCCATCCAAATTGGCGTAAGAGTTTCTATCAATGAACTTAATGGTAAGTTTCATCCTTAAATGGAGGATGAGAAGAACTGTGATCCAAACACTTTGTAGAGTAATGCGAAAATTTGATAAAATCAATCAGAGGAGTTTTGAAAAAGCTTTAAACATTTGATGTGACAACATAAACGGAACGAAGTTCTTAGTAAATTTAGAAGCTTGTACAACGTGTACCATTTTATATAAAACAAATTGACTTAGTCAAACAGCTCAATAAATGAGTGGTCTTAAAATAATTTTGGAGGTATAATTTAGTATATACTAGCCAAAATAGGTAAGGGTAAATTTATTCATTTGAATCCATACATACATATATGATTTTATAAATTGTATACATGACAAAATATTTCATTACTTCTATTCGCCCATAATTCTCGTGAGAACCGTCCAATTAAACAAATATGTAAAACTCCCGATGATAAACAGAGTATCTGTATTTCAGAGATTACAAGTTGAAGTAAGATCGTGGAAGATCGAGTAAAGGAATTGAATCGTCGTGCGACATTTGACCAACAAATGTTACGAGGTCATGAAAACCAATGAGTTAAATGTTGTTTTGACTGTTATCAGGACATAAGTCCCTGGGCCAAAACTGTTCCCGAGCGAAGTTGTTGCTAACAAGCGAGTTATGAAGGATTGAGCATGAGATAGATAATCTGGTTAAAAACGAGCTTCTCGTATATCAACAAATAAGATAATGAATATTTTCCCTACCCATGTAATACATCGAAATTTCTGAATAAGTAGTGTAAAAATTTTATTTAACTCGCTTTCTATTCCTCATGTCACAATATTGGGACTCCTTTATGAATTAACGTAATATAATCACGTTGGCCTGACGCCATTATATTTCACTAATTCATAGTTCCATTCCAATAGCACTACATGAGGTCAGGACACGCGATCAACCTCGAATTTCCACACAATTTCTCTAAAACGATTTCTTAAACAATGTGCTAAGGATAGCACAAGAGACAAAAACATCAAAAGTAATGAATAGGAGTAACGATGACATAAAAATGTCTTCGAAGTACCAAGAATCTCTGAAAGTCAAGAATGACGTTTTTCGGTTCAAAAACCAAAGCACATAGGCACAACGACACAAAGGCACGTAATATAACAAGAATGTTATATACCTAAACATAATAGCTGACATTGAAATGCCGAGCATTTAGAAGTCAAGAATGACATCTCGCGTAATATAACTCAAACGTTATATACATAATCATAATAGATGACATAGAAATGTCGAGAATTTCAGGAGTCAAGAATGACATCCTTCGGTTTCACTATCCGAGGTGTTCTTATAAGGATAAGTTCGCATGAATCGGAGAATACGTTTAAATAGGAATGGGAGTTCCTCCCGGATTCAGAACATAATAGAGATGTATGTATGATAACAATATACATACCAATACGATACAAATAATCACATATAATAATGTATTATAGGCCGAGCTGTAGACTAGACTTACTAATGCACCCTATTGACTCGGGTAACGACATCAATGCAGCCTAATTCCCTACAACCAATGCTCTGATACCAACTATAACGACCCGTCAAACTACACTTGACGACCATCGTTATCTTGGCCCCACAACTTGATCATAACTCTATATGAATTTGATAAATAACCTTGCATTCTTTATTTAAAAATGATTTCCTATAAAGGAAACCTACCAAAATATGTAAGTTAAGAAAAACTATACATAATTACTTAACCAAAAGTTGACCAAAACAAAGTCAACAACATCCACTATTAAATGTATCAAAATAGAATGCAAGTTAAAGTTTAACAAAAGCTGCCATCATAAATATGCAGACTCTCTAAGCACATCGGAACGAGTAACTCTCAACGAAAATGTTGAGTGAATTATAGGTTTAATATTGCAAACAATATTTAATTTAAACCATCAAAATTTATGTTTGAAAACATAAAAACTCCTCTTTGAACCACAAAATTATATGCTAGCAAACATATAAAAATATTATTCCATTTTCCGTGAGCCACCTGGTAACCACTTAACCATTTATTTACCCTTGCCAAACACAATAAATAATATACACCTAACAAGTGTATCTTCAACTAAATACGAAGTACTAAATATTTCGATTATAAATTGCTAGCGCGACTAGCTCGAAATGGGGTTGTCAAACCCGATAGATCTATCCATAGGATTTGCGTTCACCAGTAGAAATCAGTGATTACAGTTACCAGACTAGGGAATATTTTTGTTCACCTCACAATTAATAATTTAAATCAACTTCCACTTGTGTCCAAAATATAAAATAAATTGCATGTATTCTCATCCCAAAAGAGTTAAAATAGAAAAATGGGACTATAACTCACCTTAATAGCAAATGAAGTAACCACACAAATATTCGAACAGCGAATGAAGTAAAGTGATCAGGAATGATCACAACGCCGACCTATAAATAAAGCATGTCGATATAAATAACTAACTTAGGTCAAGTCTTAGTATGATAGCTATTGTACATGTTGCAAGTAGACATAGAACAATACTCAACATGCATCGGTTTAATCGGAACATCGTACGGATACACACTTTCTATTTTTAGAAAGTTTCTATTTTTAGCAGGTTTTCATTTTTGGAAAGTTTCTATTTTAGGAAAGTTTCTATTTTAGGAAAGTTTCTATTTTAGTAAGGTTTCTATTTTAGGAAAGTTTCTATTTTAGGAAAGTTTCTAAGTTAGGAAAGTTTCCTTATTTAGAAAGTCAACAAAAGTCAACTGAGAGTCAAAGTCAACCGAAAGTCAACTCAAAAGTCAACCTTGGTCAAACATAGTCAACATTAATTTTAAAAGTGTAAGTTATAATAATAATAATATAAGTTATAATGTTAATTAAAGTTAAATATGTATAATTATGTCATAACATAAGTTTAATTAAATTAAAATGAATTTTTAAAGTTAACATAAGTTTAAATGATATAATTAATATAACATAAGTATTTAATTAATTAATTAAATATTAGTCATACCATAAGTATTATTAATTAATAATAAATTTTAATCATATCACAAAGTATTATTAATTAATAATGAATTATTAATCATATCATAAGTTTCTAATTATAATTATTAAATCATAAGTATTTAATAATTAAATAATAACTATGCCTTATAATAATTAAATAATTAATTAATCCTTATTATAAGTCTTATTATAATAATCTCATAATATAAGTTTAATACTTATCATAAGTATTTTTTATTAATAATAAAAGTATTATTAATTATAAGTTTAATTAAAAGTTTAATTAAATCATAAGTAATTATTAACTGATATAATAAATATATATCATGAGTCTTAAATTAAATTAATTACTTCTTATATCATAAGTAATTTAATAATAATGAAAATCATTCTTTATATCATAAGTTTAAATTAATAACCATAAGTTTTAATTAAAAGTTCATCGGGTCATAACTTGAGTCCCGGGTGTCGGTTTTCGGCGAGTCTTATATATATCTCCGCCTAACCAACCCACCCGACACATTAGCACACTCAAGAACATCCCAAGAACAGCCACCAAGTCGTGACCATCAGCCATTCAACAACTTGGAGCTTTAATCCGTTCAAAATCATGTTTTAGTCATAACGGGTGATCCGTGGCTCGGATTTCGATGACCCGAACATGAAAGTTCATCCCATCATCAATTCTAACACACTAGTACACTCTAAAGACTCCAAAGGTTGTCACAAAGTCGGACCAAACCTGGTTCAATTCGTTTTCACAATTTAATCTTAACAAAACACCATTTTAATCATATATAGAGTTCCGGGAATCGAAATGACATGAATCCGGAGTCTAAAATTAATGTATTGATGAGAGGAACTCATCTAAACACTTTAATTTCGCTTTTATGTCAGTTATGTTTACAGAAAAGATCAAACAAGCTGCTGTCCCAAAACAATCAAACCGAAAACATAGTAAATCGAGTATTTCTACGCATAACAACAACAATACAATCATACACAAGTACTATAACATTATAATACATACAAAATCAGTAAAAATAATTGAAATTGAAAAATCTAGGGTTTATGTTCATACCCAAATCAAAAATCGAGAAGAAGAGGCTTAAAGATCGTGAGATAAGACACCCGAATATGTAAACAACCTTTAAAAATCATGAAGGATTGTATGTATGATAATGGTGGCTGAAATATTGAAGGTGGAGGTAGGAAAATTCGTTCAAATGGGGAGGGAGAAGAGAAAGAGATTAGGTTTAGGGTAAAAGTGAGTGTAAGTAGTGTAAAATGTGATTAAGGGTTATCATTTTAGAAAAATGGCAAAACCCACCCCTCCCCATGGATATTTGGCCAAAAATAATAAGGGAGTGGAATCCCTTTAGCCCACTTTGAAGTATAATGTAATTGCTTGTGGCCCGAATGCCCGAACGAAGCCCGAAACGCGAAAACGCTGCTACGCGATTAAATTTTCGGAGGAATAACGCACACGCGACAATTAAAATATATAAACACTATATCATATTGAAAATAATTTGGATTTAAAAATCTCAGAAGTCTGGCCGTTGGTTTGAAAACCGAAATGATTCGCCGGATAGAAATCCACGACACGTAGAAACGTACAACCTAAAATATGAATACAAATATTCACATAGTACATAATAATTAATATATTATTAAAAAAATAATAATATAGGTCATAGAAATGACGTGGCACGAATAACAGTTAACGGTCGTTAAATAATTAACGGTAAAAAATAACGGAGAAAGTTGGGTCGTTACACCAATTTTTAGGGATAGCTGGTTATTACAGGAGATTCATCCAAGATTTTTCCAAAGTAGCAAAACCCTTGACTGCATTAACGCATAAAGGGAAGAAATTTGAATGGAAGGATGAACAAGAGAAAGCGTTTCAATTGTTGAAGAAAAAGTTAACTACGGCACCCATATTGTCATTACCTGAAGGGAATGATGATTTTGTAATATATTGTGACGCCTCAAAGCAAGGTCTTGGTTGTGTATTAATGCAACGAATGAAAGTAATTGCTTATGCGTCTAGACAATTGAAGATTCACGAGCAGAATTATACGACGCATGATTTGGAATTTGGCGCGGTTGTTTTTGAATTAAAGACTTGGAGGCACTACTTATATGGGGTCAAAAGTATTATATATACCGACCACAAAAGTCTTCAACACATATTTAATCAGAAACAACTGAACATGAGGCTGCGTAGGTGGATTGAATTGTTAAATGATTACGACTTTGAGATTCGTTACCACCCGGGGAAGGCAAATGTGGTAGCCGACGCCTTGAGCAGAAATGATAGAGAACCCATTCGTGTAAAACCTATGAATATAATGATTCACACTAACCTTACTACTCAAATAAAGGAGGCGCAACAAGGAGTTTTAAAAGAGGGAAACTTAAGGGATGAAATACCCAAAGGATCGGAGAAGCATCTTAATATTCGGGAAGACGGAACCCGGTATAGGGCTGAAAGAATTTGAGTACCAAAATTTGGAGATAAGAGAGAAATGGTACTTAGAGAAGCTCATAAAACCAGATACTCAATACATCCTGGAACGAGAAAGATGTACAAGGATCTTAAGAAACATTTTTGGTGGCCGAGTATGAAAGCTGATGTTGCTAAATACGTAGGAGAATGTTTGACATGTTCTAAGGTCAAAGCTGAGCATCAGAAATCATCAGTTCTACTTCAACAACCCAAAATCCCGGAATGGAAATGGGAAAACATTACCATGGATTTCATCATTAAATTGCCAAGGACTGCAAGTGGTTTTGATACTATTTGGGTAATAGTTGATCGTCTCACCAAATCAGCACACTTCATGCCAATAAGAGAAGATGACAAGATGGAGAAATTAGCACGACTGTATTTGAAGAAAGTCATCTCCAGACATGGAATACCAATCTCTATTATCTCTGATAGGGATGGCAGATTTATTTCAAGATTCTGGCAGACATTACAGCAGGCATTAGGAACTCGTCTAGACATGAGTACTACTTATCATCCACAAACTGATGGGCAGAGCGAAAGGACGATACAAAAACTTGAAGACATGCTACGAGCATGTGTTATTGATTTCGGAAACAGTTGGGATCGACACCTTCCGTTAGTAGAATTTTTCTACAACAACAGCTACCATTCAAGCATCGAGATGGCGCCGTTTGAAGCACTTTATGGTAGAAAGTGCAGGTCTCCGATTTTTTGGAGTGAAGTAGGGGATAGATAGATTACGGGTCCGGAGATAATACAAGAAACTACCGAGAAGATCATCCAAATTCAACAACGATTGAAAACCGCCCAAAGTCGACAAAAGAGCTACGCTGACATTAAAAGAAAAGATATAGAATTTGAAATTGGAGAGATGGTCTTGCTTAAAGTTGCACCTTGGAAAAGCGTTGTTCGATTTGGTAAATGGGGGAAATTAAATCCAAGGTATATTGGACCATTCAAGATTATTGATCGTGTCGGACCAGTTATTTACCGACTTGAACTACCTCAACAACTCGCGGCTGTACATAACACTTTCCACGTCTCAAATTTGAAAAAATGTTTTGCTAAAGAAGATCTCACTATTCCATTCGACGAAATCCAAATCAACGAAAAACTTCATTTCATCGAAGAACCCGTCGAAATAATGGATCGTGAGGTTAAAAGACTTAAGAAAAACAAGATACCAATTGTTAAGGTTCGATGGAATGCTCGTAGAGGAGCCGAGTTCACCTGGGAATGAGAAGATTAGATGAAGAAGAAATATCCGCACTTATTTCCAGTAGATACGTCAACACCTCCAACTGCTTAAAATTTCGGGACGAAATTTATTTAACGGGTAGGTACTGTAGTGACCCGAACTTTTCCATGTTTATATATATTAAATGAAATTGATATTTACATGGTTAAGTGTTTCCAACATGTTAAGCAATCAAACTTGTTAAGACGTGATTAATTGAAATTGGTTCCATATAGACAATTGACCACCCAAGTTGACCGGTGATTCACGAATGTTAAAACTTGTAAAAACTATATGATGTCATATATATGGATATATATATAGTTAAAATGATATTATGATAAGTAAAAATATCATTAAGTATATTAACAATGAACTACATATGTAAAAACAAGACTACTAACTTAATAATTTCGAAACGAGGCATATATGTAACGATTATCGTTGTAACGACATTTAATTGTATATATATATCATATTAAGATATATTAATACATCATAATATCATGATAATGTAATAATTTAACATCTCTTTAGATATAATAAACAATGGGTTAACAACATTTAACATGATCGTTAACCTAAAGGTTTCAAAACAACACTTACATGTAACGACTAACGATGACTTAACGACTCAGTTAAAATGTATATACATGTAGTGTTTTAATATGTATTCATACACTTTTGAAAGATTTCAAGACACTTATCAAAGTACTTCTACTTAACAAAAATGCTTACAATTACATCCTCATTCATTTTCATCAACAATGCTACTCGTATGCACCCATATTCGTACTCGTACAATACCTAGCTTCTAAATGTATTTACTATTGGTATATACACTCCAATGATGATAGGTCAGATCATGTTGAGATTGAGAGAAATGATAAGATAGAATGAGATTCGGTATGTAGGAAGGAGACTCGGTATGAGAGAGAATCGGTAAAATTACATTCCACAGCTTCTAGAACTCGGTTACAATACAATGGCTATCTAATTAGGACTACTTAGGTTCCTTATATTGCACTCTTCTAAGGAACCTTCATTTAAGCTTAATTCACATTAACACTATACAACTTCGGGGTCCTAACAATCTCCCCCTTAGTGTTAAATGTGAACTTTACGATATAATCCTATCATGAAATCTTGAGAGTTCCAAACGTTAGTTTCCATCGTGAGCCATCTGGTTTTGAAACTTCTACTTGATTTTCTGAAATTTGCTTAGAAGTTTTCCAGACTCCCCACGCTTTTCTTGGATCTCCCACATGTAATGGATATTCATCCATTTCCTTGAAATATCTTCTCTTTCTCTGGCCACGAAGAATCTCAAACTGTCTTGTACGGATTCAGAGCTTTAAACGATCTCTGATATACTTTATAAATTCTCCAAGACCCATTTTTGTATCAAAGTCATCAACCTTGCTTTGACGAATTTTAAGATACTTCAGTGCAGCCTTAAGTGTTCCATCTGAATATTTGTTCAGCTCTTCAGTACGAATGAACACCTTTTCTTTTTGAGAATTTACAAATACAAACCCTTCGAGTTTGAATTGCATTTGAAACATCCTCATATCCTTTAGTCCCCCCGTAAATTGATTCGGACACGTTATTCGAATCTTTTTCCTATTTGCTTCGAGACCTATTTGAAAATCTTCACGTCTCATCAGTTCAATTGTCTCCATCATGTATCTTTTCACAGCTTCCAAAGCTTGAGCCTTAGCAAAAGGTTGAATGGTGATGATACTGAGCTAGTTGTAGATGTGAATGATGTCAAGCATATCAAGATTATGAAAATCTGCTTCTGTGAACTTATACTCTTTCTCATCTTCTCTAATAATGTGGAACTGACTGATAACATCTTTCTTTTCACTTATCTCTACTCCGACTCGAGCAATATTCAACACTTCTGAAATACGATATTTTCTTTGAAGCCACAAATCATCTTCATCTTTGTTGATATGTTTCCTCCATATAAACTCATACCAATTCCTTTCACTTGCTGGAAGCAATCGTGAACCTATATAAGTAAACCTTTTACTCCTTGGTGTATCATTGATGCGGAAGATTTTGTAAGCATTTTCTTCGATGAATGTGTTTCGTAATGTTATAAAATCATGTTCAACTCCCAACAACAATCTTTGTTCCTGATTCTTAAAGAATATTCCATGGTTGTATTTGAATCTGGAATTTACTGTTTCACTTGATGTAGATGTACCAGAAGTTGAGCTTTCATTAGCATTTTTTGGATGTGAACTTGATGAGGGTGTAGAATTCGATGAATGATCAGTAGGATTTGTTGCATCATCATTTGGAACATCATTATCTTCAATATGATCAAAGATATCATCATCATTTGAATTAACATAAAGATTGTCTTCATCGTCATCAGAAGAATCCATTTCATCATCACTTTCTATTACTGGATTAGGATTCCCTTCATCTACAATCTCTACATCTTCCGGAATTGAAGATACTGAAGATAACTTGCTTAAGATGACAAACCCATCATCATCCGTCTCTTCAAGATAAAAATCACTTAAGTTCAAATCCTCATCTACTGGTCCACTATCAGCCTCATTATGAACAACTGGAATTATAACTTGCTCAGACTCCTTATTATCAATTTCATCATGTGTAGAAACCATTTCTGATTTCGTCTGAACTTGTTGAGCTTGTGAAGCTGATGAAGACCTCACACCACCACCCTTGGTTGAAATGTTCACCGATAGATATTCTCCATCTACTCCTATCTCCCCCTCATGGCTATTCTGAGGATCAGAATAGTCATGTTCATCATTACGGTGAGGACTCAAAGGAGAAGAGCAGGAAGTAAGTGGATATCGAACACGAGCACGAAACAATGCTTGAAGCGAAGTGCGTCAAAGAACATCAAGATTGACTCTAAAAAACATACGAATGAAATATTCTTGCTCCAAAGCATCATAGAAATGTGGTAAACGAGAGGGTGATGTTGGAAAAGTAACAATGGGAACAGCAGCAGCAGTAACATCATCGGTTAGAAGCAATGTCAATGGAAGTGTTTGAGTTGCCGTAAGGGCAGGTAAGGATGATTATGAGGTATTATTCTTATATGTAGGGTTGTACATACTACTAGTCAGATTCGTGATATCCCCTTCTGATGGAGGCTGGGTAACAACCGGAGTTGTCACCGGCGAAGTTTCTTTCGAAGCATCCGCCTCCATGACTTTAGTCTCATGGGACTCTGATAGAGTAGCAGAACTACTCATCGGTTTAGCTCTCGCAGAGATATTGCTATCTCCGACTCCCGAAATCATGGATATACCATGAGGTGGCACATCTCTTTCAGTTAAAGACTCCTCCTCCAAACTCCAAGTTTCAGAATCCGGAAGAGAAGTGGTTTGATCCAATGGATCACTTTCATGAACCAAGGGATCAGTCTGCTAGAAGTCTGATAAATATCCCAAAGGATTGTCATGTTGACTCGTTTCCATGGGACGCGGCAGATCTCCCTCATTAAGATAAGCCGGACCTCCAGACCCTGTTGTACGTTGAGGCACAAGAGGATTTCCAGCCGATACGCAGGGTGCCTTTTCAAGATTTTTTGGCTCCCCTTCGGCCGTTCTGGACTTCAATGATTGAGTTTCCTCAATCGATTGAGTTAACGCAGACTTTACTGCAGAGGAAGACTTTACTTCCTTAGATGCCGAAGCATCTTGCTTTGTAGGATTTATTCTTAAGTCCTGTTTAGATTGGATGGGCTTAGTGGTCGTTTTACCATTCATGCATTTAGATCTCTTGCCTACCGAAGCTTGCGCTTCATTTAGCGTAGGGCTTACTGTTATTATTGGATGTGATATGGAGATGGGTGAGGGTGACCTAATTGGCTCTAGGTCTTGGTCCGTATCACCAACGGTTGTAGTAACTGTTTGGTGGACGATAGGTGTCGAAGTCCTAGATCTTGTTACTCATTGGGTTGGCGGAGTCTGAATCATCTCATCAGGCACATATCGAGTTCTCTTAGGAGAATGTTCGGGAGACGATTTAGATGCTGTTGCTAAAGTGTCGGTGTCACTGCTCACTTCGGGTGTTGTGGAAAGGGTTGGTTCAATCCTAGTTGAACTAGGTTCCCTGATCCTCACGGGTTGAGCTTGGTGTGCTGCCCTAGATCGTTTGAGGTTCACCCTAAGTGGAGGATTAGCTGGTCCGGTTGGTTGAACTACAGGTTCCTCTACAACCTCTGGGGCTGAAACCGCAGCGGGTTCAACTTGTTCTTGTTGTACCGGGTTCGGAAGAGGTATTCCTACAGCCTCAAAATAAGAATGCATACGAGCGTCTTGGGGTTCAGCTAGCCTTACTAGCCAATTTGGAATTGGCGCAGTGAATTGATTATCAGATACCATCGGGGTATTCGTCTTCACCTCCTCAAATCATTTCATCTGTAATCCATGTGTACCTGGTACAAATATATTTGCATTTCTGCAAGCATTTATAGCATCATGGATAAAGATACAGAAAAACCTTTCGCTAGGGATGTATGAACCCCTTGGCTTATCAACTTGAGCTTAAACCAAATCCCATATTAGTTCTGCATAGTTAGGAGCTTCTACTCTTATGAAGAGTAGAACAACTTCAGCATTGGCACAGTCAGGCTGTCGGATCCACTCCTTGTCATCAGCAAGCATCTTTTGATGATTGAGAAGATCACATACCACCTTAAGTGCAGATATTTCTTCTGAAACTTAGCCGGAGGAACATTGCGGGCTCCAACATAACCAAGATCAAAAACAGATGACATCATCTGCTGAGTAGCAGGAAAAGCAGGAGCATTCTGCACAACAGGAAGTCTGAATATCCTTCTGAAATCTGCCTTAGTGATACTCCTCCTCCCTTAAACTTCTCTCAGTTGAAATTCAAAACGATCTTGTGTTCCCTCTAGATTTTTAGCAGTCGGTTGTGTAGCTCCAAATCTGTTACAGGTACACTGACTGTAGAGTTTAGAGCAGGCCACAGAGTGTGCCTCTCTAGAATTGCAGTCCAGTAGTTGCAGGGAATGTTGGTTTTAGAGTTGATGAAATGATTGTTCGTCATTTAGCTGTATAAATAAGAAATAGAAGACCACAAGATATTTAACATAAAGCATATATCTCTATTCTTATTTTCCTTTGAAATCTTTTGTATATGTTTTATCTTTTATATTTTATGATTTTTATGGTTTTTCAAAGATATAAAAATCCTTTATTCTCAAATATGAACAAATAATTGACAATCATGACATTCATATGATATTCATCACAATACAAATTCATCATGGAAAGTCAATTATATAACACAAAGAATCAGAACAACACTTAGTCAATTTTTTTAAACACAATTCAAGCAGATTCGGTAGTCATGAAAACTTGAAATTCTGTAACCAAATAAGCTTGAGTTTTCAGATCAGAAAGATATAGAATAAACATGTTAAGTGTTTGAAGATAAAAATCAGAAAGTTTCAAGGTACCAAAAGTCAGACTCGGTATCAAGAGAAGAACATATTCAGTATCTCCAAAATTAACATAAAGTCACTCAAACATGCATATTCTATCATGTAAAATCACAACCATAATCAATTAACCACTCAATTAGAAGCAGAACAACATGTTAATCGTATGAACAGACTCGGTACTGTAGATATAACATATTCGGTAGGTACAGAATCCATCAAACAATCAATTTAAACATGTAATCAAACTTGGTCAAATGATAGATCAATTAATATAACTTTGACTAGACAAGAATTCATGTTAATTAACCAAATCAATTGAGTTTAATCAAAGATTAGTAGAATACGACTCAGACTCGGTATAATCAACAAAATTTCAAAATTGAGAGTCATAATTCATTTATTTTGATCTTTTCTGGTTGAAAAATATTTAATTATCTCAGATCTACACGTATGTATCTAAAGCAATGAATAAAATGAAATTATACCAAAGATTTGAAGAAACAGAAGAACAGACTCGGTAGATTAGGCAGATTCGGTATGTTCAGTAAGACTCGATAGGTAATTAAGCACAGTAAGAAAGTTAGTTTGACTTTGACCCTCCTCTTATAGATACCGAAGATAAAATACCGAATGGGCTTTACCGAATGGGCCTATTTTACCGAATACAGTCCACTTTTCAAAACTTTATCAATTTAACTTCAAAATCTTTACAAATTGACTTTTTCTCTTAAAATTCATTTCAATCTTTTCATGGTAAACAATTCTGAGACAATTTTTTGAAAACTTTGAACTTACCGAATCTGTACTGTTGGATGTCAGATTCGGTATAATGCTAAAAATAGCATTTATTCAGTAAAAATCAAATATTTTTGGATTTTATATTTTCCAATTTTTATGAATTTTTCAAAATAAGATTTGTACTTAAAAGAACTTTGAATTTATGAACAAAGTACAAATCTTCAGTGATACCAATTGTTAAAACGAGTTGCATACTGAGATGTATACAAGCCTTAGTGAATTATTTCAGATATAAAACAAAGAATTTATAAATTCACTTTTGAAAAACAATATTTTTTGAGTAATTTTCTCATTTTCTCCCTTTTTCTCCCCCTCAAAATGTGATATACAAGAAAGTAAATCAGCATTTTGATAAAGTTCCCAAGAAAATGAATTAACTCCCCCTTGAAATATGATATCAATGAGTTACCTCCCCCTTACGTAACCATTGAACAATTATATCTAGGAAGTCTAAAGGCTCCCCCTTAAAAGATGATATCCAAAGCATATGAAAGTAGTTGCTCCCCCTAGAAAGTATCTACTCCCCCTAAACACAAGATCCCAAGAATAAGTCCCAACAGATCTAAGGAATATCAAGCACTATACTCTACCATGCCAATCTCTTTGATCAAGAACTTTAGCCTAAGTTCATCTAAGGGCTTAGTGAACATGTCAGCTAATTGCACTTTGGTAGGCACAAAGTATAACTCTACATCCCCTTTCTCTACATGGTCCTTAATGAAATGATATCGAATATCTATGTGTTTGGTCTTAGAATGCTGGACCAGGTTGCTTGTAATTGCAATAGCACTTTGTGAATCACAGTAAATTGGTGTCTTAGAAAACTTAAAGCCATAGTCTGAAAGTTGAATTTGCATCCACAAAACTTGTGAACAACAATGAGCTGCAACAATGTACTTAGACTCAGCTGTTGATAAAGACACACAGTTCTGCTTTTTGGATGACCAACCAACTAGCCTATTCCCCAACATCTGAATTGATTCATATGTGCTTTTTCTATCAACATGGCAACCGCCATGATCCGCATCAGTGTAAGCAGTGAGAGTGAAATCGGATCCATGAGGATACCAGATCCCAAGGTTAGGTGTACCTTTAAGGTACTGAAAAATCCTAACAACCGCTTTGGAATGAGATTTATTAGGGTTTGACTGAAAGCGGGCACAGACAGTTACAGCAAGTGTAATGTCAGGTCGACTTGCAGTCAGATACATTAAAGAACCAACCATGCTTCGATAAAGTATAATATCAAAGGGTTCCCCATTAGTATCAGCATCCAGTAAAGTCCTCATTGGGGTTGTCATTGTATTTAAAACTGTCATTTTAAAACGTTTTAGCATATCATTGATATACTTTGTTTAACTGAGAAAAATCCCATTTGGTAATTGTTTTACTTGTAACCTTAAAAAGAAATTTAACTGGTCAAGCATGCTCATTTCGAATTTGTTGGCCATAAGGTCACCAAATTCTTTACATAAGGCCAGGGACGTGGAACCAAAAATAATGTCATCAACGTAAATTTGTACCAAGAGAATGTGACCGTGGTTTTTACGGATGAATAGAATTGTATCAATCGTTCCATGAGAAAAGCCATTGTCCAGCAAATACTTTGTTAAGGTCTTGTACCATGCACGCGGTGCTTGCTTCAGACCATACAAAGCCTTTTCCAAGTAGTATACTTGATTTGGATGAATGGAATCGACAAAGCCTTCTGTTTGATCGACATAGACTTCCTCTTGAAGATTACCGTTCAGAAAAGCAGTTTTGACATCCATTTGAAACACCGTAAACTTCATAAAAGAAGCAAAGGCAAGGAAAAGATGAATAGCCTCAATTCGAGCAACCGGAGCAAACGTCTCGTCATAGTCAATACCCTCTTATTGTCGATATCCCTTGGCCACAAGACGTGCCTTATTCCGAACAACAATTCCATCAGAATCCTTCTTGTTCTTAAAAATCCACTTAACCCCTATTGGTCGTTGACCCATTGGTCTTGGAACTAATCGCCATACTTTCAACCGTTCAAATTGATTAATCTCTTCTTGCATTGCAACCACCCAGTTCGGATCTAGTAAAGCTTGAGCAACCGTTGTTGGTTCAATCTTACTAAGAAAGGCAGTGTATAGACACATATTCCAAGTAGCCCTTCGAGTTGAGACTGGAGCAGATGCATCACCAATAATAAGATCTTTTGGATGAGTTTTAGTCCATCGGTGATGTGGAAGAGGTTGTTCATCAGTGGTATCCATTGAAACATCAACCGTTGTTGACGTTGAGCCTTGATCCGCTTGATCTGATGTAACATTATCTAATGGATTCAATTGAATATCTAGAGAAACAGCTGGAGTTGTATCAACTGATGAATCTTGAATTGGTTCAAGATTATCAGTAACAGGAGGTGGTAGGGAGGATGAAGAAGCAACAGGTGAATCAGTTGGTGTTGTATCTTCATCAAAAAGACTTTGTTGAGTATCCACAGTAGTTAACTGTGACGGTGTAACCGGTACGGCTTGAACATTTGAATTCCGTTGAGGAACATAAAGACTATCAAACAAGATATCCAGTTCCTCTGATGTAATCGTAAGAACACCCTTCGTCGAGAAAATTGAGTTTTACGCGGAAGAAGTAGTAGCCATGTTAGGATCGGGTTTTGAACTGAGATGTTCAAATGCCATTCCCGAAAATTCATCAAACTTGACATTTATGCTCTCTTTAATCGTGTCCGTTTGTGATAAACCCGATAGGCAACTTTGTTCGAAGAATAACCGAGAAATATAGCTTGATCACCATTTGGATCAAACTTTCCGAGGCTGTCAAAATCGTTAAGCACATAGCATATACAACCAAAGACACGGAAATATTTGACATTCGGGCGTCTACCATATATTAACTCATATGGAGTTTTATCAAAACGTTTATTAACAATACAACGATTTTGGGTATAGCATGTAGTTGAAATGGCCTCCCCCTACATTTTTGGAGGTAGTTTGGAGTAAGCAAGCACGTTCGAGCTGCTTCGCACAACGTACGATTACGTCGTTCGACTACTCCATTCTGTTAGGGGGTCCGAGCAGCAGAAAACTGATGTTCAATGCCTTGGTCTTTCAAATAACTATCAAGCGGGTCATTCTTAAATTTCGTTCCATTATCAGTTCTAATGCTCTTAACATGTTTATTAAAAGAGCGTTGAGTCTTTTTAATGAACTCAATGATAATGGCGGGGGTTTCTGACTTAGTTCGCAAAAGAAAAATCCATGTAAATCGGGTATAGTCATTGACAATAACAAGCACATGTTTCTTGCCACCGAGGCTAGAAATACACATGGGTACACATATGTCCATATGCAATAATTGCAAAGACGATGAAGTACTGGGGTTGTGCTTAAGCGGATGATTAGTCCATTTCAGCTTACCCATCGCACATGATGGACACACATGATGCTTATCATATTGAAAGGTTGCAATACCATCAACTAAGTCTTTAGAGACTAGTCGGTTGATACCGTTGTAATTCAGGTGTGACATATGATGATGCCATAACCATGAATTTTCTTTGGTAGAACGAGTAGCCAAACACATGGTTGTATGTGAAGGTGCATCATTGAGGTCAATAGTATATAGTGAAGCACAATGTTTACCAACAAGAAGATCATTTCCTTCGGTGGATTGCACCGAGCATTGATGACGTTCAAACAGAACTTTAAGATCTCCATCACAGAAATAACTCACACTAAATAAACTGCACCCCAAACCTTCAACATATGAAACCCATTTGATTGTTATGCCATTTTGCACATAATCTCCGTAACCCGTTATCGCTGCAATTTCATCATTTCCAAATGTAACCGTTCCTAGGAATTTGTCAATGAAGTTGACAAGCAAGGATTTATCGCCCGTCATGTGTCGAGAACAACCGGAATCGATATACCAAACACAGACGTCGAAACCCTGTAAATGTGAATTTCCCAGAGGTTACTTACCCAAAGATTCTTGGGTCCTTTTCGGTTAGTACCAGCAATAAACTTTGGATCAACGATGAAATAATCACGTAAAGCATCATGCAGTTTAGAAAATAAAGCATCATTTAAAACCACATTACATGAAGCATCATACGCAATATCAAGTTTTACATCGTTATCAGAAGTCTTAACACACAACTTATTCCAAGTAGATGTTTTGTTCACAGACGAAAATTGAAAAACATGAGATGATTTCCTAGGCCGACTAGCAGATTGCGTTGGTTTTGTTGCTACTTTCTTAGTCGTGGACTTAGGAACCCATACAGATTTGTAATTCAAGTTTGGATTATGACCTGTGACACGAAAAACACCTTTGTTAGTTAGACGTCCAAACTTTTCAGTTGACACATGAGATGATTGATTTTTCAAAATCTCCAATTTGATTTTACGTTCTTTTGCATCATACTCACTTAAATCAGGTTTAGGACTTGTGTGTTGTGTGGACTTAACTGATGTCGTTAAAAGACTCGCTTTTGAAGTTTTTGTCATTGGAATCATAGGAATCTTTTCAGTTGACACAAAACCATCGGGAGAATGAACCTTTTTGACAACAAATTGGGTTGTAGAAACAACTTTTGAACCATGATTGCCAAATTGAGAACGTAGAGGATTTTTAAGAATAGTAATGGGTTTTACATCCTTAGATGTCGTTGTTCCCTTCCCCTTCTTAGTAATCCCACCAATACATTCAAGCACATTGGTTTTAACATTAGACGATTGCTTAAGTGTGTTAGCCTATTTCAGTTGAATTATCTTTTATTTCAAGCTTTTAATCTCAAGACATAATTCTTCAGCAGAAACTATCACTTCACCCTCCTTAAAAGCATAGGTACATTCTTTCTTAGGCAGTGAAGGCAATTTATCACACAAAGCAAGCATTTGTTCTAATGATTGGCACTTAAGTTGCAAGTCAATATTCTCCTGTTCTAGTTGAGCTACTATACGATTTAAATTATGTACAGCAGGCAAATGCATAGAATAATAATGCAAAGGATGAAGTTGACTTTCAAAATCTATCAAAGGTTCAATGATTGGTTCATTATGAGGTTCTACTTTTTCATCTAAATAATTTTGACCTAGAGATTCTGTCTCGAAGAAAACAGTTAGTTCATGTGCTAGGTCTTCACGGAAAACATCATCTAGAGATACAGGTAAAGCAGGTAGAATTGGTTTCACATCAAAAGTTGATTCATCAAACACCTCATTTATGTTAACAATGCTAGAACTAGGTTTGTTAAACACTTCATTCTCAAGCATTAAAATGTACTTCTCTAGCATGAGTGTAGGAATGTAAACCAATCTATGTGTCGGCACATAATTAGCACATTGCACATTCTTTTCAGTTTCAACAAGTTCCTTCAAGAAATCAGGATTTGATTTACCCATTTTTGCATTAATTTTCTCATACATTAAGCTAATTTGATGGTATTTTTTAGATTTGCGATTAATAATAATATCATCAAAATCAGCATCAGAAGCATGCACAAAATGCGGTGGTAAACCAGCTTGAAAGTAATCAGAATGATATAATCCTGGAATATTTTTGGAAGCTCCATCTAAGATCTTAGGATCTTCATAACCCAACCCCCACTTTTCACCATGAATCATTTTTGGTCTGTTCATGAAAATTGTTTGTTTTGAAAGTTCTAAATCAATGATAGCTTTAGATTGCTCTGTATGATAGAGTTTTTCCTCATATCGAGCAAGTTGAGCTTTCATTAGAACAGACTTTTTTGACAACGAAGAAATTTTAGTGTCTTTTTCAATTATGGCATTTTCCAAATGAATAATTTTCTTGTTTAGCTTTGAAAGTGTGGGTTCATGTTAGTTTTTTAAATCAGAAAGATCTTTTTCTAAGAATTGAACTTTTTCTGCAAGTCGTTCAGATTTTAAACGATAATCAGTTTGTTCGACTTTAATCGGATGAATTGTCTTCTTAAGATCTTCCAACTCAGTTTCCGTAGAGCTGAGTTGGAGAGTCAATCGTTGCACATCCGTTTGCAATTTAGATGAGGAAGGTCTGGTCTCATTTAGTTTGATTTTATCTTTTAAAATCTTGTTTTCAGATTTTAAGCCTTTGACTTCTTTTGACATTGAGACCAGATTCTTCATCAAGTCATTTTGCATTTTTATAAAATCAGGTGAGATTTCAGTTGATTGTACCTCATCATCGTCAGATGTTGAGTCAGAATTCTCCAATGCTTCCTTAGCCTTGATGAGCTTAGTCACCTTGCAAACATTTGCATGTTCCACCTCTGAGTCTGAATCATCAGTCCAGTTAAACCAAGTATCATCAACCGGTTTCAGCTCTCCCCCAGTTTCCACAATCTTAGCCATCAACATTTTCTTCTTGTAGTAAGCTGCGTCCTTCTTCTTAGTCATCTTGCACTCACGAGAGTAATGACCAGCTTTGCCACAATTGAAACAGATTGAATCTTCCTTCTTGGAACCATCAGCACGTTGTTGTTTGGATTGATCAGCTTTCTTATAGTATAAGGAAGATGATGAGTTTTTGCGTTGATTGCTTAATTTGCCTTTAAACTTGTGTTTGTTCAAGGCGTTTGTGAACATGGCTGCCATCTTGACTAATTCAAGGTGAGAATCATCAACATCAGAAAGATTCAACTCTTCAGAATCAGTTGATTCTTCAACAAGCACTTTCTTGGACAAGCTTTTGGAAAATAATTTGCTCTTCTTTTTGGCAATTAGAGCAAGAGGATCACCCGGAGAAGACTCTTTCCTTCCTTCTTGATGTTTAGACACCTCAGGTTGGTAATGCATAAGAACTCCAACAAGCTCATGAATATTCAACTTGTCAATCTCTTGGGTAGATCGAACAATGGTTCCATAAGGAAGCCAATCAGCATTGAGCTTTTTGAGGAATTTCATGTTGACTTCAGCATGTACTTTTACAATCTTACACCTTTTCAACTCATTGAGAACACCATTGAAATGATGGTAGGTATCCTTGAGTAGTTCTTCTGGTTCCTGCTTGAAATCTTCATACAATCCCAGAGCCTTATTCAATTTAGTAACGTCTGACATGTCATAACCTTCTTGTTGTCATTTGATCTCATCCCATATATCTTTTGCTGTAGTGTTGCTATCAACATTTTTAAATAGCTCATATGGGATAGCTTGCATGACAATATTCTTAGCCTCTATGTCACCCTGAGCTCTTTCACGTTTATCACCAGAAAAGTTCATAGACTGGAATTGGCATACCAGTATCCGGATGAAAATCAACAACTGGACCATCTCTCAGAGAAGCCCATATATGTTTAGCTTTCTCACCCTTATAGTCTATGTACTGAGTGATACGATGAAGCCACTGAGTGTACTTGCCATCAAACAACACTGAAGGTCGGGAATCTGATCCAAGGATAAGAGTATCTTGAGTAGACATCTTAAATTGAGGTAGATTCGGTATAGATTCGGTATTAAACACAATCTATGATCAGGGTTCAGTATAAAATCTAACAAGAATGTCAGATTCGGTAAAGATTCGGTACAGTAGCAGACTCGGTAAGTGGTTCGGTACTGTAGCAGATTCGGTAACAATTCGGTAAACCAGATTCTGTATCAGAAACTGATAAGAATCACAAGTAACACACCCAGATTCGGTATAGATTCGGTAACCACACAACTTGAAGCCTCAGAATACTTAAAACCAAAGGATTAAGTGAAACCGAGATTCTGATTAGGTAAATGACTCGGTAGTCAAATTCTGTAAAATATTATGTGTAAACACAATCCAATTCCCTTGAATTAGATTCGGTAACCTTGCTGCACAAGAAAACAAGTTAGTAACAAATAGAATATCAATGATACCGAAGATTCAGGATACCGAATGTCAACTGTAGCAGTTGACAATACCGAGTCTAAGTCTAAAACTTAGAAATATAACAGAATCCTTTCTCAAACCACACCAATTAGCTGCGTATAATCAAACCGAATGTGATAGAATCACAAACACACCACAATCTGCAACACTTAAGATGAATTTTCAGTAATGAAGCAGACTCGGTATGACGGTTACGATACCGAGTGTTGATCAAATCTTCAAAACTTGAAGAATTGAAGAAATTGAACTGACAGAAATGTGATTTAACACCTCACGAACATAACTGAATCTTTAAATCTTCACAAAAATCCAGAATCAAGCTTGAATTAAGCAATACCGAGAGTTTTAGCCACAAACTCTAAAAATCAACTTGATTCTCCATAATTGAAGTTAAAAAGCTGTAATGATGATCGAAACTCTTTCTAATAGACCTAATACACCTTCGCTGAACTTATCACAAGAATTTGAACGTCAGATTATCAAATTCGATAATACCGAATCTGATTCATTTTACCGAGAGTATTTAGATTCTGTAATCTACAATCTCTGGATCGATATATTGATGTAGAATCACTTCCTGGAAGCTCTGATACCAAATGATAGGTCAGATCATGTTGAGATTGGGAGAAATGATAAGATAGAATGAGATTCGGTATGTAGGAAGGAGACTCGGTATGAGAGAGAATCGGTAAAATTACATTCCACAGCTTCTAGAACTCAGTTACAATACAATGGCTATCTAATTAGGACTACTTAGGTTCCTTATATAGCCCTCTTCAAAGGAACATTTATTTAAGCTTAATTCACATTAACACTATACAACTTCGGGGTCCTAACAAATGATTAGCTCTTAGCAGCCCATGTGAGTCACCTAACCATGTAGGAACCATCATTTAATATCTAGCATGAAATATCTCACAAAATTACAAACTAATGGAGCCTATATCGATGCTCCATATTCACGTGAAAGAGAGGAGTCACAAACTCATTCATTTTTCAATTTTCTTGAATCAAATTACTCTCTCTCAAGTGTTCTTCATTTGTTCTAAGTGTTCTTCATCATCTTCAACAAAATCTAGCTCAATCTAGTTCATAAATCCATACATAAACCAAGTTATAAAACAACTACTCAAGAAAACACCAACAACACTTCCAAGTTTGCTAGCTTACTTCCAATCTTGCAAATCCACTTTGAGTGATCATCCAACCTCAAGAAATCTTTCTTATTTACAGTAAGATATCTTTCTAATACAAGGTAATACTCATATTCAAACTTTGATTCAATTTCTATAACTTTAATAATCTTATTTCGAGTAGAAATCTTACTTGAACTTGTTTTCGTGTCATGATTTTGCTTCAAGAACTTTCAAGCTATCCAAGGATCCTTTGAAGCTAGATCTATTTTTCTCATTTATAGTAGGTTTATCCACAAAACTTGAGGTAGTAATAATGTTCATAACATCATTCGATTCATATATATATAACTACCTTATTCGAAGGTTTAAACTTGTAATCATTAGAACGTAGTTTAGTTAATTCTAAACTTGTTCGCAAACAAAAGTTAATCCTTCTAACTTGACTTTTAAAATCAACTAGACACATTTTCTATATCTATATGATATGCTAACTTAATGATTTAAAACCGAAAAACACGAAAAATACCGTAAAACCGGATAAACGCCGTCGTAGTAACACCGCGGGTTGTTTTGGGTTAGTTAATTAAAAAATATGATAAACTTTGATTTAAAAGTTGTTCTTCTGGAAAAATGATTTTTCTTATGAACATGAAACTATATCCTAAAATCATGGTTAAACTCAAAGTGGAAGTATGTTTTCCAAAATGGTCATCTAGACGTCGTTCTTTCGACTGAAATGACTACCTTTACAAAAACGACTTGTAACCTGTATTTCTGACTATAAACTTATAATTTTTCTGTATAGATTCATAAACTTAAGTTCAATATGAAACCATAGCAACTTGAACCACTCAAAACGGATTTAAAACGAAAAAGTTATGGGTAAAACAAGATTGGATATTTTTACTTGTTGTAGCTACGTGAAAATTGGTAACAAATCTATATTAATCATATCCTAGCTAACTTATATTGTATTATACATGTATTCTAACATATTATGTAATCTTGAGATACCATAGACACGTATGCAAATGTTTTGACATATCATATCGACCCATGTATATATGTTATTTGGAACAACCATAGACACTCTATATGCAGTAATGTTGGAGTTAGCTATACAGGGTTGAGGTTGATTCCAAAAATATATATACTTTAAGTTGTGATATAGCCTGAGACGTATGTACACTGGGTCATGGATTGATTCAAGATAATATATATCGATTTATTTCTGTACATCTAACTGTGGACAACTAGTTGTAGGTTACTAACGAGGACAGCTGACTTAATAAACTAAAAACAGTAAAACATATTAAAAATATTGTAAATATATTTTGAACATACTTTGATATTTATGTAAATATTTGTTATAGGTTCGTGAATCGACCAGTGGCCAAGTCTTACTTCCCGACGAAGTAAAAATCTGTGAAAGTGAGTTATAGTCCCACTTTTAAAATCTAATATTTTGGGATGAGAATACATGCAGTTTTATAAATGTTTTACGAAATAGACACAAGTAAATGAAACTACATTATATGGGTGAATGATCGAAGCCGAATATCCCCCTTTTGCTTGGTAACCTAAGAATTAGTAAACTGATCTACTAATTGATGCGAATCCTAAAGATAGATCCATTAGGCCTAACGAACCCCATCCAAAGTACCGGATGCTTTAGTACTTCGAGTTGTTTTATCATGTCCGAAGGATTTCCCGGAATGATAGGGGATATTCTTATATGCATCTTGTTAATGTCGGTTACCAGGTGTTCACCATATGAATGATTTTTATCTCTATGAATGGGATGTATATTGAAATATAAAATCTTGTGGTCTATTATTATGATTTGATAATATATAGGTTAAACCTATAACTCACCAACATTTTTGTTGACGTTTTAAGCATGTTTATTCTCATGTGATTATTAAGAGCTTCCGCTGTTGCATACTAAAATAAGGACAAGATTTGGAGTCCATGCTTTTATGATATTGTGTAAAAACTGCATTCAAGAAACTTATTTTTGATATAATATATTCTTATTGTAAACCATTATGTAATGGTCGTGTGTAAACGGTATATTTTAGATTATCATTATTTGATAATCTACGTAATGCTTTTTAAACCTTTATCGATAAAATAAAGGTTATGATTATTTTAAAAATGAATGCAGTCTTTGAAAAACGTCTCATATAGAGGTCAAAACCTCGCGACGAAATCAATTAATATGGAACGTTTATAATCAATATGAACGGGACATTTCAAATTAGCCACGTACAATGTATGAACATTAGAAGGTTGTTCAGTTCCCGCAAGATGACTCGTATCTCGTACGCTTTCATGACTGTCACTTATCTCTTTCATTCTTCACCACTACTCGACGATCTAACTACACTTCTGGACTTAGGACCCTAACACTCTTAGGCATTGGAGAAGTCGGGAAGGCATCTCCTTTCACAAGCTCATAGTGTCTTCCACTGATGCTCAGCCATACCTAAAGACTCGGGAGTCGCCTCGAAACATATCGTATTACTACTTTCTACACGTACAACCCGACACGAGACCCAGATTGAATTTCTAGAAAGAAACCTAAAAACGTTACTTGAACCCGAACATTTTGAAGAAATTTCGGGATATTTAGGCATTACGCATGACCTACGGAACCTACGCACCCACACCAAGAAATTGTGAGATTAATTATGTAGATTCTGTTTTGAGATAGCATAGATAAAGCACCGTTAGATGAAATTGAGTAGAACTGGAAGTGATCACGTTACATTGACCATATGAAGTGATATTGGAATGAACGTACGATTTAGTACAACATAATGATGCCAGGCCAGCGTAATTGTATTGAAGTAAATCATGCAGAAGTCTCAATGTTACTATATAAGGAATATGAAATGATTCAAAGGAAATTTTGGTAGGGACCACTTGAGTATACTCATTATGGTCTGTTAAAGGTAGGGAAAGAATAACCACTTAGCCAGATACTGTACAAGAAGGGCCTTGATTGTAGAATTGATAACCCGAAAATTTGTTATAGATATAGACACCCTGGACACTTAAGAGAAAAAATTTCAAATAGGAAGAACTTTGGACTTACTTGCGGTAGAAAAATCGTTATCTCAGTTATGGAGACTCGCATGGATCCTGATTTTAGTTAGGGTGCATTTCGTCACAACGTTTTATTGTTTCGGAGTTGTTTAATACTAGAACAATAGAAACCTTATATCTAAGAACCTTAGCGTTATGAATAATAAGCCATTAACAACCATGAGAGTTAAGCATTCTATAGGACAAGTTAATGGTAAACTGGAAGGGATAGAGGAATAATTTAAGGTAGTACCTTAAAATTAACAGGTGGGTCATTTGGAGATGACCTCATGACAACAAAACTTGGAAGTTTTGAAGTAGTGGTTAGAAAGGATTAGTTACCTACGCACAAGCAGTTGTTATTTGAAAAGATTGATAAAAATTTTCACGGTAGTATAATAAGATTCAGTTAGAATGGACTTAAGGATTAACCTAATACTCATCAAGTTAGGAGGCTTTGATGTAATAGTTTGGATGGACTGGCGTTCAAGGATGGAAGCGAAAGTTATTTATAGAGAAAAACTTTTTATATACCTCGCGAGAATGGTGAGCCATTAATAGCTTACGAAGAGAGAAGTAGCTCGAAGCTGAACCTTATTAGTTGCATGACAACAACCCGAAATCTCACAATGGAAATGGGAAGGAAAAACAATGGATTTCATCACGTAACTACCGAAAACGGTAGGCGGTTAGAACATTATCTAGGTTATTATTGACCAACTCACCAAATCTGCTCACTTTCTAGCCATAAAAGAAACCGATGCAATGGACAAACTTGAACAACGATACTTAAAGGAAATTGTATTCCGTCACTTCAGCAATTCAAATTCTATATTAAAGATTACCCAAGAATCTTATTTGATACTCATCCTTACGCAACTCTAAATCCTAACTTATTACGAGAAATTTCTTATTCGATCACAACATCATTCTTCTTACTTCGATATTAGTCACACCAGTTCGAAATTTTCCAAAAATCAATGGGTGGTTAATTCTCATCCTCATACTCTCCCATTCGTATCTCACTTATAAGCAACAACTTCACACTTAAGCATTTTTGGTCAAAGGACGTATGCCCTACTAATAGTCATCAACCACATTTAAATTCAATAGTTTTTATTACCTCAAATATCACTCGAAATTTTCAAAATCTTTTACTCAATCCTCATCAATCTTTTTCCAACTTGTAACCTCCGATATATGAAAATTTTGTTTGTCAAAATTTTACACACATTATTTTACTGTGCTATCCTCTCAAAGTTTTATAAAAATAAAATTATTTTATTGCCATTCGTACAAATTTTAGAAGCCGTATATGTTATCTATAATAAAGTAAATAATTACTTACTTTTGACTAGTACATGTGAAATTTTACTTTCACTTTTACAAATCAATTCTTTTAATCAAAAGACATTTTACTTGGAGTAGCCCGTATTTACTAAGAACTTCATTTCTTTTCTTACATTGTCACCTTAAACGATTTCTATACAATTTTTTTTCGTTGCTTGTCCGTATTCAAGTCATCATGAAGATTTTACAACCGTCGAAATCGAGAGATTCATGTGTATGTGATGAAGGCACTTACTACCATGTCATGCAAGGCCTTTGGGCATCTACTTACACTTAAACCATTCAAAATTATTGCATTACCCCATGGATCTTATTCGCCACACCTGTTGGAACAATGCACTTTCTTACATAACTCTAAGGCCTGACTTATTTCAAGAGATTCTCTTTTAGTGATATTAGCACCATCAGTATTCCGACTTTGATATTAGTCATAACCTATTTGGCATTTTGCAAAGTTAAGAAGCGATTAACTTCTCGTCCTCATGCTCTACCCTTCATACCTCACTTTTTAGCAACAGCTTCGCACGTGAACATTTTTTGCCCAAAGACTTATGTCCTAATAATTATCAAAACTACATTTAATTCATTAGTTTTCATTACCTAGTAACTTATCACCCGATGATTTAAAGATTTTCCACTCAATCTTTTTCAAATCGCAACCCCTGAAATACGAAAGCTATGTTTATCAAAAATTTTACACGTTGATTTTTACACGTTGATTATTCGTGCGGTCCTCACGGGATTTATGGACAAATGAAAGTATTAAAAAATTTTCTGCCACTTATGCGATTTATAAAATCATATATGTATGTATATAATTAAGTTAATGTTAACACCTATTTCCTTATGAGGTAAGGCTTAGTATGTCAACAAGAGACCAGAAGTGATCTAACTTTTAGGAGGGCGGAGTGTTGCCGATTGATTTTTACCCTCGGGAAATAATCCCTGCAGACCCGGTACACAAGTGTAAGAACTTGTGGGGTGGCTTAATCAATCTATCATCCGCAGAGCGTATAAGTAGCCGGATGACTTCTAGTGAGAGAAAGTAGAGAGAGAAAGAGAGAAGTGAAGTCTCAGCTCTCAAAGTTGTCAGAATGTCTGAACTGTGTAAAATGACGACCCAAGGGGTCTATTTATAGTGTTAGATCCACCAGATTGCTCAGGGACACGTGTCAGATGATGATACGTTCTGTTACTCACGGTCCGAAATTTATGCTGAAAGTGCCGTTCTCCGGCGAGGGCTTACACGCTAGGCGGCCTTCAGGGCTTACGCATGAAGGAGAAGCCTGTACAGTGGAGAACGCTGGACGGATAATTCCACAAAACTGTTGTTTCCAGCCTTCCTGATGCTATTTTTATGCAACCATTATGCCTTTTATGTGTGTATACGATAGGATACACCATTAAGTCCCCCCAGTTTAAGGACTTAAGCATTTGAAAAATGATTAAGTTGTTAAACTTTTGATAACGCATGCCAACCAAAATCTTCACATTTCACCTTTTCCTTTTGCATTGGTAATTACACCACAGGCATTAAATGATAGGCGAATTTTACTGACAACATGATGATTGCTAAAATATCGCACGCGCCTCTTAGCTGTAAAAGGACTCTTCGATGTACTCACCTTTTTATCTTGTCCTTACACGTGTGTGGCTGAAAACAAAACCTTCAATTCACCATTAACTACAGCTATTATATCTTCTTACTTTTAACCATCATAAACCCTGGCCGATAATTCGCGTTTACAACTTCCTTCTACAGTATTCATCTTCTTCCATTAATAACTTCTTTATTTTCTGTTTCATTAGAACATTAATGGCGGCCATAAAGGATGTTGCAGCTATTCCTAGCAGAGTAAATGAGAGATATTTAAGCGAGCTACTGCAACATTTCCCTAGATTAGCTGGTGTTGAACCAGTGATTCCTGCAATTAATGCCAGAGCCTGTTCACCGCCCCCTGGCAAAGTTGCCATTTATGGCCATTCAATCTTCAGATTTTGCTTACGTTTACCATTTACACCCTTCTTCTTAGAAGTTTGCAGATTTTTCAGTGTTGCTGTTGGTCAATTTGAACCAGCATCAATTCGAAAGATCTTGATTTTTGAAATGTATTGTCACGCAAGGAAAATTGAGCCATCAATTCGAATATTTTGTCATCTGGTACGCATAGCACGCCATGAAAATGGTTGGTTTACATTCAATAAAGTTCATGGGTTTCTGAAACCTGCAGTTGATCATCCTGGTGATAACTGGTATGCTTCATTTATTTTCATAAATGAAGATGTAATTGATAAACAATACTCAGCTACTCGAGTATGGCGCAAATATTCGCATAACATTTCTGTTACCTTTCCAAAACTCATCACCAAAAAATATCTTTTGTTTAAGAAGATTAAAGCTGAACAAATTAATGATATTAAACATGGGGAACACATGCTTTCGCTGACATCCATGAGCCAAGATTGGGATATCTCTCAAGGTTATGCTTGTATTCTTGCTGGGAAAAAGAGTAAGCATTTACTTTTGCTATATATGCTTAAATAAAATGTTCTTCTGTATCTATCCATTTAATCACTGTGACGCTTTAACTTTTTGCGGAAATTACTCCGCTTACCGCTATGCGATCATCATGTTATTTACAGCTTACTTTTAGCACTGAGAAAATTATTGATGATACCCCCAAAACAGATGAAGTGAGGGAGGAGGAAGATGAAGAAGAAGAAGAAGAAGAAGACATAGGTATGAATCGGATTGCCTCTAGAGAACGTCGTACCTCAGGTAATGAAAATGACAACACTGAATTATGCAAAATTCCATACCAAAACCTGTACTTGTTTTCTTACATACCCAGTACTGGTGAATTTTATAATCCAAACCCTTCCTTATATTTTATGCCACCATTATGCCTTTTATGTGTGTATACGATAGGATACACCATTAGTTAATAAATTTACCTTTACTTATTTTGGTTAGCACATACTAAGTTATATCTTCAAATTATTTAAAAATCGCTCCTTTATCGAGTTATTCAACTTAAGTCAAATAGTTTTGTGCAAAATGGTACACGTTGTACCTACTTCAAAACTTACCAGGAACTTCGTCCCGTTTATGTTGTCGCATCAAACGTTTAAAGGTTTTTCAAAACTTCCTTGGTTAATTTTATTAAAGGTTTTCGTATTAGACTACACCATGTATGGATCACATTTCTTCTTGCCCTCCGTTAGGGGTGAAGCTTACCATTAAGATCTTTGTTAAAAAAAAAAAAAAACTCTTAAGCCACTTTGGATGGCAGTTTTATAAAATTTGTTACAAAAATATTTACACCCATAAAATGTTCCTTTTAAGGTTAGACATGACAAAACGCGGGCCAATGAATCTGTTTTCTGAGGGACACTCAGTGGTCACCCTATTGTAGGAAAGGCACTAGGTGGGTTTCTGTTCTCAATACTACACGGCAAATCGCAGCACTCTCGTAAACCTCATCTCTACGAATCTGTATGTTGAGGTACAAGAAATCAAGTTTAGGAAATTCTTTTCACTTAGAGTAAACCGTTCTCTAGGACCAAGGGTTCACATATCTTCTCATCCGCGCATCCCCTTAAGTATAAGGATAAATTCAAAACGAACCGCTCGAAGAGTTCACTCTCGTTCAAAGATCACACCTTCCGTACGATTCTCTTTCGGAAATGTAATGTAAGATACTTTGAGAATCTATGAATCTTGTTATCCTCTTGGAAGGGGACTGCTTAAAACATCTACGACACTGATGTGGTTACTCTACACATTCCTTCCTCCATTGGTTGCAACTATATGTTGCTCTAGTTAACGTTGAACCTAACTTCAACATGTAACTGAAAGGATAAAGTTACATTATGGAACTGTGTTTTCATTTCATCCAAGGATAAGTTCACACGTTGTATGTTAAACTGGGTGATATCTTTCATTGTTCGTTCAGACCATTCTGAAGGCACTATAAGTAATTATGGATTGCAAACATTCTTAAGAATCGGGTTCTTTATGCCCATGGCCTCCCTCTGAAATCAAGGGGCTAGTAAAATCCGTGGCTAACACTATCCAGACATCAAATCGTATGGTTGTGATCACCATGTTTTCCATTCTACCTGTTAGCTTTGTATTACGACATAAGCGCTCGATGTTTTAGATGAGTTTAGAAACATTCATGATGCATTTCACGCATCCAGCTTACTGAAGATGCCTGTAAGGCTAAACACACCATCTTTCCTTTTGTGGATATATATTCAGATGACATACTCATGTTAATCAGAAACGAAATCAATTTGTTGATCTCTTAGGACAAGAGACTTAATTAATGGCATATACATATTCTTACTTTCATACGCCGAAGTACCTTTTGAGGTAAATAACTCACTTCTGAGCCCACGAGTCTCACGGAACTTTGATACGCTCCTTCTTATTCAAATACGGTACCATTGTTGGTCACTCCTCAAATTTTGGGACGAAATTTTCTTTAACAGGTGGGTAATGTAACGACCCTGGATTTTCCAACCTTTATTATTAATATTTATTATTAATACTTTCGTTTTAATAAATGTATTCTTATACATTTTACTTGTCACCATAATTGACTTTCCATGCCCCGACTTGTCTTTGTGACACACGTTTTTCACGAATAATATTTCAAATATTATTTACGTTCATGATTAATTATTATTAATCATTTTTAATTAACTAATGCAAGTAGTTAATTACTTGGGCTTTTATTTAATTTGTTGCTTACTTGGACTTGGGCTTGTATTAATGGACTTGGAAGCCCACCCTACTTCTCTTAATGGACTAGTTGTGAGCCCACTATATTACTAGTAACTTATTAAGGCTTAAACTAGATTAATTAGTGAATAAGGAGACAAATACTTCAAACATGCTTACACCTCTTTCCCATGCAATTTAACTTTAATCCATTTTAAGCTTACACCATCTCCCAACACTTGAAAGTTAAACTTTTGACCTTGCCATTTTGGTCCTTTGGCCGTGAGCTCCCATGGGGAGGTGAGATTCAAATTTTTGCTTCTTGTTATTTCACACACATACTTACACCATTCTTTTCTCTCATCTTTTTCTCTTAAAAATTGTAAGTAACAAACTTTATTTTCTCTTCTTTTCTTTCTTTGAAAACCGCCAACATATCATCATCATTACTTGTTACTAGTTGTTGTTTGTTGTTAAAAGATCAAACTTGTTAGTTTGTATCTTCATGAATCTTGTTACTTCCATCTTTGTTTGATGAGAAGTCAAGAACAAGAATCTAAGTTCTATAACTTATGGTTCTACTCTTAAAATGTGATAAAGATTTAAAGTTCATAAGCTTTATAATCATACTTGTGTTCATGTTTTGTAAACTTAAGGTTTACTTTCTTAAAGATCCAAGCTTTGGCTTGAATCTTCTTAAGTATGAACAAACATGAACTTGTTACTTGTAGATTTAGTTTATTTCTTCATTTTATGTATTTTAAATTCGTGATTTACATATATTGGTCAAGTGTTACTAGTTAATCTTGATCTAATTTTTCTTGAAACTAAAGTTAAACTTTGTAAGTTCAAGAACATGGAAGTATAACTTTCTAGTTATAACTTCATACACTTATGTTGGATCTAAGTTTCTATAACTTATGGTCTTCCAAATTTGTTTAAAACAAGAGCTTATGAGCTTATATACATTTTACAAGATAAAAATCTAAGTTTCATAACTTATGGTTTTATTAAAGTGAAGGTCCAAGTTCTATAACTTCGGATCTAACTTAAGAACACTAGATCTAGACTTTCTAGTCTAGGATCTTTAAGATCTAGCTAAGATCTAAATTTCTACAACTTAAGATCTTGTTTAATTAGTTTAATTTCAAGTTTATAGCTTAATATTATTATTAGAACTCATGTATGTGTCGGATCTAAGATCTTGATGTAACTTTGGTTCATCAACCTACTTACAACCCTTAAATGAGTTGTTCTACTTATCTTAGACATACACTAGTGTTATGATGGTCAAACATTGGTTAATATGATGCAAACACATCAACGAGTTGTACACTTGAAGCTACAAGCATCAAGGATGAGAACCGTGATGAGCATCAAGCACCAAGAACCCACCGGAGCACTTTACCTACTGTTTTCTGGAACTGATCAGTAACCTGAGCTACTGGAAAAGTTAATTTCTAGATATTTGGGTTCGATTATATGACTTTTCGTTTAAGACTCATCTTAATCCGATTTACGGTTTAGGATTTATAGCCTTCCGAAAGTCACTACACCCATTTAACGTTGTGCTGATATTTCTGACCTACTCGCACTTAAACCGTCGTCACGGTCAAACACAGATGAGTTTGGATCTGAATTATGGTCAGAAACTACTGGACTCACATACGGAGCCATAGCCACTGATTACGCATCTTTTCGATTTACGTAGAGGTCGTAGCAGCTGATCAAAGTCAGCCTTTGCTTCGGTCTCTATTCTTGAATGAAACTTACTTTACCCTTTTTGACTTATGATGAATGATGATGATACTTAAGACCTAATTTACATACTTTTAAACCTTTGGAAAGGATTTACTGACTTAGTAACTTTTGGCTTAGGTTGAGGACCTTTCGGACAAACTACTTGCTTACTTATCCCAAATTAACTTTACTACTTTTCACTGTGAGTTATAGCATCCCTTTTTACTTTAACTATTTTAGGAACTGAGAATACATGTGCATTTTATGTTTTACATACTAGGCACGAGTACTTAAACTTTATATATGTGTGGATTATACAACGGAAAAAACTTTCCCCTTAGCTCGGTAACGTTTAGTCATTGGTCTTTGAACCGGTGAACGCGAATCTTAGATATGGATCCATAAGGTTTGACATCCCCACTCGGGCTAGTCGCACTAGCATTTAACCGGTGTTTAATACTTCGTAAACTTGCGCACTCGCTAAGTGTACTTTTAGGGGGTGATATTTACGTTAAGTTAGTTACCAAGTGCCCACGGTTGAACATATACTTTATCATACTGATTTGAATTACTGATTTAAACTGCTGGTTGAAGCACTGAAATCTCGTGGCCTACATTACATTACTGATTACAAACAAACTATAGCTCACCGACATTCGTGTTGACTTTTTCAGCATGTATTTCTCAGGTGCTTAGACGTTGTTGCTTCCGCTGTTAGACTTGCTGTCTTGGTGTTACAGACTTGCTGTGTTAGACTTCCGCTGCATTACTTAGAGATGTCTCAATCATGGAAATTTTATTTTGCATTCGTAACTTACGTTATTTTCAAACAATGGCTTTGTAACGACCTTTGGGTCACGTACTTATGTTTATGCTTCTATCCATAGGAAGCACGTTATCTTTTGTAAAACGCTATATTTTTCATGAATGCTAAACTGGTTTTCAAACAGCATATAGTATTTGACCTTGTAATGATCCTGTTGTTGGTGATCCGTACACGATGGTTTTGTACGGGGCGTCACACATTATCAATGGACTATAACACATACATCATTGTCGAAATAAAGAACTGATAATACAAACATCAAAATAAAATGCCAAGAATTAAAAAAAAAAAAAAAAAGACAACAAATAAATGTAACATACCCATAAGCCAATAACAAAACAAATCAATTTTCATTATTCAATATATGTATGGATGTAGTTTGCTAATGAATAATATCGGCATCTACACACGTCATGTGGCATATAGAATTGTGTATCAAGCACTTTGTATAATTTGTTACCATGAAACGCTTAATTAAGGATTGTTTGAAAATAGTGTTTCACAAAGAACATAAAATATAGTTTATATATAGTGGATTATATAGAGTAAATGCATGTTTTCATTATATTTGAATTAAGAAAATAAAGAGTTGTTTAATTTATTGCGTAAGCTTTTCATATTTTATTTCATTGGTAACTAAATTTGGGACTTAAATTATTAATTAATGATATTAAAAGTTAAGAAAACAGAAGGGCATTATTTTGTTAGTCATGTAATAAGTTAATGTAAGTTTAGAAAACAAAAGGGTGTTATTTTGTTAGTAATGTAATAAGTTAAATAGTTAATGTAAGAATTTCATTCAAACAATTATCAATAATTTTAATAGACTTCTTCTTTTTTTCTCGTGTGTTCTTAAGTATAAAGAAGTAATATCATGAACTTCTTAGATTAGCTAAGTTTCAATTTAATGACATGGTATTGTCCATGAAAAGGGAACTGAAATTTCATATAATAATAATAATAATAATAATAATAATAATAATAATAATAATAATAATAATGATAATAATAATAATAATAATGATAATAATAATAATAATAATAATAATAATAATAATAATAATAATAATAATAATAACAATAACAATAATAATAATAATAATAATAATAATAATAATAATAATAATAATAATAATAATAATAATAATAATAATAATAATAATAATAATAATAATAATAATAATAATGCACTCTTCTTTTTTTCATTTCTCATTCTCATTCTTATTTAATAATTAATAATTATAATTATGTAATTAAGATATAACAAAATAGTACTATAAGTTTATACTATGTATGGGAATTTTTTTTATTAGTTTGAGCATTTAATTTGTAAACAATACGACTTCTTCTTTTTTCCTCGTGTGTTCCTGAGTAAAAAGAAGTAATATCATGAACTTCTTAGATTAGCCAAGTTTCATTTTAATGACATGGTATTGTTCATGAAAAGGGAACTAAAATTTCATATATAATATATTATAAATAGAGACATCTTCCCAGCAATTAGAAGACAAAAATCCAATTCAATCAAAATCATATAAATGTAAAGTCAAAAGAGAAAGTCTAAACATACTATATTCGTGATGACATCGATAATTAGTCTTGAAATAAACCGCCGTAGTGTAGAATCTTTGATTGACATCTGCAAAACTATCTCGTGAAGATAAAAGGCTCTTTTTAGGCCATCACCCATAGTAATACATTTAGAACACTTTTTGAGTCTCATATCATCGCCTGAAGTCTCAAATTCAAGTTGATTAACCTCCCTACAATTTTAGACAATTTAACAAAGATTTGTGCTTTTGAGACTTAATTGTCGCAAGTGTCGATTTATTGACGACTTAACTGACGTGTAGAGCCTAAATTAAATTTCAAGCAGGATTTAAAACCCATGGAGATCTGATTTTACCATTTTCATGGCGTCTCAATTTTATTTTTAATTTAATTTTAGTTTTTTAAAAACTTTTTTCTACTTATTGGCCGGAGGTCCACTCGGAAGCAATCTCTCTATCCGTTGAATAGAGAGAGGGATGATTTTCTCTACTTTTGAGAGTGTTTTCACTCTGGGTGGAGAAATGGTCCACATCTCACCTCTCCCATACTCCACTTATGTGGTATTGGGTTTTGTTGTTGTTGTTGTTGTTGTTGTTGTTGTTGTTGTTGTTGTTGTTGTTGTTGTTGTTGTGCTTTTGAGACCTTGTAACGGACTAACATATTTATTTCAATTGAAGATGAAAAGTTGTATTGATATGTTTCAATAGTACTCTATGTCTTAACCATTTATTAATCGAATTTATTAATATATCTATTACATTTTATAAATCATGAAGATAAATCCAATGTGGCAGCTGCTAATTACTCCTTAATCTTGTGTGCTGACGTGTAAAATAGATAATTAATCTAGATTAACATTAATTAATCTACGTCAGGGTCGACTAATAAATCCCGTTCACAAATTAGGGTTACAGACTTTCGATGCCCTTCAAAACACCCTATCTTTTCTCGCCACAGATTGATTATTCTTCAAATTATTAGGCATAATAAACATAAATCTTCAAACCTTTTACATATATTCGTCTAAAAAATTGGGAGTTTACAGATCCTTGAATCCCAAATCGATTCAGTTATCCGACCAAGAATCAACAAATCGAAGAACTGCAGATGTTCGATGACGCCAAATCATCAAACTTTGAAACCTATTACAGTAATCCGACCAAGAATCATCAAGTGTACACATTTATTCACTGTTGATGGAATTATCAAGTGTAAGTTAATTTTGTTACAATTTTATAGCCATAAAAAACCCTACGACTATGTTTTAATTTGATTTAGTTTTTTCAGTTATTTTGCTGTATAACACGATTACATTCACTAATTACTCTTTTAGCCTCTGATTAAATCAATTGATTTTTAAATCAATTGTGAGTTTATGATCATGGTAATTTACACTACTAGAAATAACATTTTTTGTTGCGATGAAAATCGCCGCAATAAATGGGCTATCTCGCGCGCAAAAAAACTATTGGCGGCGACCCTTCGCCGCTTATAAGGTCGTCACCGTAAGGTCGCCGTCTAAAATCTTTTGCGTCGATTTTTTTGCGGCGGACAAAAATGGGGCCCACTATTTAATAAGAAAAAAGAAAATAAAATATATATTCTTTTTTGCGGCGACTTATTTGCGGCGACTACCGGCAAAATCAGAGTCATTACTTGTTGCTATTTTTTGCGACGACTGTCGCCGCAAAAAGTACCTGATGGTTTTGACAGAATTTTGCTGTATTTACAGCATCCCGCCCGATTTTCTGAGCATTTTTCCGAAACCTGTTTCATACAATTTAATAGCACCTATAACAACGTATATAACTCCAAAACAACAATAAACACGAACAACAATATATAAAGAACAATAAACGTTTACGAAAGTGAACAATTATACGAATTACAAATATTAAAGTTTTAACGTTTTAAAATTCTAAAGTATCAATATTGTTCGATCCATGCGGTATCCTCATAATTTCCTTCGATATCATCATCTTCCGTACCATCTCCCAGACCATCATCCGAATCATCTGACGGTTCGTCACTCAAAGTAAATACCGGTTCTTTTCCTTTACCGCCCTTTGCTTTTTTCTTCTTTTTCTTGGGCTCTCCGCTCCCGAGCTCTCCGCTTGTACTTCCCGATCCCGAGAACATCTTTTTTATGTAACTTTTCACCGAATCTTTAATGGAATCTTTCATGGATTTTTGAAACTCTTTTGTTAAATCGGACTTCACTTCCGGAATCAAACTTTGTATTAGCTCGGCTTTCATTTTCTCACGTTCCAATTGCCACTTTGAATTAAATTCATCTTCGGTGTAAAAACGTTGACTTGAAGTTGAACTTGAGCTATCAACGGACCTGCGGGACCCAGAAATGAGTGGACCGATACCACGCTCCCATCCTGTAACGACCCTGGAAATTCCAACTTTTATTTATTAATAATTATTATTATTAATACGTGTGATTAAACGAATGTATGTTATTACATTTACATGTTGCCATGATTGCCCGTACTTGACTTTAATTGCCCGAAACGTCTTTGTGACATACGAAACTTTTACGAATAATATTTTTGAATATTATTTACATTCATGATTAATTTATTAATCATTTTAATTAACTATGGTTATTAGTTAGTTACTTGGGCTTTAATTGGACTTATTTGTTAATTAATTGAACTTGGGCTTGATTAATGTTAATGGGCTCTTGAATGTGGACTCATAAGCCCACCCTACATCTTAATGAACTAACTAGCCCATTCTCACATGTAAGTACCACCTTAATATGAAACTAGTTAGTTATTTACATGAAGAATCTAGTTACTACATAATCCCCATGCATGCACCCATTTTAACCAACTTTAAAGACTTTTACATGTATGATTTAGTGGACAAATCCCTTCCCCCTTCCCATGTGAAAACCGTCCACCCCTTTGGTAAATGGGGAGTTCAATTTTTTTTTTTTTTGTTACTTATTATTAGTGTATTATTTCCTCATTTCTTCACACACACATACACCACTTTTCTCTCAACCTTTTCTCTCATTCTTCTCTCAAAAACTTGTAAGTAAAAAAGGCTTTGTTTCTCTCTTTTTCTTCCAACAAAACCGAACCCAAGAGCATCCATATCATCATCATCATCTTTTGTTACTTACTTACATGTTACAAGAATCAAAATCTTTAGTTTGATTCTCCATTTATCTTGTAATTTCAAGAACACACAAGAACTAAACTTACTAGTTTATGTTCTACCTTATTTGTTTTAAAAGATTTAAGGTTCATGTGTTGTAAATCATACTTGTAATTCATGTTAGTAAACTTTAAAGTTTACTTTCTTAAAAATCAAACTTTGGTTTGAATCTTTAAAGTATGAACAACCTTGAACTAACTACTTGTTTACTTAGTTATTTCTTTATATTATGCACTTTTCATTTCATGTTTGTTGGTTGTTATTGGTCAAATGATACTAGTTAACTTTGATATCATTAATCTTTAACTAAAATTAACTTTGAAAGTTCAAGAACATGTAAGTAAGCTTTCAATAATTTTAACTTGGTACACTTATGTTAGATCTAGACTTTTGAGTCTTGGATCTTCAAGATCAAACTAAGAACTATGTTTTACAACTCAAGATCTTGATTTCATAAGTTCACTTTCAAGTTTGTAACTTATTATTAGTTTTAAAGTTCATGTATGTGTTAGATCTATGACTTTGATGTAACCTTGGTTCATCAAAACACTTGCAACACTTAAGTGAGTTGTGCTTCATGTCTTAGACTTACACTTGGGTTATGATGGTCAAAACTTGGTGAAAACGATGTAAACACATCAACGAGTTGTACACTTGAAGCTATATGCATCAAGGATGAGAACCATGATAAGCATCAAGCACCAAGAACTACCGGAACCTACTGACCCTACTGTTCTACTGTTTCTGTGACTGACCCGTACAACCTGGGCTACTGTAACTATGATTTTCAGATAGCTCTGTTCGAGTAGATAACTTTTCATATATGACTCGTCTTAATCCGAGTTACGGTTTAGGATTTATGGCCCTCCGATCGTCACTATGTCCATTTAACGTTGTGCTGAAAAAATCTGACCTACTCGCACTTAGACCGTCGCCACGGTCAAACGAAGATGAGTTTGCTTCTGTAATTTTTACCACAACTAAAGGACTCATATACGGAGCCATGGCCACTGGTCTCAACTTATTTCAGTAGGTGTAGAGGCCGTGGTGACTGACCGAACTCAGCCTTTGTTTTAAACTACTTTCTTAAACGAAACCTACTTTACACCTTTTGTTTGATGATGAATGATGATGACCCTTAAGACCTTATTTACATAATTTTAAACATATCCGGACGATTTACTGACTTAGTACTATTTGACTTAGGTTGAGGACCCATTTGGACAACCTTCATTACTTGCTTACTTTCCGAGTCATACTTTACCGCTACTTATTCATTGTGAGTTATAGCATTCCCTTTTTACTTTAACTTATTTTGGGAACTGAGAATACATGCGGATTTTATGTTTAACATACTAGGCACGAGTATTTAAACTTATATATGTGTGGGTTATACAACGGCATAAACATTCCCTTTAGCTCGGTAACGTTTAATCATTGGTTTTTGAACCGTGAATGAGAATCTTAGATATGGATCCATAGGGTTTGACATCCCCACTCGGGCTAGTCACGCTAGCATTTAATGAGTGTTTAATACTTTGTAAACATACGCACTTGCCAAGTGTACTATCAGGGGGTGATATATTATTAAACGTTAAGTTAGTTACCGAGTGCCCACGGTTGAGCATATACTTAAACATACTGATTTGGATTACTTTTGAAACGCTCTTTGTAGCACTGAAATCTCGTGGCCTACCTTACATTACTGTTATACTTAAACTATAGCTCACCAACATTCGTGTTGACGTTTTTAAGCATGTTTTTCTCAGGTGCTTAAGGTTTGCTTGCTTCCGCTGTGTACTAGTCTTGCTGTAGACACCCGCTGCTCCAGAGTTATCTCTGCATGAATTACTTTATCTTGTATTCAAACTTAATTACTTTTAAACTATGAATTGTAACGACCTAAGAGTCACGTACTACTACCTTTGCTTCTATTCATTGAAGCATACTGTTGATGTAAAACAATTGACGTTTGTTATGACGTCACCTTTTGATATGAATGCAAACTTGTTTTGAAAACGCATATAGTGTTTGACCTTGTAATGATCCTGTTGTTGATGGTCCATACATGATGATTTAGTACGGGACATCACATTTGGTATCAGAGCGTTGGTTGTAGGGAATTAGGTTGCATTAGTGAGTCTAAGACCGACCCGAGTAGGATTCACTAATAGGACTAATCTACAACTTGCTAGTTTACTTGTTTCCGCAGAACTTACTGCATGCTGCTGCTTACTTTTACTGCTATATGCCGTATACTACTACTTGCTTTCGCTACTGCATGCTATTATTTGCTTTCGATTGCATGCTACTGTGTTATATTACTGCATATTACCGTTTACTACTACTGCATGTCACTGCTTACTTCTACTATTGTATGGACTTACTGCATGCTACCGTTTCCTTTTACTGCTATGTAAACTCGCTGTATGCTTTTGTCTACTCTCGCTACTGCATGCTACCACCTGCTTTTAGCATGTTACTTCGGTATGATGCTGTTACTATTGCCATGCTACGTGCTGTTGTAAACGATCTAGGCTGCTGTAGTTGTCATGCCTGATTACGCGCTTGCTACATGTCTATTATTCGCTGTACCGACGTGGAGAACTTATCCTTCCCAGTTCAGATGTTTTCCTGAACTACTTACCTGCTCGTCTAACCCTAAGAACTAGTAGTGAAATCCACCTGTTACTACTGCCCCACCGTTCCAGAGATCGAAACATTACTTCACGCAATCTAGAAGATTGTTCAGTTGACACATACCCTGTATTCTTTCATGACCGTCACTTAACTCTTTCATGCTTCACCACTGCTCGACGATCTAACGACACCTCTGGACTTAAGTCCCTAACACTCCTAGACATTGGAGAAGTCGGGAAGGCATTCCTTTTAACAGGGTCGTAGTGTCTTCTACTGATGCTCAGCCATACCCAAAGACTTGCGAGTCGCTTCGAGACATATCGTATCACTACTTGCTACACGTACAACCCGACGCGAGACCCGGAATGAATATCTAGAAGGAACCTAACAACGTTACCTGAATCCGAACCTTTGAAGAAACTTCGGGACACTTAGGCATTAACACGTGATCTACGGAACCTACGCACCCACATCGAGAAACTGTGAGATTAGTTATGCCGATTCTGTTTTGAGATAGCATAGTTAAAGCACCGTTAGATGAAATTGTGTATAATTGGAAGTGATCACGTTACATTGACCATATGAAATGATATTGGAATGAACGTACGATTTAGTACAATATAATGACGCCAGGCCAGCGTGATTATATTGAAGTAAATCATGCAGAAGTTCCAATGTTACTACATGAGGAATATGGGGTGATCCAGGGAAAATTTTGTTAGGAATCACTTGAGCATACACATTGTAGCCTGTTAAAGGTAGGGAAAGAATAACCACGTAGCCCAGATACTGTACAAGAAGGGCCTTGATTGCAGAATTGATAACCCGAAAATTTGTATTAGAGATCGACACCCTGGACATTTAAGAAAAAAGTTCTCAAATAGGAAAAACTTTGTACTAACTTGTGGTAGAACAATCATTATCTCAGTTATAGAAACTCGCATGGATCCTGATTTTGGTTAGGGTACGTTTCATCACAACGTTTTATTGTTTCGGAGTTGTTTAATACTAGAACGATAGAAACCTTATATCTAAGCACCTTAGCGTTATGAATAATAAGCCATCAACAACCATGAGAGTTAGGTATTCTATAGGACCAGCAAGTGGTAAGCTGGCAGAGATAGAGGAATAATTTAAGGTGGTACTCTAAGATTAACAGGTGGGTCATTTGGAGATGACCTCATGTTAACCAAACTTGGGAGTTTTAATGTAGTAGTTGAGAAGGATTAGTTAAATACGTACAGGCATATGCTATTTGAGAAGATTGATAAAATTTTCACAGCAATATAATAAGAATAGTTGGAATGAACCCTAAGATTAACCTACCACCCATCAATTTGGGAAATTGGATGCAATAGTTGGGATGAACTTTGGGATTAACCTAATACTCATCAGGATAGGAAGCTTTAATGAAATAGTTGGAACAAGCTGACTTTCAAGGATGAAAGCGGAAATTATTTATAATGAGGGAAAAAAAAATTATTCGTATACCTCGCAAGAATGGTGAAACTATTATGGGAAGAGATGTAGCCCGAAAACTGAACCTTATTAGTTACATGACAACAACCCGAAATCCCACAATGGAAATGGGAAGAAATTCATCACTAAACTACCAGAGACGGTAAGGCAGTTAGGACATCATCTGGATTATTATTGACCCTCTCACCAAAATTGCTCACTTTCTAGCCATGAAAGAAACCGATACAATGGACAAACTTGCACAACGATACTTAAAGAAAATTGTATCCCGTCACTTCAGCAATTCAAATTCTATATTGAGGACTACCCAAGAATCACATTTGATACTCATTCTTACGCAAATCTAAATCCTAACTTATTACGAGGAAATTCTTATTCGATGATAACCACAACATCATCCTTCTTACCTCGATATTAGTCATACCAGTTCAAAATTTTCCTAAAATCAATGAGTGGTTAACCCTCATCCTCATACCCTCCCATTCGTAAAACTCTCATCCTCATACCCTCCCATTCGTAACTCACTTATAAGCAACAACTTCACACTTAAGCATTTTTGGTCAAAAGACTTATGCCCTACAAATAGTCGTCAATCACATATAAATTCAATGGTTTTTATTACCTCAAATATCACTCGAAATTTTCAAAAGTCTTTTACTTGATTCTCATCAACCTTTTCCAACTCGTAGCCTCCGAGATATGAAGATTTTGTTTGCCAAAATTTTACACACCTTATTTTAATGTGCTATCCTCTCAAGGCTTTATAAAAATAAATTATTCTGTTTGCCATTCATACAAATTTTTGAAATCGTACCCGTTATATAGAATAAAGTAAATGATTACTTTTGACAAATACATATAAAACTTTACTTTCACTTTTACAAATCAAATCTTTCATTTAAAAGATATTATACTTTGAACGGTACGTGTTGCACATAACCCTAATTTACTAAGAACTTCGTTTCTTCTCTTACATTGTCACCATAAACAATTTCTATAAAACTTTCGTTGCTTATTATATAAAACTTTTCGTGTTATTCGTATCCAAGTCATCATAAAGGCTTTATAACCGTCGAAATCGAGAGGTTTGTGTGTATGTGATAAAGGCACTGACCACCACATCATGCAAGGCCTTCGGACATCCGCTAACACTCAAACCATTCAAAACTATTGCGTTACCCCATGGATTTATTTCACCACACCTGTTGGAACAATGCTCTTTCTTACATGGCTCTAAGTCCTGACTCATTCCAAGGGATCCTCATTTAGTGGTATTAATACCATCATTATTTCGGCTTTAATACTAGTCATAACCTGTTTGGCATTTTGCAAATTCAAGAAGCCATTAACTTCTCATGCTCGTGCTTTATCCTTCGTACCCCACTTTTAGCAACGGCTTCGCACGTAAATATTTTTGGCCCAAAGACTTGTGTCCTAATAATTACCAAAACTGCATTTATGTCATTAGTTTTCACTACCTAGTAACTGGTCACCCAAGGATTCCAAGCTTTTTCACTCAATCTTTTCCAACTCGTAACCTTTGAAATACGAAAAACTATGTTTATCAAAAAATTTTACACGTTGTTTATTTGTGCGGTCCTCACAAGATTTACAGACAATGAAAATACTAAAAAAAACTTTTCTGTCCCTTATACGATTTATAAAATCATATATGTATAAATTATACTTACTTATTTTGATACTAAGTTATATCTTCAAATTATTTAAAAACCGCTCCTTTACCGAGTTATTCAACTTAAGTCAAATAGTTTTGTGCAAAATGGTACACGTTGTACCTACTTCTAAACTTACTAGGAACTTCGTTCCGTTTATGTTGTCACAACAAACGTTTAGAGGTTTTGTTTTTCAAAACTCCCTTAGTTGATTTTATTAAAGGTTTTCGTATCAGACTACACCATGTGTGGACCACACTTTTTCTCGCCCTCTGTTAAGAGATGAAACTTACTATTAAGATCTTTTGTGAAAACTCTTGAGCCACTTTGGATGGCAGTCTTGTAAAATTTGTTAGAAAATCTTTGCACCCATAAAATGTTCTTTTAAAACTAGACATGACAAAAACGCGGGCCGATAAATCAGTTTTCTGAGGGACACCTAGTGGTCACCCTACCGTAGGAAAGGCTCTAGACGGGTTTCTACTCTCAACGTTCCACGGCTAATCACAACACCCTCGTAAACCTCATCTCTATGAATCAGTATGTTGAGACACATCATTTTTTGGAGATTCTTTTCACTCGGAGTAAACCATTCCTTAGGACCAAGAGTTCACGTATCCTCTCATCCGCACATCCCCTTAAATATGCGGATAAATTCAGAACGAACCACTTGAAGTGTTCACTCTCATGCCTTTCGTGCGACTTTCTTTCGGAAATGTAATATAAGATACTTTGAGAACCTATGAATCTCGTTATCCCTTGGGAAGGCCAGCTTAAAACATCTACGACACTGATGTAGTTACTCTACACATTCCTTCCTTCATTGGTTGCAAATGTATGTTGCTCTAGTTAACGTTAACCCTAACTTCAACATGTAACTAAAAGGATGAGGTTACATTACATAACTGTGCTTTTATTTCATCTAAGGATAAGTTCACCTACAGTGTGGTAAAATGGGTGACAAACTGGGAAAGTGCTCGTCGTGTTTGGTCGCCAAGAAAAATCCGTGAGCAACCTACGGGGGAGACAAGGGTACGTCCCTATCTCTGCAAAGCGGACACTATCATGCTACGGGGAATGTTTTACCTGGGGTGTTACAGAATGATACCCTTCATTTTCCGTTCCGACCATCCTGAAGACACTACAAATAATTATGGCTTGCAAGTCCGGTTGGTCACTTTGAGCTAAAACGTCGATTCACTTACTCGAATGAAACGTTCTTAAATATCAGATTCCCTATAACTATGGTCTCCTTCCGAAATCAAGGGGTTGGTAAAACCCGTGGCTAACGCTATCCAGACATCAAATCACATGGTTGTAATCACTATGTTTTCCATTCTACCCGTCAGCTTATATTACGACATACACGCTCAATGTTTTAGATGAGCTTAGAATCATTCGTGATGAATTTCATGCATCCAACTTACTGAAGATGCCTGTACGTCTAAACACACCATCTTTCCTTTTGTGGATATACATTCAGATGACATACTCCTGTTAATCAGAAACTAAAGCAATTTGTTGACCTCTTAGGACAAGAGACTTAACTAACGGCATATACCTATTCTCACTTTCATATGCCGAAGTACCTTTTAAGGTAGATAACTTACTTCTGAGCCCATGGGTCTCTCAGAACTATGATACGCTCCTTCTTATTCGAATACGGTACCATTGTTGGTCACTCCTTAAAATTTCGGGACGAAATTTTCTTTAACAGGTGGGTAATGTAACGACCCTGGAAATTCCAACTTTTATTTATTAATAATTATTATTATTAATACGTGTGATTAAACGAATGTATGTTATTACATTTACATGTTGCCATGATTGCCCGTACTTGACTTTAATTGCCCGAAACGTCTTTGTGACATACGAAACTTTTACGAATAATATTTTTGAATATTATTTACATTCATGATTAATTTATTAATCATTTTAATTAACTATGGTTATTAGTTAGTTACTTGAGCTTTAATTGGACTTATTTGTTAATTAATTGAACTTGGGCTTGATTAATATTAATGGGCTCTTGAATGTGGACTCATAAGCCCACCCTACATCTTAATGAACTAACTAGCCCATTCTCACATGTAAGTATCACCTTAATATGAAACTAGTTAGTTATTTACATGAAGAATCTAGTTACTACATAATCCCCATGCATGCACCCATTTTAACCAACTTTAAAGACTTTTACATGTATGATTTAGTGGACAAATCCCTTCCCCCTTCCCATGTGAAAACCGTCCACCCCTTTGGTAAATGGGGAGTTCAAATTTTTTTTTTTTTTTGTTACTTATTATTAGTGTATTATTTCCTCATTTCTTCACACACACATATACCACTTTTCTCTCAACCTTTTCTCTCATTCTTCTCTCAAAAACTTGTAAGTAAAAAAGGCTTTGTTTCTCTCTTTTTCTTCCAACAAAACCGAACCCAAGAGCATCCATATCATCATCATCATCTTTTGTTACTTACTTACATGTTACAAGAATCAAACTCTTTAGTTTGATTCTCCATTTATCTTGTAATTTCAAGAACACACAAGAACTAAACTTACTAGTTTATGTTCTACCTTATTTGTTTTAAAAGATTTAAGGTTCATGTGTTGTAAATCATACTTGTAATTCATGTTAGTAAACTTTAAAGTTTACTTTCTTAAAGATCAAACTTTGGTTTGAATCTTTAAAGTATGAACAACCATGAACTAACTACTTGTTTACTTAGTTATTTCTTTATATTATGCACTTTTACATTTCATGTTTGTTGGTTGTTATTGGTCAAATGTTACTAGTTAACTTTGATATCATTAATCTTGAACTAAAATTAACTTTGAAAGTTCAAGAACATGTAAGTAAGCTTTCTATAATTATAACTTGGTACATGTAATGACCCGAAAATTTGCGACTAAATTTAAACTTAATCTTTAAAGGATTAATGATTTCGACACGATAAACAAAGTCTGTAAAACTGAATCTCAAAATTTTTGAACTATTCAAGTACCCTTCGATTTTCTCAACGATTCGCGAACAATTATATGTAAATAGATACATATATATACTATAACTTGAAAACGTAACAAAGTTTTAATTGCATAATACCGTACATTAAACTTATTGGTTTATATATCTAATTAAATATATATGATTTCAAGTTATTTAGTAAACGATAGTAACATTCGATTATTGATTTGATTGATATTTAGATAAGTTAACTAAAACGTTTAAGATGAACCAGTAAAACACTAATTTGATAAAGTATTTTCAAATTGCTACAGTACCCAAAATGCTACAGTGTTTTCGAAAATCACTATTTGCTACAGTAAAATTGACTTTGCTACAGTGAATTGCTACAGTAACTCTATTATTCTATTTAAACTCTAAACATATCAAGAAAATATTTTTCTTGATGATTCGGTCTTTTGCGAATATTCTGGTAATTTGACAAATCAAGATCGTGCCATTACGATTACCTTCTCAGAACATTAACTATGTTCATCCAAAACTCCATACCTACGAATTCTGGACCATTATTCGCTTGACTTGAGGTCGGGAAGAGAAAACAAAAACCTGGAACTTCGAAATATGAACAGGAGTATACATCACAGCAAACAAGAAAGATCATAAACCATGTATGTCTATGCGAATAGCAAAATAAAGACACGGGAGAATGATAAATACAACAATCCCTAGAGCATAATAGAAATAAACAGATTCTTCTGGTGGGAGCTGGAAAAGAAGGTTGATTGTGGCAAACGTCAATATTAGGTCAAGAACCAGAACTGGATTGAGCATTTTCACAATCTTTTGAATGTATTAATTGGGGAAGAAAGTAGGGATGGTGAAAATAATGAGACGGAAGAGGTCAATTTATAGCGAAATATCAAACATAGCAATCGAGGCAGATTACACATTTAATCAAAGAAAATCCTAATTTCCGCAAATTCCGAAGAATAAAATCTTATTTAGATTATGAAGATTTTCTATTCCGTAAATTCCGGAAATCAACTCTGACTACGTCAAACGATAAGACGAAGCTTTAATTACCTCATTTCACTATTTTGTGATAACTTCACTCATACTATCCGTGTAATCGAATTGTTTTATCCATATTTACACATAGGTGAAAAACTTGTTATTTATTTAACTCACGCTATTCATAAACGAAACTCGACTAATTTAAGGTATACAAAACATTTCATTCTATTATATCCTTTTGATGAGGATTTTATGAACAAACGAATTCATGATGAGAATTCAAACTATATCATATTCTTTGATACAAGAATATCCTGATCTACGTTATTAAACTTTCCTTCACCAAATTTCGGGACGAAATTTCTTTAAAGGGCTTGATACATGTAATGACCCGAAAATTTGCGACTAAATTTAAACTTAATCTTTAAAGGATTAATGATTTCGACACGATAAACAAAGTCTGTAAAACTGAATCTCAAAATTTTTGAACTATTCAAGTACCCTTCGATTTTCTCAACGATTCGCGAACAATTATATGTAAATAGATACATATATATACTATAACTTGAAAACGTAACAAAGTTTTAATTGCATAATACCGTACATTAAACTTATTGGTTTATATATCTAATTAAATATATACGATTTCAAGTTATTTAGTAAACGATAGTAACATTCGATTATTGATTTGATTGATATTTAGATAAGTTAACTAAAACGTTTAAGATGAACCAGTAAAACACTAATTTGATAAAGTATTTTCAAATTGCTACAGTACCCAAAATGCTACAGTGTTTTCGAAAATCACTATTTGCTACAGTAAAATTGACTTTGCTACAGTGAATTGCTATAGTAACTCTATTATTCTATTTAAACTCTAAACATATCAAGAAAATATTTTTCTTGATGATTCGGTCTTTTCCGAATATTCTGGTAATTTGACAAATCAAGATCGTGCCATTACGATTACCTTCTCAGAACATTAACTATGTTCATCCAAAACTCCATACCTACGAATTCTGGACCATTATTCGCTTGACTTGAGGTCGGGAAGAGAAAACAAAAACCTGGAACTTCGAAATATGAACAGGAGTATACATCACAGCAAACAAGAAAGATCATAAACCATGTATGTCTATGCGAATAGCAAAATAAAGACACGGGAGAATGATAAATACAACAATCCCTAGAGCATAATAGAAATAAACAGATTCTTCTGGTGGGAACTGGAAAAGAAGGTTGATTGTGGCAAACGTCAATATTAGGTCAAGAACCAGAACTGGATTGAGCATTTTCACAATCTTTTGAATGTATTAATTGGGGAAGAAAGTAGGGATGGTGAAAATAATGAGACGGAAGAGGTCAATTTATAGCGAAATATCAAACATAGCAATCGAGGCAGATTACACATTTAATCAAAGAAAATCCTAATTTCCGCAAATTCCGAAGAATAAAATCTTATTTAGATTATGAAGATTTTCTATTCCGTAAATTCCGGAAATCAACTCTGACTACGTCAAACGATAAGACGAAGCTTTAATTACCTCATTTCACTATTTTGTGATAACTTCACTCATACTATCCGTGTAATCGAATTGTTTTATCCATATTTACACATAGGTGAAAAAATTGTTATTTATTTAACTCACGCTATTCATAAACGAAACTCGACTAATTTAAGGTATACAAAACATTTCATTCTATTATATCCTTTTGATGAGGATTTTATGAACAAACGAATTCATGATGAGAATTCAAACTATATCATATTCTTTGATACAAGAATATCCTGATCTACGTTATTAAACTTTCCTTCACCAAATTTCGGGACGAAATTTCTTTAAAGGGCTTGGTACATGTAATGACCCGAAAATTTGCGACTAAATTTAAACTTAATCTTTAAAGGATTAATGATTTCGACACGATAAACAAAGTCTGTAAAACTGAATCTCAAAATTTTTGAACTATTCAAGTACCCTTCGATTTTCTCAACGATTCGCGAACAATTATATGTAAATAGATACATATATATACTATAACTTGAAAACGTAACAAAGTTTTAATTGCATAATACCGTACATTAAACTTATTGGTTTATATATCTAATTAAATATATATGATTTCAAGTTATTTAGTAAACGATAGTAACATTCGATTATTGATTTGATTGATATTTAGATAAGTTAACTAAAACGTTTAAGATGAACCAGTAAAACACTAATTTGATAAAGTATTTTCAAATTGCTACAGTACCCAAAATGCTACAGTGTTTTCGAAAATCACTATTTGCTACAGTAAAATTGACTTTGCTACAGTGAATTGCTACAGTAACTCTATTATTCTATTTAAACTCTAAACATATCAAGAAAATATTTTTCTTGATGATTCGGTCTTTTGCGAATATTCTGGTAATTTGACAAATCAAGATCGTGCCATTACGATTACCTTCTCAGAACATTAACTATGTTCATCCAAAACTCCATACCTACGAATTCTGGACCATTATTCGCTTGACTTGAGGTCGGGAAGAGAAAACAAAAACCTGGAACTTCGAAATATGAACAGGAGTATACATCACAGCAAACAAGAAAGATCATAAACCATGTATGTCTATGCGAATAGCAAAATAAAGACACGGGAGAATGATAAATACAACAATCCCTAGAGCATAATAGAAATAAACAGATTCTTCTGGTGGGAGCTGGAAAAGAAGGTTGATTGTGGCAAACGTCAATATTAGGTCAAGAACCAGAACTGGATTGAGCATTTTCACAATCTTTTGAATGTATTAATTGGGGAAGAAAGTAGGGATGGTGAAAATAATGAGACGGAAGAGGTCAATTTATAGCGAAATATCAAACATAGCAATCGAGGCAGATTACACATTTAATCAAAGAAAATCCTAATTTCCGCAAATTCCGAAGAATAAAATCTTATTTAGATTATGAAGATTTTCTATTCCGTAAATTCCGGAAATCAACTCTGACTACGTCAAACGATAAGACGAAGCTTTAATTACCTCATTTCACTATTTTGTGATAACTTCACTCATACTATCCGTGTAATCGAATTGTTTTATCCATATTTACACATAGGTGAAAAACTTGTTATTTATTTAACTCACGCTATTCATAAACGAAACTCGACTAATTTAAGGTATACAAAACATTTCATTCTATTATATCCTTTTGATGAGGATTTTATGAACAAACGAATTCATGATGAGAATTCAAACTATATCATATTCTTTGATACAAGAATATCCTGATCTACGTTATTAAACTTTCCTTCACCAAATTTCGGGACGAAATTTCTTTAAAGGGCTTGATACATGTAATGACCCGAAAATTTGCGACTAAATTTAAACTTAATCTTTAAAGGATTAATGATTTCGACACGATAAACAAAGTCTGTAAAACTGAATCTCAAAATTTTTGAACTATTCAAGTACCCTTCGATTTTCTCAACGATTCGCGAACAATTATATGTAAATAGATACATATATATACTATAACTTGAAAACGTAACAAAGTTTTAATTGCATAATACCGTACATTAAACTTATTGGTTTATATATCTAATTAAATATATACGATTTCAAGTTATTTAGTAAACGATAGTAACATTCGATTATTGATTTGATTGATATTTAGATAAGTTAACTAAAACGTTTAAGATGAACCAGTAAAACACTAATTTGATAAAGTATTTTCAAATTGCTACAGTACCCAAAATGCTACAGTGTTTTCGAAAATCACTATTTGCTACAGTAAAATTGACTTTGCTACAGTGAATTGCTATAGTAACTCTATTATTCTATTTAAACTCTAAACATATCAAGAAAATATTTTTCTTGATGATTCGGTCTTTTCCGAATATTCTGGTAATTTGACAAATCAAGATCGTGCCATTACGATTACCTTCTCAGAACATTAACTATGTTCATCCAAAACTCCATACCTACGAATTCTGGACCATTATTCGCTTGACTTGAGGTCGGGAAGAGAAAACAAAAACCTGGAACTTCGAAATATGAACAGGAGTATACATCACAGCAAACAAGAAAGATCATAAACCATGTATGTCTATGCGAATAGCAAAATAAAGACACGGGAGAATGATAAATACAACAATCCCTAGAGCATAATAGAAATAAACAGATTCTTCTGGTGGGAACTGGAAAAGAAGGTTGATTGTGGCAAACGTCAATATTAGGTCAAGAACCAGAACTGGATTGAGCATTTTCACAATCTTTTGAATGTATTAATTGGGGAAGAAAGTAGGGATGGTGAAAATAATGAGACGGAAGAGGTCAATTTATAGCGAAATATCAAACATAGCAATCGAGGCAGATTACACATTTAATCAAAGAAAATCCTAATTTCCGCAAATTCCGAAGAATAAAATCTTATTTAGATTATGAAGATTTTCTATTCCGTAAATTCCGGAAATCAACTCTGACTACGTCAAACGATAAGACGAAGCTTTAATTACCTCATTTCACTATTTTGTGATAACTTCACTCATACTATCCGTGTAATCGAATTGTTTTATCCATATTTACACATAGGTGAAAAAATTGTTATTTATTTAACTCACGCTATTCATAAACGAAACTCGACTAATTTAAGGTATACAAAACATTTCATTCTATTATATCCTTTTGATGAGGATTTTATGAACAAACGAATTCATGATGAGAATTCAAACTATATCATATTCTTTGATACAAGAATATCCTGATCTACGTTATTAAACTTTCCTTCACCAAATTTCGGGACGAAATTTCTTTAAAGGGCTTGGTACATGTAATGACCCGAAAATTTGCGACTAAATTTAAACTTAATCTTTAAAGGATTAATGATTTCGACACGATAAACAAAGTCTGTAAAACTGAATCTCAAAATTTTTGAACTATTCAAGTACCCTTCGATTTTCTCAACGATTCGCGAACAATTATATGTAAATAGATACATATATATACTATAACTTGAAAACGTAACAAAGTTTTAATTGCATAATACCGTACATTAAACTTATTGGTTTATATATCTAATTAAATATATATGATTTCAAGTTATTTAGTAAACGATAGTAACATTCGATTATTGATTTGATTGATATTTAGATAAGTTAACTAAAACGTTTAAGATGAACCAGTAAAACACTAATTTGATAAAGTATTTTCAAATTGCTACAGTACCCAAAATGCTACAGTGTTTTCGAAAATCACTATTTGCTACAGTAAAATTGACTTTGCTACAGTGAATTGCTACAGTAAAAATTGACTTTGCTATAGTAACTTTGCTACAGTAAAACACTATTTTAAAAATGTATTTTAACAAATAGTGAGACGATGATTTATAGAAGTAAATGACCAAAATACTCGAAAGTTTAAGATATACTTTGAGTGGTATAGTTTAGGAATAATTTAAGGCTATATTTTCACAAAGGTACGAGTCACGAAATGTAAAATGCAAGTTTTCTCAGCGTACGAAAGGACATTCGAGAAACCGAAACCGGGACATAAGTCAAGTAACAACGTACGACTTATCGGAACAAAAGTTACAAGTTAACTATGCACGTAAATATAATATAATATATAAATAATTATATAAATTAAATATAATATATTATATTTAAATATGTCGACAAACTAAAATACAAAACAATTGTGAGCTGGAAAAAGAGGCCATGCGATCGCATGGCCATTGTGCCTCAGACCCATGCGATCGCATGGGAAGGCTGGGCAGGCAACCTCTATAAATTCAGTCGAATTCTTCCATTTTTTTTTACACATATATTACTCCGTATTTATATTATTATTATTATTATTATTATTATTATTATTATTATTATTATTATTATTATTATTATTATTATTATTATTATTATTATTATTATTATTATTATTATTATTAAGATTAATATTATTATTAATCTTATTATTATTATTATTAGTAGTATTAATATTATACATAAAATACTACGACGAGGTCTTGAGCGTGTCACTTTCAAAACGAGTTTCCGAGCGAGCTAGAGCTAAGGAAAATATGGGTTATTACCAAGGAGGTTATGGGTAATGTTCGGGGGTATTTTTGTGAAGCAAACCTCGTGTTTATCATCTCCGATGCGTCTACGTGCTTTCCTACAATATTGTATATCAATATTTAACTGTGAGTTTCATATGATCCATTTTACTCAATATATTTTTGGGCTGAGAATACATGCGACTGTTTATAAATACTGAAAATACCATATTTATATGCGTGAGTTTCATATGATCCCTTTTACTCAATATATTTTTGGGCTGAGAATACATGCGACTGTTTATAAATACTGAAAATACCAGATTTATATGTGTGAGTTTCATAAGATCCCTTTTACTCTCTACATTTTTGGGCTGAGAATACATGCAAATGCTTTATTAACCGATATACAATATTTATATGTGTGAGTTTCATTTGCTCCCTTTTTAATTGCTTTTGCAATATATATTTTTGGGCTGAGAATACATGCAATTTATTTTAAACGCAATGGATACAAGTACATACTAAATTCTACACCGAGTTTGAACCGAAAATCCCTTAGCTTTGGTAACTAGTAACTGCCGGTTATAAGAACTGGTGGGCGCGAGTAGTAGTATATGGATCCATAGGGCTTGATATCCCCGTCCGAGCTAGAGCGCTAGCCTTTTAACGGACGTATGCTATTTGAGAAGCGTACACGTTGGTTTGCGTGTATTATTAAGATGATTATACAAAGGGTACAAATTATATAAGCATTAAAGTTTAGTTACCAGGGTGCTCAATTTTGTAGAACCGATTGATAAACGTTTCGGATGAAACAACTGAAATCTTGTGATCCACCTTTTATGTAAAACCTATTGATAAACGTTTTGAATAAAACAACTGAACTTTTGTAATCCACATTGATATACGGATTATGTGTAATATTAAAACTATGAACTCACCAACCTTTGTGTTGACACTTGAAGCATGTTTATTCTCAGGATTCTAGAAGTCTTCCGCTGTTTGCTTATACGTGATACAAGATATGTGCTTGGAGTCATACATGCTATATACAAGAAACTTGCATTCACCAAACCATTACCATGTATCTTATTTTGACTGTATTGTCAACAGATGTATTATTGTAAACCATTTAAATGGTGATTGTCTATACGTAGAAATCATCAGATGTTAAAAACCTGGAATTTATATATTCATTTATGAAATACCTTTTCAAACGAATACAATGTTACAAAATGTATCACATAGAGGTCAAATACCTCTCAATGAAATCAATGAATGACGTGTTCGTCCATATGGATTTGGAGCGATCGTCACAGTACACTTATGTTAGATCTAGACTTTTGAGTCTTGGATCTTCAAGATCAAACTAAGAACTATGTTCTACAACTCAAGATCTTGATTTCATAAGTTCACTTTCAAGTTTGTAACTTATTATTAGTTTTAAAGTTCATGTATGTGTTAGATCTAAGACTTTGATGTAACCTTGGTTCATCAAAACACTTGCAACACTTAAGTGAGTTGTGCTTCATGTCTTAGACTTACATTTGGGTTATGATGGTCAAACCTTGGTGAAAACGATGCAAACACATCAACGAGTTGTACACTTGAAGCTATATGCATCAAGGATGAGAACCATGATAAGTATCAAGCACCAAGAACTACCGGAACCTACTGACCCTACTGTTCTACTGTTTCTGTGACTGACCCGTACAACCTGGGCTACTTTAACTATGATTTTCAGATAGCTCTATTCGAGTAGATAACTTTTCATATATGACTCGTCTTAATCCGAGTTACGTTTTAGGATTTATGGCCCTCCGATCGTCACTATGTCCATTTAACGTTGTGCTGAAAATTCTGACCTACTCGCACTTAGACCGTCGCCACGGTCAAACGAAGACGAGTTTTCTTCTGTAATTTTTACCACAACTAAAGGACTCATATACGGAGCCATGGCCACTGATCTCACCTTATTTCAGTAGGTGTAGAGGCCGTGGTGACTGACCGAACTCAGCCTTTGTTTTAAACTACTTTCTTAAACGAAACCTACTTTACACCTTTTGTTTGATGATGAATGATGATGACCCGTAAGACCTTATTTACATTCTTTTAAACGTATTCAGACGATTTACTGATTTAGTACTATTTGACTTAGGTTGAGGACCCGTTTGGACAACCTTCATTACTTGCTTACTTTCCGAGTCATACTTTACCGCTACTTATTCATTGTGAGTTATAGCATTCCCTTTTTACTTTAACTTATTTTGGGAACTGAGAATACATGCGGATTTTATGTTTTACATACTAGGCACGAGTACTTAAACTTATATATGTGTGGGTTATACAACGGCATAAACATTCCCTTTAGCTCGGTAACGTTTAATCATTGGTTTTTGAACCGTGAACGCGAATCTTAGATATGGATCCATAGGGTTTGACATCCCCACTCGGGCTAGTCGCGCTAGCATTTAACGAGTGTTTAATACTTCGTAAACATACGCACTTGCCAAGTGTACTATCAGGGGGTGATATATTATTAAACGTTAAGTTAGTTACCGAGTGCCCACGGTTGAGCATATACTTAAACATACTGATTTGGATTACTTTTGAAACGCTCTTTATAGCACTGAAATCTCGTGGCCTACCTTACATTACTGTTATACTTAAACTATAGCTCACCAACATTCGTGTTGACGTTTTTAAGCATGTTTTTCTCAGGTGCTTAAGGTTTGCTTGCTTCCGCTGTGTACTAGTCTTGCTGTAGACACCCGCTGCTCTAGAGTTATCTCCGCATGAATTACTTTATCTTGCATTCAAACTTAATTACTTTTAAACTATGAATTGTAACGACCTAAGAGTCACGTACTACTACCTTTGCTTCTGTTCATTGAAGCATACTGTTGATGTAAAACAATTGACGTTAGTTATGACGTCACCTTTTGATATGAATGCAAACTTGTTTTGAAAACGCATATAGTGTTTGACCTTGTAATGATCCTGTTGTTGATGGTCCATACATGATGATTTAGTACGGGGCATCACACATCCGGGGCGTGACCCCAATACCTTGTTCATGATTTGTAGTTCGGTCATCGGGTTTTCTACACCAACTTGCTCATTTAGAAGTTCAACCATTTCATCTTACATATTTAAAACACGAGAATAATCCAAGTTATAATACGAACACTTTTAGTATGTTTTGACTTATATAAAAAATTAACGTTCTAGTGAATTATAAGGTATTTACTTACATATTTTTCTTCTGTGTTGCCAAGAAATTTACCATCTTTATCAGTGTTGTTCCGTTTATACGCTTTAATTAAACTTTCAAGCTCATTTGTCTCCAAGTTACGCTGTACGGTATATAATATTAATAAGTAGCTAATAACAATATATATATATATATATATATATATATATATATATATATATATATATATATATATATATATATATATATATATATATATATATATATATATATATATATATATATATATATATAACTTACATGTACATATCGATATTGGGAGAATGACTTTCTACCCATATGAGGTGTGACTGTTTGTTGTTTTCGACAATCTTTGTTCATTTTGGCTCGTTTCCTTGGTTTTCTCATCTTCTTGGTGTTTTCTATAAAGATCCCAGTCGTGTTGTGTAACTTTGCACCCGGATGGAAGCTTTGACATATCCTCTGAGTCATCCCAAAAAGTCTTCTTGAAAAGAAAATGAAAAAGAAAATAAATTACCGATTATTTGCGGCGAGGAGTAAAAAGTGTCGCCGTAAAAAAGGTGGACCCATCTGTGGCCAGAAAATCAGTCAAAGAACGTGAAATTTTTTGGCGTTTAGTGGCTTATTTGCGGCGACCTCAAAGCGCCGCAAAAAAAGGTCGACGCCTGTTCTGTTTTTCCTTGTAGTGTTAGTTGAGAAGCAAATTGTAGTTTAGTTGATATGCAAATTGTATGGTAATTCATGATTATGTAAGTTTAGGTTTATGATATTTACCTGTAATTAATAATGAAGTGTAATTTAGGTAATTAAGTGTAGTTTGCTGATTGCTTTCCTTTGGCAATACATGTCGGTTTATAAGGTGAAATTGTAGCCGAAGTTCATTGTTTTGATCATGGTAATTCATGATTATAAAAGTTTAGGTTTATGATATTTACCTGTAATTAATAATGAAGTGTAGTTTAGGTAATTAAGTGTAGTTTGCTGATTGCTTTCCTTTGGCAAAACACGCCGGTTTATAATGTGAACATGCACCCAATTTATGATCTTACATCATCAAATATCACTATCGAATTTTAAAAGAAGTTACAGGTTCGAATTAATAAAGAAGTGTCATATTATATATTAGTTATGGCCGTTCTGTAATACATATTAAAAAATCAAAACACTGAAGCTAAATGATGTTAATAAGATATGGGTTATAAAGAAAATGGAAATTCAAGACACTGATATAAAAAAAGTTTCAATTTTTGGGATTTCAAAGGAATCTGATGATGGTATGAAGAAAAGGACCCGGAAGAAACCGGTTTTGGATGCTAAAAAAGCTGGATTTATTAGTAATGTCAAATGTGGTTTAGAGAGTTGAAGAAAAAAATGATAAATTTAATGGAGAGAGGTTTAGTGGTTCTGAAATAGGTGTTGTGGTACTAATAAGAGCTAAGTTTTGAATAAAGAAAAAGCTGTTAAATTGAAGAGGTCAAGTAGGAAAAGTGATAATTTAAAGATACAAAGAACTGCTCTAAATCACTTGAACAAAATCCTGATGTTTGTGATCATCCAAGGGTTTCGTGAGTCGATATGGAGGAAAGAATTCATGAATTAGCAAAGTGGTAAGTAATATTAAAGTCTTATAGTGTGTTGCATTGGTTGATTATTTACTGTATTATTGTACATTATGTGCATAATGATTTTTTTTTTGAAAAGCAAAAATATTATTATTATTATATGGAATATTACAATACAAGTCCCTATATGCTTTTATACAATGCTATAAACGAAACGGATCAGCTGAGAAAATATGGAATAATTATCTGAACTTATGATCGGGGGAGACGTAGACTAGATAACACTACGAGGGACGAACTTGCGTAAAAGAAACAACAAGCGGGGAAGGAGGGGACAACCGTGCCGATCAAGCGACTACAAAGTTGACACACAACCAACCCATTTAATCTAACCCACATAGGCTATATAGAATAACGAAACCATCCCGATTTGAATTAAGTTATGTTAACCGACGCCTATGCGGTTTGAAGGAGGTGACACGTAAAATGACGGGTTGAGTAGCCATTGATGCCAATCGATAGGTGTTTTCTTCCGTGAACGATTTGAGATCCAGCTAAAGCTTTGAGATTGGATCTCGGAGATTATCACAGCGGGGTTCCATATTTTTCCGGAAAAAATCTTTAAGTTCCTATGTTTCCAAATAATGTAGCACGCAATCCATTTAGCAGCTTGCCATATTGAAGAACCAATGGAATTATGTGATATGCCTTGATCCGAGATGATGGCATCATTGATGTTAGAGATACTTATGTTGTTTTGATTCCACCAATCGAGAAATTGTATCCATATTGAAGATACTTTTTGACAATTTAACAACGCGTGATCAATGGTTTCAATTTGGTGCTCACATAAGGGACATAAGATGGTGTGAAGGTCAATTCCTTTTTTATCGAGTTCGCTTCTAACCGGGATTTTTTGTTGAACGGCCCTCCATGAGAAAATGAATATCTTTTGTGGAACGAATTTGTTTTGAGGTAGTGAAAGGTTTCTAGAGTTTGTGCCGTATTTAAGCTTATTGATCAGATTTGACAGTGCTGCTGAAGTGTAGATGCCGGATGTGTCAAGGGAACATTTCCATGAGTCGGGGCGATCTGAAATAATAACAGATGTTATTAGGTTGTTGAGCTCCGTGAGATAATCCTTTGCACGACCACTAGGAGGGCGGGACCAATCCCAATTACCGATCGAGGTAGAGTTAACGTTCATTATTCTATCAGCAACAGTTGCTTCTTTGCGGGATTCCAACATGAATAGTCTATGAAATGTATCTTTTAAGCACTCAGATCCGATCCATATATCATGCCAGAAGCTTATTGATGTGCCATTTCCTATGCGCTTTGAAATCGAGGATGTGAAGGTTGTGCCTATATTGTCAGCAACTTTTCCAGCTTTAATAATCTCTTTCCAAATGGTGCGACCTGAAATGTTCCTGCATAAAAAGTTAGTATCCAACCCTCCCCCCGGCCCATAAATGCTTTTGATTATTTTTACCCATAATGCATTATCTTCGTTTTTAAAACGCCACCACCATTTACAAAGTAATGATATGTTTTTAGCAAAGAGGGACCCCACGTTTAAACCCCCACAATCGTATGGCAAAATTATTTGGTCCCATTTGATCCAATTAATTTTATTATCGTTTGAAGATCCTCCCCAGAAGAATTTCCGTCTTTTAGATTCAAGTACCTTAAGGATAGCGGATGGTGCATGAAATAAGGAGAAGTAGTATAATGGGATACTACTAAGAATTGATTTGATGGTCGTAAGTCGACCTCCGAAAGAAATAGATTTAGCAGCCCAATCTGAAAGCCTTTTGTCGAATTTCTCAACGATCGGCTGCCACGAGGAGGCGTGAGATGTGGGTACACCAATAGGAAGTCCAAGATAGGAGAACGGGGTATGACCCGCAGAGCAGTTCATGTAGCAAGCCATTTGTTCGGTTTCGGTCGTAGATGTACCTATACCGTAAAGTTTGCTTTTACGGAAGTTAACTTTGAGGCCTGAAATATTTTCAAAACATTTTAGTAGTTTGGAGATATATTTGGCGTTTCTTTTATTCCATTCGCCGAAGAAGATTGTATCATCAGCATATTGGAGGTGTGTAATATTGAGATTGTCATGTCCGATCTTTAATCCTTGCAAATGACCATTGGCTAATGCTCTTTTGACAAGTATGTTAAGACCTTCAGCAACAATGATGAACAGGAATGGCGAAATGGGGTCACCTTGTCGAATTCCCCTTTCAGGGGAAAATTCTTTGGTGGGAGAGCCATTGATTAGTACAGAAATAGATGATGACCAAAGGCATGCCCGAATGAAACCAATCCATTTTGGACCAAAACCCATGAAGTGCATGGTTTTAAATAGAAAGTCCCACTCAATGCAGTCAAATGCCTTTTCGAAGTCAACTTTAAAGATTAAACCTTTTTGTTTTTTACGTTTTAATTCATCAATTATTTCGTTTGCAATTAGGACACTATCTAGGATATTTCGACCTTTGAGGAAAGCTGTTTGTTCACTACCAATGATTTTATGAATGACCATGACAAGGCGATTGGAGAGTATTTTGGTGAGAATTTTATAGTAGCTACCTATTAGACAGATTGGGCGATATTCATTTAATCCGATTGGGTTGGGTTTTTTCGGGACTAATGTGAAGAAAGATGCATTACATCCTTTGGAGATTTCTGAGTTTTCCCAGAACCAATCTAGAGATTTAATGAGGTCGGTTTTAATCAGTTCCCAATGTTTTTTAAAGAATCTCATGTTGAAACCGTCCGGCCCAGGAGCTTTAGAGCTATCGCAATTACATATGGCTTCCCATATTTCTTTTTCGTTAAATTTAGCTTCTAGGAGTTGATTGTCCAAGGAAGAAATGTATTCAAGATGTGAAACATGATCGAAAGGGCATTCGTCACGTAAGTGTTTGGATCGGAAGATGTTGTTAAAATAGGAATATGCTTCTTGTTTTATTAGATTAGGATCTTCAGTCCATGTACCATTAATTGAAAGCCCGTGGATGTTGTTTTTACTTGTTCTTCTTTTGATATAGTTATGAAAGTATTTCGAATTTTCATCACCCTCAAGCGCCCATTTGATTCTAGATTTTTGTTTAAGCATGTTTGTTTTCTTTTTTTCTTTGACGATGTGATGCATTTTTTCATCGATCCATTTTTGTTTTTCAGTTTCGGATAAAGGTCTAGTTTCGGCGGTTTGTTCCCAATTATTACATTCAGTAAGATGATCACGTATTTGGGAGTCTAAGTTATCAAGTTGATTACTATGTTTTTTAAGTTCTAATTTAACGTTTTTTAGTTTGTTACGGAAAATGCAGTCAGGCCTATTCCCACTAATTGGGATCAACCAAGCCTTTTCTATGATGGTGTCGGCATCTTTTAAATCTAGCCATGTGTCAAAGACACGTATTGGCTTAGGGCCAGAATCGAGGAGGTTATTTCTTAGGATAATGGGACAGTGGTCAGAAAGGTCCCGATCAAGAGTTTTGGAGGATGTGTTGGGCCAGATAGTGAAGATGCCATCGGAAATGAGGAATCGGTCAAGTTTACTAAACTTCATTGTTTTTTCACAAATCCTTGTGAACCTTTTACCGCCTAAAGGAAGATCAATTAATCCAGAGTTATTTATAAAGTTATTAAAATTATCTGCCCAATTTTGATTATACTCTGTGTTCATGCGTTCTGTTTTGTTTCTTACTTCGTTGAAGTCACCAAAAACAATGCGTGGGATATTAAGGGAGTTAGTAAGGGATGAGAGTTCGCTCCAAAGTCTAAGTTTTTTTGAATGGGAATGGGGGCCATAAACATTAATGAAGGCAATTTCAGAGTCATGACCCGCCCACGTGCCACAAATTGCAAGAAAGAATTCACCCTCAATAGCATAGTTGAACGAAAAGATATTAGTATCCCAAATAGTTAGGATACCTCCGGAAGCACCATCCGAATCCTTTTGGACGAATTTAAAATCAGAATTACCCCAGAAAGATTCAATGGTGTTGTCACGTGTTTGGCCGCATTTGGTTTCCTGGAGGCCTATAATTGATGGTTTTTCTTTATAGCAAATACGTTTAAGCCAGCTTATTTTACCCGTTTGTCCAATACCCCGAATATTAAGAGAAATCGTACACATGAGAAAAAACTTACAGAATCGATGTGACGGAGGTGGATTCATGGGTTGTTGCGACGAATCCCGATGCTTTTCCCGAATTCGAACGTATCCAAGCTTTTGCTAGAGGTAGAACCTGTCTTTTTAGTCTTTTTGTTATGTACCATGTCCATATGAGATCCCTTTGAGAGGTAGGATGTGCTACCACCACCGTTAGACGAGGACTTACAACGTTTAGCCAGTTGAGAGATTCTAAGCTTTTGGCCACTTCTAGCTAGATGTTTGATGTAAAGCATATTGGATCTAGGTCTTTTAAAATCTGGGTTTTGAGAGGTGTTTTTTGACTTAATGATAGGTTTGGCGATGGTGCTAGAAATTTTTCTCTTTTTAGAAATTTCTTTACCCGTATAAAGTAAAGGTTCGAGGTTGAAAGGATCGGAATTTGTTTGTTGTGTAGCGTTAGGGGCAGGCATAAAATTTAATGGAGAGTTGGATTGAGGGTTTAAAGGGGTAGTACAGGGGGTGTCGTTTGTGGTATGGTGAGGGAGGGTTTCGGGAACAGAATCTGCATGTTCTTTTGTCACTATTGGTGAGCATAAATCATTTGTTAGAATGTGTTGAGGTGAGCTGTCCATATTAGATTTACCCGAGATGTGGCTAGGTGTAACAGGGGTATCATTTACATGATTCGATGGGCCGTTAATAACAGTGTTGGGCTGCGGGATTGCAAGGGTATCCTCTCTTGGTGGGCTTGGGGGGGTATTGGTGGTAATGGGCTGCGTGATTACAGTGGACTCCAAAGGGATGGTTTTTGGTTTTGGTTGATATGAGGTGGTATTATATGGCCTTGCTGTATTAAAATCAGGAATAGGAGGTGGTTCAATTGGATCAGTTTCATTCGATGGGCTAGTTTCTTTTGTAGAGCTAGTATTATTTAAAACAGTTTCGGGATTGGAAGGATTATGGGTGTGAGGGTTTGTGGTGTCAAAGTGGTTGATGGGTTTCGATATGCTAGGAGATTGGAGAGATTGGTTATCGGCATTATTATTAAAGGGACGAGTATCCATTCGTTTAGAGGAATTAGAGGAGGTTTGGTGAGGAGGCGTGGGATCGTGGTTGTTGTTACGGGTGGTCTTTTCAGCGTTTCCTTCAACTCGATTTTCACAATCCAAGTGGGACTCTTCGTCAGAAATGTGATCGTCCGAAAGAATTTCATCATCCCAATTCGACGAATTATCGATATCACCATAAGTGTTAAACATAGAAAATTTTTGAACTTCAATGATGTAAGCCTTAGATTGATTGACGTCACCGGGGTTGATAATAACTTGGCCGTTTATCGGTGAGAAATTGTTTGTTTTGATAATTACCGAGCCATGCGATAAATCTTGGTTGTTCTCATTGGTTATAGAGCAATTAAACGTTTCAATTACCTCGCCCCAATTTTTTGCTATGTCAATGAATGTGGATTCTAACCAACAAGTAATAGGTACCCCGAATATGTTAACATAAACAAGTCTACCAGAGGTTTTGTAAATTTCGGGATCCCATGGGTTTATATCTTCAAGCCATTTCCATAATGGGTGTTCCGAATTGTTAATCAAGTCTAGGGCCGGGTTGGGTTCCTCAAATATAAGCATTAGATCATGCCCGCCCAGGTATTTGATAGTAAACCCACCAAGGTTTTCACTTTCACATATTTCATTAAAATATTCAAGGAATTCAAGATCTTTAACTTTGGCAATAACCGCTTGACCAAGTATTTGGATAAGATCATCATTAGAATTTACCTTAATCGAGGGGATGCCGTAGTTTGTAGCTTGCTTGTTTAGGACCACTTCTTTGAAATTCCTTTCGTCTACAGGTGAGTTAAATGCAACCTTAACATTGTTCCTAGAACCCGATTTTGCATTGTTAGGCTGTGGAGCTTGTTTCTTTCCTTCGGGATCACGGGCCTTGTATACTTTGAGTAAATTGTCACCCGCAACAATGAGACTTAGTCTCCTCGCAAGAGAATCTTTGTGGTAATCTGGAACGTCTAAGAATCTAACAAAACCAAACTTCCTTCCGTTTTTTAAGGTCTTCCTGGGGATGTAAACCTCGTGGATATTGCCATATTTTTTGAAAACATCCCATAAGTCCGTTGAACACCAGTGTTCGGGAAAGTTGTGGAAGAGGTATGAAGTAATTCTAGACTTGTCGATCGGTTTTGGCAATTGATTTGTTTTAGAATTATTCGCATCTGGAAAAGGCTTGCCATAACGATTGATAAGGTTGGTGGCTGATTCCCGTATTTTGAAGTTGTTGTATAATTGATTGTAGGATGAGTTTAACCTTGTCGAGTGATGATTGAGACCAGATTTGGATCGGACAAAGTGGGTTGGATTCTGCTGGTTATTGTAATTAGGGTTAGGGTTTTTTGAAGGTGAGTTTTGCTTATTATGATCAATTTTAACCCAAATACCCTGATTGATAGGCTGATATCGGATATGCTTGTTATCAACAAAGAAAGATTGTTTCGACTGGGATTGGTTGTTCGATGCTTTTGGTGTAAAAGGGGATGTCGGTATGTTTGACATGATAAAAGAGTATTTCAAATAGAATAGCACGTAGAAGAAGAAAACAAAAACAGAAATTAGAATCAAAAAATCGAAAGCAGAATGTTTAGATTAGGGTTTCTAACCAAGAAGAAGATGAACAGACATGAAGGAGAGAGCGTCATGGGAGAGAGCCGTTGAAGAATATTAATCCTTCATGAAAGTTGCTCCACATCAACCATTAAACACTCGATCATCATCAATTAATGCTGAAACATCACAGAATTCTGCAATTAAATTGTTGACTACGAAGAACACTACGTTGACTTTCAGATCTGGAGCTCTATGATGTTGTACAAAGAGATACTATTCAAGGATCCATGGTTTAATTGCGCTCTGTTGTTGATTCTCCATGAATTTGATTTGATTTGAATTTGATTCTCCATGTGCATAATGATGATTAGAAGTTGTAATCAATTAATTATAATCTTGGCAGTTTGAATGGCGCTTCAATCGACAACCCGGAGTGGAATTTTTCTAAGATGATGAGGAGTGCAAAAATTAAGTTTGCTGATTTTTTGATCATAAGGCTTATACAGATCTTAGGAAATTATGGAAATTGGAGGCAGGTGCTTCAAGTCATTGAGTGGATGCGGGCACGAGAACGCTTCAAATCAAACAAATTAAGGTTTGCTTTTTTATATTTAAAGTTGTTGGAAATATATTTCATAAACTCATGATGATGCTTGCTTGATTTTTATTTTGTTATCATTGTCGGTTATTATATTATAGGTCTTGGAATATATCATGATGGTTGATTTGTGTTTGCATTTTAGGAACATTTACACTGCTGCACTTGATGCACTTGTAAAGGCAAGGAGACTCGTGGAAGCACTAAATGTGTTTCAAACTATGCAGGTTGTAACACAAGCTTAGAAATATAACTTTTGAACACAGTTAAAATATTATTATAGTCATATTCAACACAGTTATCATTTATAACATTTGTAAAAGATGTTGGTTGGTCATCGGAGTTGGCCCGTAACCATATTGACCCGTTTTATCCGAACTTATTATGCCACCTCTGTCTATGAAGATGGATGATGCACGGAATTATGTTTATACATAATTCATCTATTGATCCTAATATTTAGTATCAAGCCGCAAGGAACTTTAGGATATAGTAACATGTTTCTATCAAAATCGAAAATTGGTCATGTTGGGAAAAGTGTCAAAATAAATTTCGGACCTACTTTGCGGGCTCATAAACCGAAAATGGTTAGGTTTCAATACTGCGACTTTAAACTATAACAAAAGCAAGACTATGACCTCTAGCACACAATTGCATGTGCCATCAAATATTAACTCTCCTCGGTTGTAACTTTGAGTAGCAACTCTTCACATGATGAAGAGTTAATGTATGTAATAGACATTTAAAATTGTAGCCTTACCTAATGTATTATGTTCAAATTATTATGCAAATATCTCTCGGTTGAGTACTTAATGTACAACTATAACAAAAGACGTTATAGTACTTAAATTGCATGCGGCTTCTATACCATATGTTACAACTATTAAAAAAGACATTAAACTGTAGTGATCCGAACTTTTCCATGATTATATATTATATGAGATTAATATTTACATGAATAAATGTTTCCAACATGTTAAGTAATCAAACTTGTTAAGACTTGATTAATTGAAATGAGTTTATGTAGACAATTGACCACCCCGTTTGCCTAATGATTCACGAACGTCATAACTTGTGATAATTATATAATCGTTTTATTTTTTTATGATGTAAGTTTTTATTTTATATATATATATATATATATATATATATATATATATATATATATATATATATATATATATATATATATGAAGAAATACAATTAAATCAAAGATGTACAACTAAAACACTATTTGCTACAGTAAAACACTATTTGCTACAGTAAATTTTCGCTTTGCTACAATAAAATACTATTCGCTACAGTAAAATACTATTGCTACAGTACACACTATTTACTACAGTAAAATACTATTCGAATGGAATACGTTATTAAAATGAATTATGGCTTAACTCGTATTCAATCCGTATTCGTACTGGTACAATACACAACTTCTAAATGTATATACTATTGGTATATACACTTCAATGATCAGCTCTTAGCAGCCTTAATGAGTCACATAAACATGTGGGAACCATCATTTGGCAACTAGCATGAAATATCTAACAAAAATACAAACTAATGGAACCTTATATTCAAGGGTAGGATCACGTTTTTCTTCACCAACCATAAACACATTTTCATTCCAACTTTTATGCATCAAATTACTCTCTCTCAATTCCACTCTTATTGTTCTAAGTGTTCTTCATCATTTTCTTCATAATCTAGCTCAATCTAGCTCGATCTAATTAACCTAGATCAACATACAAAACAACTACTCAAGAACACTTCATAAACACTTTAAAGTTTACAAGTTTACTTCCAAGCTTTCTAATCCATTCCAAGTAATCATCTAAGATCAAGAAACCTATGTTATTTACAGTAGGTTATCATTCTAATTCAAGGTATAATTCATATTCAAACTTTGATTCAATTTCTATAAGTATAACAATCTTAATTCGAGTAGAAATCTTACTTAAACTTATTTTCGTGTCATGATTCTACTTCAAGAACTTTCAAGCCATCCAAGATCCTTTGAAGATACATCATTTTTTGTCACTTCCAGTAGGTTTACCTACTAAACTTGAGGTAGTAATGATGTTCATAACATCATTCGATTCATATATATAAAACTATCTTATTCGAAGATTATAACTTGTAATCACTAGAACATAGTTTAGTTAATTCTAAACTTGTTCGCAAACAAAGTTAATCCTTCTAACTTGACTTTTAAAATCAACTAAACACATGTTATATATCTATATGATATGCTAACTTAATGATTTAAAACCTGAAAACACGAATAACACCGTAAAACCGGACATACGCCGTCGCAGTGAAACCGGGGGACTGTTTTGGGTTAGATAATTAAAAAATATGATAAACTTTGATTTAAAAGTTGTTCTTCTGGGAAAATTATTTTTCTTATTAACATGAAACTATATCCAAAAATCATGGTTAAACTCAAAGTGGAAGTGTGTTTTTCAAAATGGTCATCAAGACTTCGTTCTTTCGACTGGAATGACTACCTCTTACAAAAAACAACTTGTAACTTATATTTCCAACTATAAACTTATACTTTTTCTGTTTAAATTCATAAATTTTAGTTCAATATTAAACCATAGCAACTTGAATCACTCAAAACGGATTTAAAACGAAGAAGTTATGGGTAAAACAAAATTGGATATTTTAACTTGTTGTAGCTACGTGAAATTTGTAACAAATCTATACAAATCATAACTTAACTAACTTATATTGTATTATACATGTATTCTAACATATATTATGTAATCTTGGGATACCATAGACACGTATACAATATTTTGACATATCATATCGACCCATCTATATATATATTATTTGGGAACAACCATAGACACTCTATATGCAGTAATGTTCGAGTTAGCTATACAGGGTTGAGGTTGATTCCAAAATAATATATATACTTTGAGTTGTGATCTATCCTGAGACTTGTATACACTGGGTCGTGGATTGATTCGAGATAATATATATTGATTTAATTCTGTACATCTAACTGTGGACAACTAGTTGTAGATTAATAACGTTGGACTGCTAACTTAACAAACTTAAATCGTTAAAACGTAATAAAACATATTGTGAATATATTTCGATCATACTTTGATATATATGTATATATTTGTTATAGGTTCGTGAACCGATCAGTGGCCAAGTCTAATTCTCAACGAATTAAGAATCTGTGAAAGTGAGTTATAGTCCCACTTTTAAAATCTAATATTTTGGGATGAGAATACATGCAGTTTTATAAATGTTTTACAAAATAGACACAAGTATGCGAAACTACATTCTATGGTTGAATTATTATTACCGAATATCACCCTTTTTAGTCTGGTAATCTAAGAATTAGGGAACAGAAACTCTAATTGACGCGAATCCTAAAGATAGATCTATTGGGCCTAACAAACCCCATCCGGGGTTACAGATGCTTTAGTACTTCGATTTTATCATGTTCGATGAGAGTCCCGGAATGATGGGGATATTCTAGACGCGTTCTGTTAATGTCGGTTACCAGGTGTTCACCATATGAATGATTTTTATCTCTATGCAGTTTATGCGAAATGCCTGATATAAGATGAATGTTGATGAAAAATGAAATCTTGTGGTCTATTATTACAATTTGATATATATAGGTTAAACCAATAACTCACCAACATTTTTGTTGATGTTTTTAAGCATGTTTATTCTCAGGTGATTATTAAGAGCTTCCGCTGTTGCATGCTAATTAAGGACAAGAATTGGAGTCAGCGTGCTTGTAATATATTGTTTAAAAACTGCATTCGGAGATTTAAATCGATGTGTAATATTATTGTAAACCATTATGTAATGGTCGTGTGAAAAATGTTATCTTTTAGATTATCATTACTAGATAATCTACGTTATGATTTTAAAATAAAGGTTATGATTTGTTTTAAAAAACGAATGCAGTCTTTGAAAAACTCTCATATAGAGGTCAATACCTCGTAAGGAAATCAATTAATATGAAACGTTTATAATCGATATGAACGGGACATTTCAGTTGGTATCCGAGCGTTGGTCTTAGAGAACCAGAAATTTGCATTAGTGTATCTAACTGAGTTTGTTAGGATGTATTAGTGAGTCTGGACTTCGACCGTGTTTACTTGAAAAATGATTGCTTAACATTTTTTTGTTGAAAACTATATATTATTGACATGTAAATATTATGTGATATATTAATCTCTTAATGTGTTTGATATTGTGTGATAGATGTCTACCTCTAGTACAAATTCCATTGACTCACCTAATAATAATGAAGAGTCGAATATATATTGGGAAGACTCACAAATTCCCGGAGAGGAACCGGAAGAAGAGGAACTGGAAGAAGAAGAGGTTCCGGAGGAGGAAATATTAGAAACCACTGAAAAACAGATAAATAAAAGAAAACCCTCAACCAATGGACAAAAATTAATAATGGTCAATGGTATTTTTGCCGAGGAAGCAAAATATTGGGAGGACTACCAATTTTCTGATGAATCGGATCCCGATGAGGATTCCGATGATGCTATAGAAATTACCCCGACCCAATTTGAAAAGGCAAAAGAAAATAATAAGGGAAAAGACATCAAAATAGAGAAACCTAATTCTAACCCCGATGACCTCTATGTTAACATGAAATATCCCGATGGGAAATACCGTCAACACCCGTATTTCTTAAGTTTTAGCTATAACTCGGGAACATCTAAGCCACCAGGTTTTTCTAGACCATTTGTGAAAAGAACGGCTCGTATTAGTGGAGCACCATATATCCCTAGGAAATTAGCGTAACAAACCAAATCCGAAGAATAAGAAACAAGTGAGTCGGAATAAAGAGTTGTAATCATGCGATGTAATATATGTAATATAGTGTGCATGTGCTTTTATGATATATGTAAAAATTGCTTGTATTGTTTGTTAAGTATCTTTTATGAATCTAACCCTCGTCTATTTTTACAGTATAAAAACACAAAATGGATGTTAAGGATAGACAACCAAAAATTTTAGAAGACCTACCCGGGGATATGATTGATGAAATCTTGTCTAGAGTCGGTCAGAATTCGTCGGCATAATTATTTACGGCAAAATTAGTTTGTAGAACATTTGAAGAACGTTCCAGGCATGCCTTAGTTTATAAAAGGCTTTCTTTTGAAATATGGGGTATATCACATTGGGGAGACCTTAAGTTACGTCGTGTTTTCTTTAAAGCGTTAAATGAGGGGAACCCAAGTGCAATTTTACGCTACGGGTTAAGAACCTATTTTGACTCAACGTATCCCAACATAGGACTTCTTGCTTTAGAAAGAGCTTCTAACATGCAATATAAAGAAGCATGTTATGCTTACGGGTTAGTGATGTTCGTTTCTCACCAAAGTGAGAAAAAGAACATCGGATTACAACTTTTAAATAAAACCTTCCCCCAAGTGACGGATTTAGTAGTTGGGGTGAGAAACAAGGTTTTTAGATTGTTACGGGGCTGTTGGGCATTACGAAACCCTCGTCCTTTTGACGACGTTACAACATGCTGCCTAGCCAACGGTCACAATGGTTATCTTCCACATAACCAAGGATGGGAAATAATATTAGTACAACCAGAATGCTTGACTTATTTCTGGACCTATGAATTACGTATCTTTATTGCTTTAGCGGAACGACTTGCGTTAAACTAGAATTGTCTTCGCAATTGCCTTGTATCAATGTTATTGTGTGCTATATTTCATGCTATATGTAAAATAGCGGTATTGCGAGTTTGTAAAATATTGTATAAAAGTTTGAACGTGAAATATTATTGTAATCAGTTTCTCATATAGAATTGTAGTAGTTGAATTGTATTTTAGCTATTAAGCATGAACTTAACGGGTAGGTAGTACCCGAATTAAAACTTATAAAACGCTAATATGAAGAAAAAGCTTTTATAAATAAGTTCATATTATGCTACGAAATACTATTGACTACTCTTAATATTCTATATGATTAACTCATTTCTTTTGGCTATTTTTGAAGGAAATGGCACCGACTACTCGACACACCATGAATATGAGTGAAGAAGAATTCCGTACCTTTCTTGCTGAAAACATAGTCGCAGTGCAGGCCGTACTGCAAAATAACAATAATAACTCTGGTTCTAGTAATGGAACTAATTCCACAAGAAATCGTGTAGGATGCTCCTACAAAGAATTCACTGCCTGTAAACCTCTAGAATTCGATGGAACCGAAGGACCAATCGGATTGAAACGGTGGACCGAGAAGGTCGAATCGGTGCTTGCCATAAGTAAGTGCACTGAAGAAGACAAAGTAAAGTACGCTACGCATACCTTCACAAGTACTGCGTTAACATGGTGGAACACCTATCTCGAGCAGGTGGGACAAGATGCTGCGTACGCACTACCGTGGTCAACATTCAAACACTTAATGAACGAGCAGTACCATCCCAGAAATGAGGTCAATAAGCTCAAGGTAGAGTTTAGAGGGTTACGAACACAAGGGTTTGATATTACCACGTACGAACGACGATTCACAGAATTGTGCCTATTGTGTCCTGGAGCGTTTGAAGATGAAGAAGAGAAGATCGACGCATTTGTATAAGGGTTACCAGAAAGAATTCAAGAAGATGTGAGTTCACACGAGCCCGCCTCCATACAAAAGGCAAGTCGAATGGCTCATAAACTCATAAATCAAATTGAGGGGAGAATTAAAGAGCAGGCGGCCGAAGAAGCCAACACGAAACAAGTCAAGAGGAAGTGGGAAGAAAACAGTGACAAAAGTCACCAACACAACAACAGTAACTATCGCTTCAACAATCAACACAACCATCACAACTACAATCGGACCAATTTTCGCAACAACAAACGCAACAACAATAATCCCAACATGTCATAACCCGTCCTAAACCATAAGGACAAATATAATAACATATGATTTCATCGCGAGGTATTGACCTCTATATGCGACATTTTTCAAAGAAAACTGCATTCGTTTTTACAATACAAACCATAACTTTTATTAAAAATACAAAGTTTAAACAACATAATAATGATTATCGTTTAGCGATAATCTTAGCCTTACAAACTTTACATGTGATGATAACAACACGATTTCCAACGTATTTTATATTACAACTTCTCCGATATGCAGTTTTATTTTTGATACAAATATGCATACTCAAGATCTTGCTTAAATTCAACATGTTGCAACGGAATCTTTTAGTTATCACCTAAGAATAAACATGCTTAAAACGTCAATATAAAGTTGGTGAGATATAGGTTTAATTCCGGCAGCGTTATAAATATAGACCACAAGATTTCATATATAAACGTTTTAATAAAAATATTCTAAGTTGTTGAGTACTTGATAACCATACTTAACATTTAATCAACGTCGCATATTCCCTTTATTATGAAATCTTACTACACCGTACCAAGTGTAGTCACCGAAACGAAGTACTGTGCAACCGTTGAATACTGGTCGTCCAGTTCGGTTGGGGTTGTCAGGCCCGATAGATCTATCAACAGGATTCGTGTTTACAATACCTCGTGTAAATAGTAGTTACCAAATTACAGGAAAGTATGCCAGTGGTACAACTCAACGTAGAATATATATTTTTAATCACTTGTGTCCATAACGTAAATCATAAAATGCATGTATTCTCATCCCGAAATATTTAGAGTTTAAAAGTGGGACTATATACTCACTTTTGCCTTGAAGGTATTTAACACGACTTGGTCTCCGATAGATATCACGAACCTAACCATATATATAATATATCAACATATTTTCTTTTCAAGTAATCGTTACATATATATATATACTTATAATACTTTTAATATTTTCTTAGTCCGTAGTTAGCAGTCTGTTGTTAATGGTCCATAATTAGTTGCTCAATAAAATAAATAAAGACCCCATCGTATTTGCATTGATCAGAATTAATCTCGACCCATGGTACCATGTTGTCAAATGACGTGTTGCGTACATAAAGTACCGTGTTGTCAAATGACGTGTTGCGTACAATCATGAGGTCTTATGATTAATCTTCTCGTGTTGTTTACGGGTGGTCCTGAAATATATAAAATCAAATCATATAAAATATCATGTTAATTAGCAAAAATATGATTAGTTTAGTTTTACTCCAATTAATTTCGTAGCTAAACTAGCTTCGGATACCCGATTTTGTTTTAAGGTGTTCTTTGTAAAAACAAGTTGTATCTTGTTAAGTTAGTATATCATTATGATATATTACAGGTCTTGAAGTATTTTAAAAGTCAAGTTAGAAGGATCTATTTAGTTTGCGAACAAGTTTGAAATCATTCAAACTATGTTCTTGTTGTTATAATTTATAACTCAAAATAAGATAGCTATATAAATATGAATCGAATAAGATTATGAATAAGGTTACTACCTCAGGTTACTTGGATAAAGCTACTGGAAAAGATAAGAAAAATCTTGGAATCAAAAGAGTGGTGGAGTGGGATTGAAAGATTGGAAGTAATCTCCTTGAAATCGGATGACTATATTGATACGTTCTTGAGTAGGTACATGAAGAGAGATTAGGGAGTGAATTAACTTGAAAGAAAATTGGAAATGAAATTGTATGTGTGTTTGTGCAAAATGATGTGATTATGGGATGGATATATAGGAGATTTAGTTTGTTTTCTTGCATATAAGTCATACATGAGGTTAAATGGTTGGTTCCCACATGTAACATCATGTCTAGTGGCTGATCATTGGAGTTTATTGTTGGTTTATACTAATAATAAATACGTATAGAAGCTGGGTATGATAGGGTTACATATACCCTAGATATACTTGTAGAAATTTTGAGGAAACGGAACGAGAATTCAAATATGGACGGGTTTATAACTGTAAAAGAGGCTCAAAACCGGACTTTTATTTTGGGTCAAACCGGGCCAAAATAAAATTTTAAGACATTTTTAATAAAGCAATTTTAGCCCAAAAAAATATTTTCAAGCTGACCTGGAAGCTCGACCCCAGCCAGGGGCTCTGCCCCTTGGACCCCGCCAGGGGTTGCCACCCCTTGGACCCCGCTATCGGGGGCGCTGCCCCAGAACCCCCGTCATGATCAAGATAAGTTCAAACAAGTGTGCACTCCACACTTTTCCCAAACTTGTTCGTTATTTATCAAGATTAATTTGGTTAACAAATTAATCCCATTACACTTAAATCATATTGGTGACATAAATCACCAACACATTATAGATTATAAGTATATATGTCAAAGAATGTTACATATAGTTATCGTTTTTAAAACTTAAGTTAGTGATCTCAAAATATACCTATAACTCATTGTTGTTAGTACACAATGAGACGTTAAACCATCCTTAAATCATGTTAAATATGTATAGATATGTATATATACATAATCGTATAATTATTGTGTGTTATATAGTTCGTGATATCATCGGTCAAATTGGACGGTCAAACGTTGTGTAAAACTCTTTTCAAAAACATAAGTCTCAACAATTTGGATTGCTTATCATGTTGGTAAGGTTTAATTTATGTAAATATTAATCTCATAAGTATAAAATGATCGGAAAAATCCGGGTCGTTACAGTACCTACCCGTTAAATAAATTTCGTCCCGAAATTTTAAAATTGTACCTATTTAGCGTCATCGGGAAACAAATGTGGATACTTTTGTTTCATCTGATCCTCTCGTTCCCAAGTAAACTCGGGACCCCTTCGAGCATTTCAACAAACCTTAACGATTGGTATGTTGCTCTGCTTGAGCCGTTTAACTTCACGGTCCATGATTTCAACTGGTTCTTCTATGAATTGTAGTTTATCGTCGACTTGGATTTCTTCAAGTGGAATGGTGAGGTCTTCCTTTGCAAGACACTTCTTAAGGTTTGAAACGTGAAACGTATTATGTACTCCGGCGAATTGTTGGGGTAACTCGAGTCGATAAGCTACCGTCCAATGCATTCAATGATCTTGAACGGGCCTACATACCTTGGGTTCAGTTTACCCCTTTTACCGAAACTTATTACACCTTTCCAAGGTGACACCTTTAGCATAACCATGTCACCGATCTGAAACTCTAATGGTTTCCTTCGGACATCGGCGTAGCTCTTTTGGCGACTACGGGCCGTCCTCAATCTCTCCTTGATTTTTACTATCTTCTCAGTCGTTTCGTGTATGATCTCGGGACCAGTTAATTGTCGATCTCCTACTTCGTTCCAACAGATAGGGGATCTACACTTCCTTCCATACAATGCTTCAAATGGTGTAGTTTTAATACTCGCATGATAACTATTATTATACGAGAATTCTGCTAATGGTAGATATTGATCCCATCCGTTTCCAAAATCGATCACACATGCCCTGAGCATGTCTTCAAGAGTCTGAATTGTTCTTTCACTCTGCCCGTTAGTTTGTAGATGATATGCGGTGCTCATATCCAAACGAGTTCCCAGGGCTTCCTGTAGTGATTGCCAGAACTTTGATGTAAATCTACTATCCAAAAAATTTCCAAGCTGACCTGGCAGCTCGACCCCAGCCAGGGGCTCTGCCCCTTGGACCCCGCCAGGGGTTGCCACCCCTTGGACCCCGCTATCGGGGGCGCTGCCCCCGAACTCCCGTCATGATCAAGATAAGTTCAAACAAGTGTGCACTCCACACTTTCCCAAACGTGTTCGCTATTTATCAAGATTATTTTGGTTAACAAATTAATCCCATTACACTTAAATCATATTGGTGACATAAATCACCAACACATTATAGATTATAAGTATATATGTCAAAGAATGTTACATATAGTTATCGTTTTGAAAACTTAAGTTAGTGATCTCAAAATATACCTATAACTCATTGTTGTTAGTACACAATGAGATGTTAAACCATCCTTAAATCATGTTAAATATGTATAGATATGTATATATACATAATCGTATAATTATCGTGTGTTATATAGTTCGTGATATCATCGGTCAAATTGGACGGTCAAACGTTGTGTAAAACTCTTTTCAAAAACATAAGTCTCAACAATTTGGATTGCTTATCATGTTGGTAAGGTTTAATTTATGTAAATATTAATCTCATAAGTATAAAACGATCGGAAAAATCTGGGTCGTTACACAACAACAACAACCACTACAACCACCGTCCCAACAATAATAACAATCGCAACAACAACCATCTCAATAACAACACTGGCAACAAAAACCAGAAAATTCCGTGCAAAAGGTGTGAAGGGTACCATCCGGATATTTATTCTTCGGTAACATGTAGTAAGTGTAATAGAATGGGGCATAGTGCAGCAAAGTGTGAAGTTCACGGACCAGGGAATAAAGGAACAGAAAATGCCAACATTATTTGTTTCGGATGCAGAAAGAAGGGCCACTACAAAACTAGGTGCCCAAATCAGGAAAATAAAAATGGTCAAGGACGAGGAAGAGTCTTCAACATTAATGCGATAGAAGCGCAAGAAGACCCGGAGCTTCTTACGGGTACGTTTCTTATTGACGATAAACCTACTTATGTTTTATTTGATTCGGGTGCGGATATAAGTTATATGAGTAGAGATTTTTGTGCCAAATTAAGTTGTCCATTAACACCTTTGGATAATAAGTTTTTACTCGAATTAGCAAACGGTAAGTTTATTACGGCGGATAAAATATGTCAAAACCGAGAAATTAAACTGGTTGGCGAAACATTTAAGATTAATTTGATACCAGTAGAGTTAGGAAGTTTTGATGTGATAATTGTCATGGACTGGTTGAAAAAGGAGAGAGCAGAGGTTGTATGTTACAAACATGTGATTCGCATTGTACGCGAAAAAAGAAAACCTTTAATGGTGTACGGAGAAAAGAGCAACGCGAATTTAAATCTTATTAGTAGTTTGAAGGCGCAAAAACTAATAAGAAAAGGTTGCTATATCATTCTAGCACACATCGAGGAAGTCAAACCCAAAGAAAAGAACATCAAAGATGTTCCCGTTGCAAAAGAATTTTCCGATGTATTTCCGAAAGAATTACCGGGACTACCTCCACATCGATCCGTTGAATTCCAAATAAATCTTGTACCCGGGGCTGCACCGATAGCTCGTAAGCCATACAGACTCGCACCCAGCGAAATGAAGGAACTCCAGAGCCAATTACAAGAACTTTTAGAGCGTGGTTTCATTCGACCAAGTACATCACCGTGGGGAGCTCCTGTTTTGTTTGTCAAAAAGAAGGATGGTACATTCAGGTTGTGTATCGACTACAGAGAGTTGAACAAACTTACCATCAAAAACCGTTATCCACTACCGAGAATCGACGACTTATTTGATCAACTACAAGGCTCGTCAGTTTATTCGAAGATTGATTTACGTTCCGGGTATCATCAAATGCGGGTGAAGGAAGATGATATTCAAAAGACAGCTTTTAGGACGCATTACGATCATTATGAGTTTATGGTTATGCCGTTTGGATTGACTAACGCACCAGCTGTGTTCATGGATCTCATGAACCGAGTGTGTGGGCCATATCTTGACAAGTTTGTTATTGTTTTCATTGATGACATCCTTATCTACTCAAAGAATTAGCAAGAGCACGAAGAACATTTAAGAAAAGTGCTAGAATTGTTGAGGAATGAGAAACTGTATGCTAAATTTTCAAAGTGTGCATTTTGGTTGAAAAAAGTTCGATTCCTCGGTCACATAGTGAGCAAAGAAGGTATTCAAGTTAATCCGGCAAAGATTGAAACCGTTGAGAAATGGGAAACCCCGAAAACTCCGACGCAGATACGCCAATTTTTAGGATTGGCTGGTTACTACAGAAGGTTCATCCAAGATTTTTCCAAAATAGCAAAACCCTTGACTGCATTAACGCATAAAGGGTAGAAATTTGAATGGAAGGATGAGCAGGAGAAAGCGTTTCAATTGTTGAAGAAAAAGTTAACTACGGCACCTATATTGTCATTGCCTGAAGGGAATGATAATTTTGTGATATATTGTGACGCCTCAAAACAAGGCCTTGGTTATGTATTAATGCAACGAATGAAAGTAATTGCTTATGCGTCCAGACAATTGAAGATTCACGAGCAGAATTATACGACACATGATTTGGAATTAGGCGCGGTTGTTTTTGCATTAAAGACTTGGAGACATTACTTATATGGGGTCAAAAGTATCATATATACCGACCACAAAAGTCTCCAACATATATTTGATCAGAAATAGCTGAACATGAGGCAACGTAGGTGGATTGAACTATTGAACGATTATGACTTTGAGATTCGATACCACCCGGGGAAGGCGAATGTGGTAGCCAACGCTTTGAGTAGGAAGGATAGAGAACATATGAGGGAAAAAGCTATGAATATAATTATTCGTACTAACCTTACTACTCAAATAAAAGAGGCGCAACAGGGCATTTTAAAAGAAGGAAAATTGAAGAATGAAATACCCAAAGGATCGGAGAAACATCTTAATATTCAGGAAGACGGAACCCGATATAGGGCTGAAAGAATTTGGGTACCAAAGTTTGGATATGTGAGAGAAATGGTACTTAAGGAAGCACATAAGACCAGATATTCAATACATCCCGGAGCGGGGAAGATGTACAAAGATCTCAAGAAACACTTTTGGTGGCCATGTATGAAAGTCGATATTGCTAAATACGTAGGAGAATGTTTGACGTGTTGTAAGGTCAAAGCTGAACATCAGAAACCATCAGGTCTACTTCAACAACCTGAAATCCCGGAATGGAAATGGGAAAACATTACCATGAATTTCATTACTAAATTGCTAAGGACTGCAAGTGGTTATGATACTATTTGGGTAATAGTCGATCGTCTCACCAAGTCAGCACACTTTCTGCCAATGAGAGAAGATGATAAAATGGAGAAGTTAGCACGAATATACTTGAAGGAAGTTGTCTCCAGACATGGAATACCAATCTCTATTATCTCTGATAGGGATGGCAGATTTGTCTCAAGGTTTTGGCAAACGTTACAACAAGCATTGGGGACTCGTCTAGACATGAGTACTGCCTATCATCCACAAACTGATGGGCAAAGTGAAAGGAAGATACAGACCCTTGAAGACATGCTACGAGCATGTGTTATTGATTTTGGAAACAGTTGGGATCGACATCTACCGTTAGCAGAATTTTTCTACAATAACAGTTACCACTCGAGTATTGAGATGGAACCGTTTAAGGCACTTTATGGCAGAAAGTGCAGGTCTTCAATTTATTGGAGTGAAGTGGGGGATAGACAAATTACGCGTCCAGAAATTATCCAAGAAACTATCGAGAAAATCATTCAAATTCAACAACGGTTGAAAACCGCCCAAAGTCGACAAAAGAGCTACGCGGACAGTAAAAGAAAAGATATAGAATTTGAAATTGGTGATATGGTCATGCTTAAGGTATCACCTTGGAAAGGTGTTGTTCGATTTGGTAAACGGGGGAAACTGAATCCAAGGTACATTGGACCATTCAAAATTATAGATCGTGTCGGACCAGTAGCTTACCGACTTGAATTACCTCAACAACTCGCCGGTGTACATGATACTTTTCACGTATCGAATATGAAGAAATACTTAGCCAAAGAAGATCTCACTATTCCTTTAGACGAAAATCAAATCAATGAAAAACTTCAATTCATTAAAGAACCAGTCGAAATAATGGATCGTGAGGTTAAAGGACTTAAGCAAAACAAAATACCAATCGTTAAGGTTCGATGGAATGCTCGTAGAGGACCCGAGTTCACCTGGGAGCATGAAGATCAGATGAAAAAGAAATACCCGCACTTATTTCCAGAAGATGTGTCAACACCTCCAACTGCTTAAAATTTCGGGACGAAATTTATTTAACGGGTAGGTACTGTAGTGACCCGAACTTTTCCATGATTATATATTATATGAGATTAATATTTACATGAATAAATGTTTCCAACATGTTAAGCAATCAAACTTGTTAAGACTTGATTAATTGAAAAGAGTTTATGTAGACAATTGACCACTCCGTTTGTCTGATGATTCACGAACGTCATAACTTGTGATAATTATATAATCTTTTTATTTTTTTATGATGTAATTTTTATTTTATATATATATATATATATATATATATATGTGTATATATATATATATATATATATATATATATATATATAACTAAAGCACTATTTGCTACAGTAAAATACTATTTGCTACAGTAAAACACTATATGCTACAGTAAAATACTATTTGCTACAGTAAACACTATTTACTACAGTAAACACTATTTACTACAGTAACACTATTTACTCGTATTCAATCCGTATTTGTACTCATACAATACACAACTTCTAAATGTATATACTATTGGTATATACGCTTCAATGATCAGCTCTTAGCAGCCTTAATGAGTCACATAAACATGTGGGAACCATCATTTGGCAACTAGCATGAAATATCTAACAAAAATACAAACTAATGGAACCTTATATTCAAGGGTAGGATCACATTTTTCTTCACCAACCATAAACACATTTTCATTCCAACTTTTATGCATCAAATTACTCTCTCTCAATTCCACTCTTATTGTTCTAAGTGTTCTTCATCATTTTCTTCATAATCTAGCTCAATCTAGCTCGATCTAATTAACCTAGATCAACATACAAAACAACTACTCAAGAACACTTCATAAACACTTTAAAGTTTACAAGTTTACTTCCAAGCTTTCTAATCCATTCCAAGTAATCATCTAAGATCAAGAAACCTATGTTATTTACAGTAGGTTATCATTCTAATTCAAGGTATAATTCATATTCAAACTTTGATTCAATTTCTATAAGTATAACAATCTTAATTCGAGTAGAAATCTTACTTGAACTTGTTTTCGTGTCATGATTCTACTTCAAGAACTTTCAAGCCATCCAAGATCCTTTGAAGCTAGATCATTTCTTGTCACTTCCAGTAGGTTTACTTGCTAAACTTAAGATAGTAATAATATTCATAACATCATTCGATTCATATATTTAAAACTATCTTATTCGAAGATTATAACTTGTAATCACTAGAACATAGTTTAGTTAATTCTAAACTTGTTCGCAAACAAAGTTAATCCTTCTAACTTGACTTTTAAAATCAACTAAACACATGTTATATATCTATATTATATGCTAACTTAATGATTTAAAACCTGGAAACACGAATGACACCGTAAAACCGGACATACGCCGTCGTAGTGAAACCGGGGGCTGTTTTGGGTTAGATAATTAAAAACTACGATAAACTTTGATTTAAAAGTTGTTCTTCTGGGAAAATGATTTTTCTTATGAACATGAAACTATATCCAAAAATCATGGTTAAACTCAAAGTGGAATTATATTTTTCAAAATGGTCATCAAGACATCGTTATTTCGACTGAAATGACTACCTCTTACAAAAAATGACTTGTAACTTATATTTCCTACTATAAACTTATACTTTTTCTGTAGATTCATAAATTTCAGTTCAATATAAAACCATAGCAACTTGAATCACTCAAAAAGGATTTAAAACGAAGAATTTATGGGTAAAACAAAATTGGATATATTTACTTGTTGTAGCTACGTGAAATTTGTAACAAATCTATACAAATCATAACTTAACTAACTTATATTGTATTATACATGTATTCTAACATATATTATGTAATCTTGGGATACCATAGACACGTATACAGTGTTTTAACATATCATATCGACCCATCTATATATATTATTTGGGAACAACCATATGCAGTAATGTTCGAGTTAGCTATACAGGGTTGAGGTTGATTCTAAAATAATATATATACTTTGAGTTGTGATCTAGCCTGAGACTTGTATACACTGGGTCGTGGATTGATTCGAGATAATATATATTGATTTAATTCTGTACATCTAACTGTGGACAACTAGTTGTAGATTACTAACGTTGGAATGCTAACTTAACAAACTTAAATCGTTAAAATGTAATAATACATATTGTGAATATATTTCAATCATACTTTGATATATATGTATATATTTGTTATAGATTCGTGAATCGATCAGTGGCTAAGTCTAATTCTCAACGAATTAAGAATCTGTGAAAGTGAGTTATAGTCCCACTTTTAAAATCTAATATTTTGGAATGAGAATACATGCAGTTTTATAAATGTTTTACAAAATAGACACAAGTATGCGAAACTACATTCTATGGTTGAATTATTATTACCGAATATCACCCTTTTTAGTTTGGTAATCTAAGAATTAGGGAACAGAAACCCTAATTGACGCGAATCCTAAAGATAGATCTATTGGGCCTAACAAACCCCATCCGGGTTACGGATGCTTTAGTACTTCGATTTTATCATGTCCGATGAGAGTCCCGGAATGATGGGGATATTCTAGACGCGTTCTGTTAATGTCGGTTACCAGGTGTTCACCATATGAATGATTTTTATCTCTATGCAGTTTATGCGAAATGCCTGATATGAGATGGATGTTTATGACAAATGAAATCTTGTGGTCTATTATTACAATTTGATATATATAGGTTAAACCTATAACTCACTAACATTTTTGTTGACGTTTTTAAGCATGTTTATTCTCAGGTGATTATTAAGAGCTTCCGCTGTTTCATGCTAATTAAGGACAAGAATTGGAGTCAGCATGCTTGTAATATATTGTTTAAAAACTGCATTCGGAGATTTAAATCGATGTGTAATATTATTGTAAACCATTATGTAATGGTAGTGTGAAAAATGTTATCTTTTAGATTATCATTACTGGATAATCTACGTTATGATTTTAAAACCTTTAACGATAAAATAAAGATTATGGTTTGTTTTAAAAACGAATGCAATCTTTGAAAAACGTCTCATATAGAGGTCAATACCACGTAAGGAAATCAATTAATATGAAACGTTTATAATCGATATGAACGGGACATTTCATAAATTGAGTACTTAATGTATAATACATACAATATGTACGAACATTAACGTATTACTATGCAAACTTTTTAAGCTACCATGCAACGCACGGGTTATGACAATAAATAAAAGTCAAGGTCAGTCTCTCGCAAATGTGGGTTTGTTCCTTCCTAAACCAGTTTTTAGTCACAGTCAGCTGTATGTTGCATTGTCGAGAGTTGCATCAAAAAAAGATATTAAAAGTCCTCATTTTAAATAAGGATAATGAACTTTCGAAGACTACTAAAAATGTAGTATACAAAGAGGTGCTACAACATCTTTAGAGAAATACAAATTTAATACTAATCATAGTTTATTGTACGTGGTTTGTTAATTACATACTTAACTAACAATTAGAAATGTACCTACACGTATTTCAAGTGGAAACGTTTACATTAAATAGATTGTTATTTTTTATCATTAACAATTCAGATGTTACATGAATTAATAAACATAATGTTACTTGATGATATCGAATTTTAAATTAACCGTGCAACGCACGGGCTCTTAAATCTAGTAATTAATAAACTGTTAATATTAATAAATGATTATTGATATTAGGTATTTGCTTATTGTTTATAGTGGGTAAAAAACTATAAGTAAATGGAGGGAATTAATGACTTAATTTATGGCAATAAGAGTCAATATTTAGATAGATATAGATATGCGTCAATCATCACTTCACTTTATATAAAAGAAAATCAATGGATTTCTCAATCAACATATAAAATCCATAGTTCAAATAAAACATTTATAACATAAACAGAATAAATATTAAGTTTAGAATTTAGACACCCATCTGAACAGAAAATGTAGTAATGCGATAATCTTTGATTAATTATCTTTAGGAACGAAGAGACGGGACAACGATGCCGGCCACCGAGGATGCACCATCGGGACAATCTCACGCCAATAAGGGTCACAATCGCTCTCCGCTTCAGATGCAATCTGCAGTCTTTTTCCTCAACATCATACGACACAATATAAGGAAACTCCGCCCACTTCAAATACACAACATTACAATCCAACGGGTGAAACGACAACGGAATAAACGCCACGTTTCTCAATAGGTCGTCACTACAATGAAGATCACTACGCGTCACTTTAAGTTGGCAACACCATTCCCCTTTCTCATATTTCTTCATAACCCACATTCGAAAACAATAAATCTTGCTACAATCATTCCTCACCTCAAAATATCTCAATGTTCCATGGCTTTCGTCACATAATTGATATCTCCATTCATTATACTCACTCTCGACGTCTTTATCTTCAGGAAACTTGATTAGCCGATAACGCTCTGGATCTTTGTAAGGATCAATAGCAACCAGACCATTATTGTTAACAAACCAATGAAGAATTCCGTTACAATTTATCGGAGGCCAGTTACATATCTAATATCTATATGATTAGTGCACCTCACCATATATATAACCCATTCGCCATGAAAAAATATGTAGATAAAGACACTTGAAAAAGTAATAATAATCAACTCTAACAACTTTAAAGCTAGTAACAATCTAATGAGAATTTCAATCAGAAACGAATCGTGTGAGTTTTGAATATCATAGGTTGTTGAAATATTAATGTTTTTCTAGATTAATCTAGAATTAACTAATACTTACTAGTAGTAGATATTTTAGTAGAGATTAACTAGAAGGTAGTAGAAGTGCTACTCAAAATATCGGAATGTGCTAGAACCATTTGATCACCTACATTGTGAGCCTATAAATAGGCAAGAAGACTTGCAAAATCCATGTACACAAAAACCACAACACAATTCAATATCAATAAAGAATCACTCTTTCTAAACAACAAGTCTTCAACATTTATAAAAATCCCCTCATAACATAAACATCCATCATTATAAACATCTAAATTAAAACTAATAACTTAATCTAAATACACTACAATTCTAACAAGTGGTATCAAGAGCCGTGTTGGGCGTTTGTTCGAGTACACCATGACTACCATTGGTGCATATAATATTCCCGTCCCAGTCTTTGATGGCGACAACTATGATTTTTGGAGTATCCGAATGAAGACATATTTCCAAGCACAAAGCTTGTGGGATATTGTCGAAGTCGGGTTTACAACTCCAAAAGACGTCGAAACTCTGTCCGCGGAAGAACAGGAAAAATACAACAAAAATGTAGTCAGAAATGCTGCTGCTCTAGGCCACATTCAACAAGCCTTGACACCGTCTATCTTTCCACGAATCATGGGAGCTACGACAGCCAAAGAGGCGTGAAAAATCCTTCAAGAAGAATTTCAAGGAAATGTCAAGGTAAGAGCTGCCAAACTACTAACTCTAAGACGGGATTTTGAAAATTTAAACATGAAAGAGACCGAGACCGTAAAAGATTACTATTCTAGAATCAAAGAAATATTAAATCAAATGAGAGCCTATGGAGATAATATAACTGACAAAAGGATCGTAGAAAAGATACTTATCAGTATGACCGAAAAATACGATCATGTCATTACCGCTATTGAAGAGTCAAAAGACATCGAGACTCTGTCAGTAACGGAATTAGTTGGCTCTCAAGAAGCATATGAGGCTAGACTAAGTCGGCGAAGTGAAAACTCACTTGAAAGTGCCTTTCAGTCTAAACTCAAATTAAGATCTCAAAAATCTAACAATGGGGGGAAAAGAAATATTGAAGAAAATTCAAGAGGAGGAGATAAACCCAGAACCGGGTCCGATCAGAGAAGAAAAAACTACCCTCCATGTGGTATTTGCAAAAGGACAAACCACTTGGAGAAAGATTGTTTCCACAAAGGGAAGACACTGAAATGTCCCGTTCTTATTGATTAAAAACGTTCCATATTAATTGATTTCGTTGCGAGGTTTTGACCTCTATATGAGACGTTTTTCAAAGACTGCATTCATTTTAAAACAAACCATAACCTTTATTTCATCAATAAAGGTTTAAAAAGCTTTACGTAGATTATCAAATACTGATAATCTAAAATATCATGTTTACACACGACCATTACATAATGGTTTACAATACAAATATGTTACAACAAAATAAGTTTCTTGAATGCAGTTTTTACACAATATCATACAAGCATGAACTCCAAATCTCGTCCTTATTTAAGTATGCGACAGCGGAAGCTCTTAATAATCATCTGAGAATAAACATGCTTAAAACGTCAACAAAAATGTTGGTGAGTTATAGGTTTAACCTATATATATCAAATCATAATAATAGACCACAAGATTTCATATTTCAATACACATCCCATACATAGAGATAAAAATCATTCATATGGTGAACACCTGGTAACCAACATTAACAAGATGCATATATAAGAATATCCCCATCATTCCGGGACACCCTTCGGATATGATATAAATTTCGAAGTACTAAAGCATCCGGTACTTTGGATGGGGTTTGTTAGGCCCAATAGATCTATCTTTAGGATTCGCGTCAATTAGGGTGTCTGTTCCCTAATTCTTAGATTACCAGACTTAATAAAAAAGGGGCATATTCGATTTCGATAATTCAACCATAGAATGTAGTTTCACGTACTTATGTCTATTTTGTAAATCATTTATAAAACCTGCATGTATTCTCATCCCAAAATATTAGATTTTAAAAGTGGGACTATAACTCACTTTCACAGATTTTTACTTCGTCGGGAAGTAAGACTTAGCCACTGGTTGATTCACGAACCTATAACAATATATACATATATATCAAAGTATGTTCAAAATATATTTACAACACTTTTAATATATTTTGATGTTTTAAGTTTATTAAGTCAGCTGTCCTCGTTAGTAACCTACAACTAGTTGTCCACAGTTAGATGTATAGAAATAAGTCGATAAATATTATCTTGAATCAATCCACAACCCAGTGTATACGTATCTCAGTATTGATCACAAATCAAACTATATATATTTTGGAATCAACCTCAACCCTGTATAGCTAACTCCAACATTCACATATAGAGTGTCTATGGTTGTTCCGAAATATATATAGATGTGTCGACATGATAGGTCGAAACATTGTATACGTGTCTATGGTATCTCAAGATTACATAATATACAATACAAGTTGATTAAGTTATGGTTGGAATAGATTTGTTACCAATTTTCACGTAGCTAAAATGAGAAAAATTATCCAATCTTGTTTTACCCATAACTTCTTCATTTTAAATCCATTTTGAGTGAATCAAATTGCTATGATTTCATATTGAACTCTATTTTATGAATCTAAACAGAAAAAGTATAGGTTTATAGTCAGAAAAATAAGTTACAAGTCGTTTTTGTAAAGGTAGTCATTTCAGTCGAAAGAACGACGTCTAGATGACCATTTTAGAAAACATACTTTCACTTTGAGTTTAACCATAATTTTTGGATATAGTTTCATGTTCATAATAAAAATCATTTTCCCAAAATAACAACTTTTAAATCAAATTTTATCATAGTTTTTAATTAACTAACCCAAAACAGCCCGCGGTGTTACTACGACGGCGTAAATCCGGTTTTACGGTGTTTTTCGTGTTTCCAGGTTTTAAATCATTAAGTTAGCAAATCATATAGATATAGAACATGTGTTTAGTTGATTTTAAAAGTCAAGTTAGAAGGATTAACTTTTGTTTGCGAACAAGTTTAAAATTAACTAAACTATGTTCTAGTGATTACAAGTTTAAACCTTCGAATAAGATAGCTTTATATGTATGAATCGAATGATGTTATGAACATCATTACTACCTTAAGTTCCTTGGATAAACCTACTGGAAAAGAGAAAAATGGATCTAGCTTCAACGGATCCTTGGATGGCTCAAAGTTCTTGAAGCAGAATCATGACACGAAAACAAGTTCAAGTAAGATTTTTACTCGAATTAAGATAGTTTATAGTTATAGAAATTGAATCAAAGTTTGAATATGAATATTACCTTGAATAAGAAAGATAACCTACTGTATATAACAAAAGTTTCTTGATCTTAGATGATTACTCGGAATGGATTAGAAAGCTTGGACGTAAATTAGTAAACTTGAAGGGATTTTTGAAGTGTTCTTGAAGTGTTCTTCCTATGATGATTATAGCTTGATTCTTGAAGTGATTTTTGATGAAGATGATTATTAACTACTAGAAAAATACGTTCATAATAGTGTGTGTGTGTGTTGAGAGAGAATTAGAAAGAGAATTGGAAGTGAAATGGAGTGAATGATGAGTGGTAATTGGTGAGTGGTGAGTGGGGTTAAAAGGAGTTCTAGTTAGTTGACTAGCTCATGGTAGAAGTAAAAATGATTAGTCATACATGACATAATCAAGAGTGGAATCCCATGCTAGTTCCTATTGGTATATACCCATAGTAAGTACGTTTTGAAGCTGTGTATAATACGGGTAAGAATACGACTAGAATTCTTGATGAAAGAAAAGAATGGGAAAGTAACTGTAACCATTTTCGTTAAGTATGAGTGTTTTGATATATGTCTTGAAGTCTTCCAAAAGTATTTTAATACATCTAAATACACTACATGTATATACATTTTAACTGAGTCGTTAAGTCATCGTTAGTCGTTACATGTAAGTGTTGTTTTGAAACCTTTAAGTTAACGATCTCAATTAATGTTGTTAACCCATTGTTTATTATATCTAATGAGATGTTAAATTATTATATTATCATGATATTATGATATATTAATATATCTTAATATGATATATATACATTTAAATGTCGTTACAACGATAATCGTTACATATATGTCTCGTTTCGAAATCCTTAAGTTAGTAGTCTTGTTTATATGTATATAACTCATTGTTAATATACTTATGGAGATACTTACTTATCATAATCTCATGTTAACCATATGTATATCCATATATATATCGTCATGTCATTTTTACAAGTTTTAACGTTCGTGAATCGCCGGTCAACTTGGGTGGTCAATTGTCTATATGAAACATATTTCAATTAATCAAGTCTTAACAAGTTTGATTGCTTAACATGTTGGAAACATTTAATCATGTAAATATCAATCTCAATTAATATATATAAACATGGAAAAGTTCGGGTCACTACAGTACCTACCCGTTAAATAAATTTCGTCCTGAAATTTTAAGCTGTTGAAGGTGTTGACGAATCTTCTGGAAATAGATGCGGGTATTTCTTCTTCATCTGATCTTCACGCTCCCAGGTGAACTCGGGTCCTCTACGAGCATTCCATCGAACCTTAACAATTGGTATCTTGTTTTGCTTAAGTCTTTTAACCTCACGGTCCATTATTTCGACGGGTTCTTCGATGAATTGGAGTTTTTCGTTGATTTGGATTTCATCTAACGGAATAGTGAGATCTTCTTTAGCAAAACATTTCTTCAAATTCGAGACGTGGAAAGTGTTATGTACAGCCGCGAGTTGTTGAGGTAACTCAAGTCGGTAAGCTACTGGTCCGACACGATCAATAATCTTGAATGGTCCAATATACCTTGGATTTAATTTCCCTCGTTTACCAAATCGAACAACGCCTTTCCAAGGTGCAACTTTAAGCATGACCATCTCTCCAATTTCAAATTCTATATCTTTTCTTTTAATGTCAGCGTAGCTCTTTTGTCGACTTTGGGCGGTTTTCAACCGTTGTTGAATTTGGATGATCTTCTCGGTAGTTTCTTGTATAATCTCCGGACCCGTAATCTGTCTATCCCCCACTTCACTCCAACAAATTGGAGACCTGCACTTTCTACCATAAAGTGCTTCAAACGGCGCCATCTCAATGCTTGAATGGTAGCTGTGTTGTAGGAAAATTCTGCTAACGGTAGATATCGATCCCAACTGTTTCCGAAATCAATAACACATGCTCGTAGCATGTCTTCAAGCGTTTGTATCATCCTTTCGCTCTGCCCATCAGTTTGTGGATGATAGGCAGTACTCATGTCTAGACGAGTTCCTAATGCTTGCTGTAATGTCTGCCAGAATCTTGAAATAAATCTACCATCCCTATCAGAGATAATAGAGATTGGTATTCCATGTCTGGAGACGACTTCCTTCAAATACAGTCGTGCTAACTTCTCCATCTTGTCATCTTCTCTTATTGGTAGGAAGTGTGCTGATTTGGTGAGACGATCAACTATTACCTAAATAGTATCAAAACCACTTGCAGTCCTTGGCAATTTAGTGATGAAATCCATGGTAATGTTTTCCCATTTCTATTCCGGGATTTCGGGTTGTTGAAGTAGACCTGATGGTTTCTGATGCTCAGCTTTGACTTTAGAACACGTCAAACATTCTCCTACGTATTTAGCAACATCGGCTTTCATACCCGGCCACCAAAAATGTTTCTTGAGATCCTTGTACATCTTCCCCGTTCCAGGATGTATTGAGTATCTGGTTTTATGAGCTTCTCTAAGTACCATTTCTCTCATATCTCCAAATTTTGGTACCCAAATCCTTTCAGCCCTATATCGGGTTCCGTCTTCCCGAATATTAAGATGCTTCTCCGATCCTTTGGGTATTTCATCCTTTAAATTTCCCTTTTTTAAAACTCCTTGTTGCGCCTCCTTTATTTGAGTAGTAAGGTTATTATGAATCATTATATTCATAGATTTTACTCGAATGGGTTCTCTGTCCTTCCTGCTCAAGGCATCGGCTACCACATTTGCCTTCCTCGGGTGGTAACGAATTTCAAAGTCGTAATCATTCAATAATTCAATCCACCTACGCTGCCTCATATTCAGTTGTTTCTGATTAAATATGTGTTGAAGACTTTTGTGGTCGGTATATATAATACTTTTGACCCCATATAAGTAGTGCCTCCAAGTCTTTAATGCAAAAACAACCGCGCCTAATTCCAAATCATGCGTCATATAATTTTGTTCATGAATCTTCAATTGTCTAGACGCATAAGCAATCACCTTCGTTCGTTGCATTAATACACAACCGAGACCTTGCTTTGATGCGTCACAATAAATCACAAAATCATCATTCCCTTCAGGCAATGACAATATAGGTGTCGTAGTTAGCTTTTTCTTCAATAACTGAAACGCTTTCTCTTGTTCATCATTCCATTCAAATTTCTTCCCTTTATGCGTTAATGCAGTCAAGGGTTTTGCTATTCTGGAAAAGTCTTGGATGAACCTTCTGTAGTAACCAGCTAGTCCTAAAAACTGGCGTATGTGTTTCGGAGTTTTCGGGGTTTCCCACTTTTCAACAGTTTCTATCTTTGCCGGATCCACCTTAATACCTTCTTTGTTCACTATGTGACCGAGGAATTGAACTTCTTCCAACCAAAATGCACACTTTGAAAACTTAGCGTACAATTATTCCTTCCTCAATACTTCTAACACCTTTCTCAAATTTTCACCGTGTTCTTGGTCATTCTTTGAGTAAATAAGTATGTCATCAATGAAAACAATGACAAACTTGTCAAGGAATGGTCCACACACTCGGTTCATAAGGTCCATGAACACAGCTGGTGCATTAGTTAAACCAAACGGCATGACCATAAACTCGTAATGACCATAACGTGTTCTGAAAGCAGTCTTTGGAATATCATCTTCTTTCACCCGCATTTGTGTAACAACCCGACTTCATAAACCCAAAAACGCGTACCAAAAAAAAATTTTATGGCAGTGCATCTGGACGGCGTCCAGCTCAGAAGGGTAGGACGGCGTCCAGAGTTTTGGGACGGCGTCCAGCTCAACTAACTGGGACGGCGTCCAAGGAATTGGGACGGCGTCCCAATGGCCTTCCAGCCACTGATCACGGGTCCAACTCACACGAGCGGAAAACCCGCTTCCCGACACTTTCAAACGAAAACCTTTTTACCACAAGTCAATATAAATGAAACTAAGAGATTTTCATCATCAAATCAAGTTTTACATCAACGGGCCCACATCGCCCGTTTTACGAGTTTCGTTCAAAAATAAAAGTTTCGACCAAATATAAGTTTAAGTTCCAAACGACACTAGAGCATGGTGTTTGGGGTTAAACTACCCAATCTCGGTCGAACTCCAAAAGCTAACACCCAAAAGCATCCCCTAACAAAACAAGCGGGAGATCACTAATCCAATTGAACGCTCTTACCCTTGTCAACGCCCGAGCCTATAAAAAAGTAAACAACGAGAGGGTAAGCAAAGCTTAGTGAATGCAATAATTATACATATATATATATATATATATATATATATATATATATATATATATATATATATATATATATATATATATATATATATATATATATAACCCATCTATTTGCAATCACAATTACCGAATACCTTGTACGAACTTGAAACTCAAATTAGCATAACATCATACCCGAAATACTTACCAAGTCGCACATTATCACAAAACCGCATTAGCATATACTCAACACAATATATTTAACAATATGCCAAACAATCAACAATCTCAATATGGTTAACCATAACGCTATGGTGCTACCGGCTCGTGGTTCACACCATATGCAATTGAGTCATACTCTTTTATAGTGCTACCGGCTCGTGGTTCACACTCGATGCTACCGGCTCGTGGTTCACATCTCAGTTTATAGTGCTACCGGCTCGTGGTTCACACTCGATGTTACCGGCTCGTGGTTCACATCTTAGTTTATAGTGCTACCGGCTAGTGGTTCACACTCGATCACACACATGTTATGGCACTACCGGCTCGATGGTTCATACCATAACACCCACAAATAAATACGTCATATACACATACGTATAATTACTCCACTCACCTTAGAGTCTTCGTGCAAGATAACCGAACTTGCCACTTCAATGTAACGTACCTATTACATTTTCGCACATAATCAATTCACAACTTAAGTCGGTCAAGCAACTCACTCAAAAATCTAGAGTCTTTTGTCCCAAAGTGCAATCCCGACCCATTTTGCACCCTTAACCCTAATAATGGGTTAACTTCACCAAAAACCCTAACTTTAGCCAATTAAGGTCTTAACACACTTTTAACCACAAAGTTAACTCGTTTTCATACATGCAAGACAACCTAGGTCATCAAAGACCCATTCGACCCATTTCTAGGTCAACACACCCATTTGGGTTACCCACAACCCAAATCACACCCACTAACATTAACTATAAGTGTATTAGTATTTACTTAGGTCTTTAAGACCCATTTACACCATTTACCCTTTCAAAACCCTAGGTTAGTCACCATTTGGGTCTTCATGACCCAAACTTACCCAAAACCCCCAAATCACTCATACATGGGTTTTATGTACAACATTAACCCAAACCCTAACCCTTAAACATTTTTACTAGAGAAATAAATTTTAGGGCTTACCACCACAATCAAAATGAAGCTGACGAGGAGATGAACAACTTCAATGCTCGAGCTAGAACCTAAAACAAGCTTCTTCTTCTCCGATTTGAGCTTTCTCACACTTAACCACCCCCGCTCTCTCTAGAATGAATGGATGATGTTTGGTGGTTGAAAAATGAAGTAATGAGCTCACCAAACTGATCCTAAGGCCCTTAAGTCGTCCATACATGTGAAATTACCAAATTGCCCAACTAAATAACTAAAAATACAAAGGCTGGCTTGTCAGACCATCTGGACGGCGTCCAGATTTCTGGACGGCGTCCAGACCTTCAAAATGGGACGGCGTCCCCGATTTTTGGACGGCGTCCAGGACTTCATAATGGGACGGCATCCCAGATTTTTGGACGGCGTCCAAACCAAAAGAAAACAGGATCTTACAACTCTCCCCCACTTGAACCGGATTGCGACCTCGCAATCCACGCCGCATGATAAGCAGGAAGATAAACTAAGACAAACTCCTCGGGCTCCCAAGTAAACTCAAAACCTTTACTTCGCCGCCATTGAACCTTGAAAGTTCTCACCTCTTTATTCCTCAACATTTTCACCTTCTCGTCAAGGATAGCAATCGGTTCCTCGACATATTCTAACTTGTTGTTTAGCTCGATCTCGTCTAAAGGCATCCATGAGGAATCGTCCGCAAGACACTTACGGAGGTGGGAAACATGAAATGTATTATGGATCCCCGCAAGCTCTTCGGGTAATTCCAATCGATATGCAACTTCACCAACACGAGCTGAAACCTTGAACGGCCCAATAAACTGAGGAGCTAACTTTCCCCGTTTTCGAAATCGAATAATACCCTTACATGACGAAACCTTAAGCATCACCATATCGCCTTCTTGGAACTCAATTAATCGCCTACGTCTATCGGCGTACGACTTTTGCCTATCTTGAGCCTTCTTCAAATGTTCCCGAATCAAATCGATCTTGCTATTTGTCTCTAAAACCAAATCGGTACTCCCGATCTCTCTTTGACCCACTTCTCCCCAACAAACGGGAGTTCGACACCTACGCCCATAAAGCATTTCGTAAGGTGGCATTCCGATACTAGTATGATAACTATTATTGTACGAGAATTCTACCAAAGGCAAATGCTCATCCCAACTACCACCAAAGTCAATGATGGACGCCCGTAACATATCTTTCAAAGTTTGATTCGTACGTTCGGTTTGACCATCCGTTTGAGGATGATACGCCGTGCTCAACTTCAATTGCGTACCCATATCTTCATGAAACTTTTCCCAAAACCGAGATGTAAAACGGGTATCTCGATCCGAAATGATAGATATAGGAACCCCATGTCGCGAGACCACTTCCTTGATAAACAACTTAGCCAAGGTCACCGACGATATCGCTTCTTCAATGGGAAGAAACAAAGTGCTCTTTGTCAATCGGTCAACTATAACCCAAATCGAATCGAATTGGGTTCTCGCCATTTTAGGTAACTTTGTAATGAAATCCATGGTAATGTGCTCCCATTTCCATTTCGGGATTTCTAACGGTTGCAATTTACCATACGGCTTTTGGTGTTCGGCTTTTACTTGCAAACACGTGACGCATTGCTCAACATACTTCACAACATCACGCTTCATGCCCGGCCACCAATAATCTTTCTTCAAGTCAAGATACATTTTCGTCGCGCCCGGATGAATGGAATATTTTGACTTATGTGCTTCATCAAGTAGCACTCGTCGGTAATCACCCATCTTAGGCACCCACACCCTTCCTTGAAAAGACAACAAACCACGCGGACCCATAGTAATAAACTCCGATTGGCCCACGATTCGCTCCGTATGCTTGTTGTGAACATAAGCCTATATTTGAATCTCACCAAGCTTTTCAAGAAAATCGTTGGTAATAATCAAACGTAACGACCCCACTTTTATCGCCGGATGTTGACTCTTTCGACTCAACGCATCCGCGACCACATTTGCCTTACCCGGATGATAAAGTATTTCACAATCGTAGTCTTTCACCACATCCATCCACCTACGTTGGCGATAATTCAAATCTCGTTGATTAAAGAGATGTTTCAAACTCTTATGATCCGAATAAATCGTACACTTGACACCATACAAGTAATGGCGCCAAATTTTCAACGCATGCACTACCGCCGCCAACTCAAGATCATGAGTCGGATACCTCGTTTCATGTTCCTTTAATTGTCGAGAGGCATAAGCGATGACTTTACCTATTTGCATTAGAACACACCCGAGACCATTTAAGGAAGCATCACAATAAACCACCATGTCTTCAACACCTTCCGGTAACACTAACACCGGAGCTTGACACAACTTCTCTTTTAACAATTGAAAAGCAATTTCTTGCTCGTTCTCCCAACCAAACCTCGCATTCTTCCTTGTCAATTTCGTCAACGAAGAAGCGATCTTAGAAAAATCTTGGATAAACCGACGATAATAACCGGCCAATCCGAGAAAACTTCAGATTTCCGTAGGCGTAGTCGGTCGTCCCCAACTCTTCACCGTTTCGATCTTCCCCGGATCTACTTGAATACCGTTTTCGTTCACAATATGACCAAGGAATTGAACTTCCCTTAGTCAAAATTCACATTTGGAGAACTTTGCATACAACTTCTCCTTTCGTAGCGTCTTCAATACTTCACGCAAATGATGTTCATGTTCGTTCATACTTTTCGAGTAGACTAGTATGTCGTCAATGAACACTATTACCGACTTGTCCAACATAGGTTGGCACACTCGATTCATAAGATCCATGAATGCTTCCGGTGCATTCGTAAGACCAAAGGGCATAACTACAAACTCATAATGCCCGTAACGCGTTCGAAAAGCCGTTTTCTCTATGTCTTCCTCACGGACCCGCATTTGGTGATAGCCGGACCGTAGGTCGATCTTAGAGAAATACGTTGCACCTTGAAGTTGATCAAATAAATCGTCAATCCTAGGTAATGGATAACGATTCTTGATCGTCACTTTATTCAACTCACGGTAATCAATGCACATACGCATACTACCATCTTTCTTCTTCACAAATAACACCGGAGCGCCCCATGGCGAAGCACTCGGTCGAATAAAACCCTTCTCGAGCAACTCTTGGGTTTGATTTAACAACTCTTGCATTTCCGTTGGTGCTAAACGATAAGGTGTTTTAGCAATGGGAGTAGCTCCCGGAACCAACTCAATACGAAACTCAACTTGTCTTTCCGCCGGAACACCCAGTAATTCGTCCGGAAAAACGTCTTCGAATTCACTAACAACCGGAATTTCACGAATAGGTGGTGGCTCATTGCGAGTATCAACAACATGAGCAAGGAAAGCCATGCCACCGGTAACAACAAAACGACGTGCCCGTGCAAAAGTGCATATCGGCACCGGTCTCCTTCGCTTATCACCATGAATAATTAACTCTCCCCCACTTAGGGTCTTCACACAAATAAACTTATCATGGCATGCAATATCGGCTCTATAACGATCGAGCCAATCCATACCAATGACAATATCAAAGTCGCCCAAGGTCATTGGAATAAGATCAATTTTAAAGGTTTCGGCACCAAAAACAACATCACAATTTTCACACACATCAACCACTAGCACCATCTTGCTGTCCGCTATTTCGACTTCTATCGGACGACTTAACTTAGTTAACGGTCTATTAAGTTTAGGCACAAATTTAGGAGACACAAACGACAAATTTGCACCGCTATCGAAAAGAATCCTTGCCGGATTAGAATTAACCATGTAAGTACCTGAGACAACTTCGTGCGATTGTTTGGCTTCATCATTGGTCATCAAATAGTTGCGATCCCTAGCCGTACCCGCCGCCTTCTCTAACCGCTTCACATTATCATTTCGCAAATCGGGACACTCCGGCTTCTTATGCCCCTCTTTACCACAATTAAAGCAAGTGATTTTGGTCGACGCCTTGGTGCAATCACGGGCCATGTGTCCTCTTTGATTACAATTATAACACGTGGGCCCGAAACCTCCGGAAGCACCCTTCTTCACACTATTAAAGCTTTCGGAGCCTTTCTTGGACTTCTTATTTGAAAAGTTCGAATGACTTGAACCCTCAAACTTCCTCTTTGAAAAAGTAAAATCGCTCTTTCTTGGCACCTCCGGCTCAAAACCCCGAGCAAATTCAAATAACTCTTCAAAAGACTTAGCCATACCCCGACTAATCTTACCCTTGTACTCATCATTTAAAGTGCGGTAGAAATCCTTCATTAGCTTGTGATCATCACCAACATACTCTGGGCAAAAACGAGTCTTTGCCAAGAAGGTAGACTTAAGAGTAACTAAGTCCATTGAACCTTGTTGCAAATGGTGCAACTCGTCCTGGATTCTATCGAGATCGGAAGAAGTTCGGTATTCCTTAAAAAACTCCTTCTTAAATTCTTCCCACGTCAAGCCCATACATTGTTCCTCACCATACAAGTTGATTTTATCATCCCACCATAACTTAGCCTCTTCTCGTAGCATGCTAGAGCCATACCTCGCCTTCTTCTCGGGAGGACATTTCGAGTTACGGAAAGCTCCTCAATATCGGAGATCCAACATGTACTTTTTAAAGGATCCCGCACCCCATTAAACATCGGGGGTTGAGCATCCTTGAAATTCTTGTAGTGGAAGTCTCGCCTTCCTTCACCTCCTTCACCACGAGGATATATGTTTCTAGCGTCAAGGGCCTCTTCGATAGTGGCCTTCATTCGTTCATTTATTAAATCGGTCACCTGCCCATCGACCGAATCTTGAAAGACCTTTCGGACGTCCGTAAGAAAATCCGCTTTTAACTTTTTAAAGACGGCCTCAACCTTGGCCGAAAACTCGGCGTCCTCGCTTGTACTTCCGTTATCATGATCGGGACCGTTTCTCGTCTTCATTCTATAAAACGAAATAGGTTAAACCACAAAAACGAAAGGACAAATTACACATGTATATACATATATGCCACACTACTCCATCTCGCTCAACAATCGTCGTACATTGCTTGTTTAACACGATTTGCACCCGTAACAACGGTAGCTACTCGATGCTACCGGCGCGTGGTTCACACTCGATGCTACCAGCTCGTGGTTCACATCTCAGTTTATAGTGCTACCGGCTCGTGGTTCACACTCGATGTTACCGGCTCGTGGTTCACATCTTAGTTTATAGTGCTACCGGCTCGTGGTTCACACTCGATCACACACATGTTATGGCACTACCGGCTCGATGGTTCATACCATAACACCCACAAATAAATACGTCATATACACATACGTATAATTACTCCACTCACCTTAGAGTCTTCGTGCAAGATAACCGAACTTGCCACTTCAATGTAACGTACCTATTACATTTTCGCACATAATCAATTCACAACTCAAGTCGGTCAAGCAACTCACTCAAAAATCTAGAGTCTTTTGTCCCAAAGTGCAATCCCGACCCATTTTGCACCCTTAACCCTAATAATGGGTTAACTTCACCAAAAACCCTAACTTTAGCCAATTAAGGTCTTAACACACTTTTAACCACAAAGTTAACTCGTTTTCATACATGCAAGACAACCTAGGTCATCAAAGACCCATCGACCCATTTCTAGGTCAACACACCCATTTGGGTCACCCACAACCCAAATCACACCCACTAACATTAACTATAAGTGTATTAGTATTTACTTAGGTCTTTAAGACCCATTTACACCATTTACCCATTCAAAACCCTAGGTTAGTCACCATTTGGGTCTTCATGACCCAAACTTACCCAAAACCCCAAAATCACTCATACATGGGTTTTATGTACAACATTAACCCAAACCCTAACCCTTAAACATTTTTACTAGAGAAATCAATTTTAGGGCTTACCACCACAATCAAAACGAAGCTAACTAGGAGATGAACAACTTCAATGCTCGAGCTAGAACCCGAAACAAGCTTCTTCTTCTCCGATTTGAGCTTTCTCATACTTAACCACCCCCTCTCTCTCTAGAATGAATGGATGATGTTTGGTGGTTGAAAAATGAAGTAATGAGCTCACCAAACTGATCCTAAGGCCCTTAAGTCGTCCATACATGTGAAATTACCAAATTGCCCAACTAAATAACTAAAAATACAAAGGCTGGCTTGTCAGACCATCTGGACGGCGTCCAGATTTCTGGACGGCGTCCAGACCTTCAAAATGGGAGGGTGTCCCCGATTTTTGGACGACGTCCAGGACTTCATAATGGGACGGTGTCCCAGATTTTTGGACGGCGTCCAAACCAAAAGAAAACAGGATCTTACAATTTGATGATACCCAGAACGTAAGTCAATCTTTGAATAAACAGACGAGCCTTGTAGTTGATCAAATAAGTCGTCGATTCTCGGTAGTGGGTAGCGGTTCTTGATGGTAAGTTTGTTCAACTCTCGGTAGTCGATACACAACCTGAATGTACCATCTTTCTTCTTGACAAACAAAACAGGAGCTCCCCACGGTGATGTGCTTGGTCGAATGAAACCACGCTCTAAAAGTTCTTGTAATTGGCTTTGCAGTTCTTTCATCTCGTTGGGTGCGAGTCTGTAAGGAGCACGAGCTATTGGTGCAGCTCCTGGTACAAGATCTATTTGAAATTTAACGGATCGATGTGGGGGTAATCCCGGTAATTCTTTCGGAAATACATCGGGAAATTCTTTTGCAATGGGAACATCATTGATGCTCTTTTCTTCAATTTGTACTTTCTCGACGTGTGCTAGAACAGCATAGAAACCTTTTCTTATTAGTTTTTGTGCCTTCAAATTACTAATAAGATGTAGCTTCGTGTTGTCCTTTTCTCCGTACACCATTAAGGGTTTTCCTTTTTCTCGTATAATGCGAATTGCATTTTTGTAACAAACAATCTCTGCTTTCACTTCTTTCAACCAGTCCATACCGATTATCACATCAAAACTCCCTAACTCTACTGGTATCAAATCAATCTTAAATGTTTCGCTAACCAGTTTAATTTCTCGATTCCGACATATATTATCTGCTGAAATTAATTTACCATTTGCTAATTCGAGTAAAAATTTACTATCCAAAGGTGTCAATGGACAACTTAATTTAGCACAAAAATTTCTACTCATATAGCTTCTATCCGCACCCGAATCAAATAAAACGTAAGCAGATTTATTGTCAATAAGAAACGTACCCGTAACAAGCTCCGGGTCTTCCTGTGCCTCTGCCGCATTAATATTGAAAACTCTTCCGCGGCCTTGTCCATTCGTGTTCTCCTGGTTCGGGCAATTTCTAATAATGTGGCCCGGTTTTCCACATTTATAACAAACTACATTGGCATAACTTGCTCCGACACTACTTGCTCCGCCATTACTCGTTCCGACACCATTTGTTCCTTTCGTTCTATTAACCCCTGGTCCGTAGACCTCACACTTTGCCGCGCTATGACCATTTCTTTTACACTTGTTGCAAAATTTGGTGCAGAACCCCGAGTGATACTTTTCACACCTTTGGCATAGCTGCTTCTGATTGTTGTTGTTGTTGCGGTTATTATTGTTGTTGGGATGATTGTTGTAGTTGCTGTTGTTGTTGTTGTTGTTGTTGGGCCATTTGTTGTAGTTGCAATTGATGTTGCGATTGTTGGGATAATTGTTGCGATTATTGTTGTAATTGCTGTTATTGTTGTATTGGTGATTCTTATCACCGTTTTCCTCCCACTTTCTTTTGACTTGCTTCACATTGGCCTCTTCAGCAGTCTGTTCTTTAATTCTTTCTTCAATCTGGTTCACTAGTTTATGAGCCATTCTACATGCCTGTTGTATGGAGGCGGGCTCGTGTGAACTTATATCTTCTTGGATTCTTTCCGGTAATCCTTTCACAAACGCGTCGATCTTCTCTTCCTCATCTTCGAACGCTCCCGGACACAATAGGCACAATTCTGTGAATCGTCTTTCGTATGTGGTAATATCAAATCCTTGGGTTCGTAACCCTCTAAGTTCTGTCTTGAGCTTATTGACCTCGGTTCTGGGACGGTACTTCTCGTTCATCAAGTGCTTGAATGCTGACCACGGTAGTGCGTACGCATCATCTTGTCCCACTTGCTCTAGATAGGTATTCCACCATGTTAACGCAGAACCTGTGAAGGTATGCGTAGCGTACTTCACTTTGTCCTCTTCAGTACACTTACTTATGGCAAACACCGATTCGACCTTCTCGGTCCACCGTTTCAATCCGATCGGTCCTTCGGTTCCATCAAATTTCAAAGGTTTGCAGGCAGTGAATTCTTTGTAGGTGCATCCTACACGATTTTCTGTACTGCTAGATCCAAGGTTATTGTTGGTATGTAGCGCAGCCTGTACTGCGGCTATGTTTGAAGCTAGAAAAGTACGGAATTCCTCTTCATTCATAATCACGGTGTGTCGAGTAGTCGGTGCCATTTCCTTCAAAATAGTCAAATGGAACAAGTTAATCATACATAATATCAAGAGTAGTTAATAGTATTTCGTAGCATAATATGAACTCATTTATAAAAGATTTTTCTTCATATTAGCGTTTTATAAGTTTAAATTCGGGTAGTACCTACCCGTTAAGTTCATACTTAGTAGCTAGTATACAATTCAACTACTACAATTCTATATGAAAAACTGATTATAATAATATTTCGCGTTCAAACTTTTACACAATATTTTACAAACTTACAATACCGCTTATTTTACATATAGCATGAAATATAGGACACAATAAATTTGATACAAGATGGTTGTGAAGATAATTCTAGCTAGTACACAAGTCGTTCAGCAAAGGCAATAAAGACACGTAATTCATACGTCCAGAAACAAGTCATGCATTCTGGTTTTACTAGGATTACTTCCCATCCTTGGTCTTGTGGAACATGTAGTGACCCGAACTTTTCCATGTTTATATATATTAATTGAGATTGATATTTACATGATTAAATGTTTTCAACATGTTAAGCAATCAAACTTGTTAAGACTTGATTAATTGAAATAGGTTTCACATAGACAATTGACCACCCAAGTTGACCGGTGATTCACGAACGTTAAAACTTGTAAAAACTATATGATGACATATATATGGTTATATATATAGTTAACATGATATTATGATATGTAAACATATCATTAAGTATATTAACAATGAACTACATATGTAAAAACAAGACTACTAACTTAATGATTTTGAAACGAGACATATATGTAACGATTATCGTTGTAACGACATTTAATGTATATATATCATATTAAGAGATATTCGTACATCATAATATCATGATAATATAATAATTTAAAATCTCTTTTGATATTATAAACATTGGGTTAACAACATTTAACAAGATCGTTAACCTAAAGGTTTCAAAACAACATTTACATGTAACGACTAACGATGACTTAACGACTCAGTTAAAATGTATATACATGTAGTGTTTTAATATGTATTCATACACTTTTGAAAGACTTCAAGACACTTATCAAAATACTTCTACTTAACAAAAATGCTTACAATTACATCCTCGTTCAGTTTCATCAACAATTCTACTCGTATGCACCCGTATTCGTACTCGTACAATACACAGCTTTTAGATGTATGTACTATTGGTATATACACTCCAATGATCAGCTCTTAGCAGCCCATGTGAGTCACCTAACACATGTGGGAACCATCATTTGGCAACTAGCATGAAATATCTCATAAAATTACAAAAATATGAGTAATCATTCATGACTTATTTACATGAAAACAAAATTACATATCCTTTATATCTAATCCATACACCAACGACCAAAAACACCTACAAACACTTTCATTCTTCAATTTTCTTCATCTAATTGATCTCTCTCAAGTTCTATCTTCAAGTTCTAAGTGTTCTTCATAAATTCCAAAAGTTCTAGTTTCATAAAATCAAGAATACTTTCAAGTTTGCTAGCTCACTTCCAATCTTGTAAGGTGATCATCCAACCTCAAGAAATCTTTGTTTCTTACAGTAGGTTATCATTCTAATACAAGGTAATAATCATATTCAAACTTTGGTTCAATTTCTATAACTATAACAATCTTATTTCAAGTGATGATCTTACTTGAACTTGTTTTCGTGTCATGATTCTGCTTCAAGAACTTCGAGCCATCCAAGGATCCATTGAAGCTAGATCCATTTTTCTATTTTCCAGTAGGTTTATCCAAGGAAATTAAGGTAGTAATGATGTTCATAACATCATTCGATTCATACATATAAAGCTATCTTATTCGAAGGTTTAAACTTGTAATCACTAGAACATAGTTTAGTTAATTCTAAACTTGTTCGCAAACAAAAGTTAATCCTTCTAACTTGACTTTTAAAATCAACTAAACACATGTTCTATATCTATATGATATGCTAACTTAATGATTTAAAACCTGGAAACACGAAAAACACCGTAAAACCGGATTTACGCCGTCGTAGTAACACCGCGGGCTGTTTTGGGTTAGTTAATTAAAAACTATGATAAACTTTGATTTAAAAGTTGTTATTCTGAGAAAATTATTTTTATTATGAACATGAAACTATATCCAAAAATTATGGTTAAACTCAAAGTGGAAGTATGTTTTCTAAAATGGTCATCTAGACGTCGTTCTTTCGACTGAAATGACTACCTTTACAAAAACGACTTGTAACTTATTTTTCCGACTATAAACCTATACTTTTCTATTTAGATTCATAAAATAGAGTTCAATATGAAACCATAGCAATTTGATTCACTCAAAACGGATTTAAAATGAAGAAGTTATGGGTAAAACAAGATTGGATAATTTTTCTCATTTTAGCTACGTGAAAATTGGTAACAAATCTATTTCAACCATAACTTAATCAACTTGTATTGTATATTATGTAATCTTGAGATACCATAGACACGTATACAATGTTTCGACCTATCATGTCAACACATCTATATATATTTCGGAACAACCATAGACACTCTATATGTGAATGTTGGAGTTAGCTATACAGGGTTGAGGTTGATTCCAAAATATATATAGTTTGAGTTGTGATCAATACTGAGATACGTATACACTGGGTCGTGGATTGATTCAAGATAATATTTATCGATTTATTTCTGTACATCTAACTGTGGACAACTAGTTGTAGGTTACTAACGAGGACAGCTGACTTAATAAAATTAAAACATCAAAATATATTAAAAGTGTTGTAAATATATTTTGAACATACTTTGATATATATGTATATATTGTTATAGGTTCGTGAATCAACCAGTGGCCAAGTCTTACTTCCCGATGAACTAAAAATCTGTGAAAGTGAGTTATAGTCCCACTTTTAAAATCTAATATTTTTGGGATGAGAATACATGCAGGTTTTATAAATGATTTACAAAATAGACACAAGTACGTGAAACTACATTCTATGGTTGAATTATCGAAATCGAATATGCCCCTTTTTATTAAGTCTGGTAATCTAAGAATTAGGGAACAGACACCCTAATTGACGCGAATCCTAAAGATAGATCTATTGGGCCTAACAAACCCCATCCAAAGTACCGGATGCTTTAGTACTTCGAAATTTATATCATATCCGAAGGGTGTCCCGGAATGATGGGGATATTCTTATATATGCATCTTGTTATTGTCGGTTACCAGGTGTTCACCATATGAATGATTTTTATCTCTATGTATGGGATGTGTATTGAAATATGAAATCTTGTGGTCTATTGTTACGATTTGATATATATAGGTTAAACCTATAACTCACCAACATTTTTGTTGACGTTTTAAGCATGTTTATTCTCAGGTGATTATTAAGAGCTTCCGCTGTCGCATACTTAAATAAGGACGAGATTTGGAGTCCATGCTTGTATGATATTGTGTAAAAACTGCATTCAAGAAACTTATTTTGTTGTAACATATTTGTATTGTAAACCATTATGTAATGGTCGTGTGTAAACAGGATATTTTAGATTATCATTATTTGATAATCTACGTAAAGCTTTTTAAACCTTTATTGATGAAATAAAGGTTATGGTTTGTTTTAAAATGAATGCAGTCTTTGAAAAACGTCTCATATAGAGGTCAAAACCTCGCAACGAAATCAATTAATATGGAACGTTTTTAATCAATAAGAACGGGACATTTCAGTTGGTATCCGAGCGTTGGTCTTAGAGAACCAGAAAATTTGCATTAGTGTGTCTTATCGAGTTTGTTAGGATGCATTAGTGAGTCTGGACTTCGACCGTGTTTTCTTTAAAAATGATTGCTTAACATTTTTGTTGGAAACTATATATTTTTAACATATGAATATTATGTGATATATTAATCTCTTAACGTGTTTGATATTATGTGATAGATGTCTACCTCTAGAACAAGTCCCATTGACTCACCTAATAATAATGAAGAGTCAAATGTAAATTGGAATGATTTGTGGACTGATTCACAAGTTCCCGAAGAGGAACCGGAAGAAGAGTCGGAACCGGAAGAAGAATCGGAACCGGAAGAAGAATCGGAACCGGATAAAGAAATAGAACCGGTGGGGGAAATAATAAAACGGTTAAGTAAAAGAAAATCCTCAACCAACCGACCAAAGTTAATTATGGTCAATGGTGTTTCCGCCAAGGAAGCAAAATATTGGGAGGATTACCAATCCTCCGATGAATCGGATTCCGACGAGAATTCCGATGATGTTATAGAAATTACCCCAACTGAATTTAAAAAGGCAAAAGAAAATAATAAGGGAAAGGGCATAAAAATAGAGAAATCTAATTCCAACCCCGATGAACTTTATATGTATCGTCAACCCCCGAAGTCCTTAAGTTGTAACAATGACCCGGGAACCTCTAAACCACCAGGTTTTTCTAAACCAATGTGGACAACGACGGCTCGTATTAGGGGAACATCATATATCCCTAGAAACTTGGCAAAACGAACCAAAACCGAAGAAGAAGAAACGAGCGAGTCGGAATAAGATAGTTGTATTCGTGTGGTGTAATATATGTAATATAGTGTTCTTATGCTTTATGATATATGTAAAAATTGCTTGTATTAATAAGTATTTTTTTATGAATCTAACTCTTGTCTATTTTACAGTTTAAAAACACAAAATGGATAGACAACCCAATATTTTAAGAGACCTACCCGGAGACATGATTGATGAAATCTTGTCTAGAGTCGGCCAGAATTCTTCGGCACAACTATTTAAGGCGAGATCAGTTTGTAAGACATTCGAAGAACGTTCCAAGAATGTCTTGGTTTATAAGAGACTTTCGTTTGAAAGATGGGGGATATCACATTGGGAAACCCATAAGTTACGATGTGTTTACTTTGACGCATATATTGCGGGGAACCCAAATGCTATTTTACGCAACGGGTTAAGAAATTATTTTGACTCAATATATCCGAATATTGGACTTCGTGATTTAGAAAAAGCGGCTAACATGCAACATAAAGAAGCATGTTATGCTTACGGATTAGTAATGTTCGCTTCTCACCAAAGTGAGAACAAGAACATCGGGCTACAACTATTAAACAAAACGTTTCCACAAGTGACGGAGTCGGTAATTGGGGTAAGAAATGAGGTTTTTAGATTATTACGGGACTGTTGGACATTACGTAACCCTCGTCCCTTTGATGACGTTACAACACGCTGTCTTATCAACGGCCATAACGGTTATGTTGCACAAGACCAAGGATGGGAAGTAGTCCTAGTAAAACCAGAATGCATGACTTGTTTCTGGACGTATGAATTACGTGTCTTTATTGTCTTTGCTGAACGACTTGTGTACTAGCTAGAATTGTCTTCACAACTATCTTGTATCAAAGTTATTGTGTGCTATATTTCATGCTTTATGTAAAATAAGCGGTATTGTAAGTTTGTAAAATATTGTATAAAAGTTTGAACGCGAAATATTATTATAATCAGTTTTTCATATAGAATTGTAGTAGTGGAATTGTATATTAGCTACTAAGTATGAACTTAACGGGTAGGTACTACCCGAATTTAAACTTATAAAACGCTAATATGAAGAAAAAGCTTTTATAAATGAGTTCATATTTTGCTACGAAATACTATTAACTACTCTTAATATTCTGTATGATTAACTTGTTCCATTTGACTATTTTGAAGGAAATGGCACCGACTACTCGACACACCGTGAATATGAATGAAGAGGAATTCCGTACTTTTCTAGCTTCAAACATAGCCGCAGTACAGGCTGCGCTACATACCAACAATAACCTTGGATCTGGCAGTACAGGAAATCGTGTAGGATGCACCTACAAAGAATTCACTGCCTGCAAACCTTTGGAATTTGATGGAACCGAAGGACCGATCGGATTGAAACAGTGGACCGAGAAGGTTGAATCGGTGTTTGCCATAAGTAAGTGTACTGAAGAGGACAAAGTGAAGTACGCTACGCATACCTTCACAGGTTCTACGTTAACATGGTGGAATACCTATCTAGAGCAAGTGGGACAAGATGATGCGTACGCACTACCGTGGTCAGCATTCAAGCACTTGATGAACGAGAAGTACCGTCCCAGAACCGAGGTCAATAAGCTCAAGACAGAACTTAGAGGGTTACGAACCCAAGGATTTGATATTACCACGTACGAAAGATGATTCACAGAATTGTGCCTATTGTGTCCGGGAGCATTCGAAGATGAGGAAGAGAAGATCGACGCGTTTGTGAAAGGATTACCGGAAAGAATCCAAGAAGATATAAGTTCACACGAGCCCGCCTCCATACAACAGGCATGTAGAATGGCTCACAAACTAGTGAACCAGATTGAAGAAAGAATTAAAGAACAGACTGTTGAAGAGGCCAATGTGAAGCAAGTCAAAAGAAAATGGGAGGAAAACGGTGATAAGAATCACCAATACAACAACAACAGCAATTACAACAATAATCGCAACAATTATCCCAACAATCGCAACATCAATCGCAACTACAACAAACGGCCCAACAACAACAACAACAACAACAACAACAACTACAACAATCATCCCAACAACAATAATAACCGGAACAACAACAATCAGAAGCAGCTATGCCAAAGGTGTGAAAAGAATCACTCGGGGTTCTGCACCAAATTTTGCAACAAGTGTAAAAGAAATGGTCATAGCGCGGCGAAGTGTGAGGTCTACGGACCAGGGGTTAATAGAACGAAAGGAACAAATGGTGTTGGAACGAGTAATGGCGGAGCAAGTAGTGTCGGAGCAAGTTATTCCAATGTAGTTTGTTATAAATGTGGAAAACCAGGCCACATTATTAGAAATTGCCCGAACCAGGAGAACACGAATGGACAAGGCCGTGGAAGAGTTTTCAATATTAATGCGGTAGAGGCACAGGAAGACCCGGAGCTTGTTACGGGTACGTTTCTTATTGACAATAAATCTGCTTACGTTTTATTTGATTCGGGTGCGGATAGAAGCTATATGAGTAGAGATTTTTGTGCTAAATTAAGTTGTCCATTGACGCCTTTGGATAGTAAATTTTTACTCGAATTAGCAAATGGTAAATTAATTTCAGCAGATAATATATGTCGGAATCGAGAAATTAAACTGGTTAGCGAAACATTTAAGATTGATTTGATACCAGTAGAGTTAGGGAGTTTTGATGTGATAATCGGTATGGACTGGTTGAAAGAAGTGAAAGCGGAGATCGTTTGTTACAAAAATGCAATTCGCATTATACGAGAAAAAGGAAAACCCTTAATGGTGTACGGAGAAAAGGGCAACACGAAGCTACATCTTATTAGTAATTTGAAGGCACAAAAACTAATAAGAAAAGGTTGCTATGCTGTTCTAGCACACGTCGAGAAAGTACAAACTGAAGAAAAGAGCATCAATGATGTTCCCGTCGCAAAAGAATTTCCTGATGTATTTCCGAAAGAATTACCGGGATTACCCCCACATCGATCCGTTGAATTTCAAATAGATCTTGTACCAGGAGCTGCACCAATAGCTCGTGCTCCTTACAGGCTCGCACCCAGCGAGATGAAAGAACTACAAAGCCAATTACAAGAACTTTTAGAGCGTGGTTTCATTCGACCAAGCACATCACCGTGGGGAGCTCCTGTTTTGTTTGTCAAGAAGAAAGATGGTACATTCAGGTTGTGTATCGACTACCGAGAGTTGAACAAACTTACCATCAAGAACCGCTACCCACTACCGAGAATCGATGACTTATTTGATCAACTACAAGGCTCGTCTGTTTATTCAAAGATTGACTTACGTTCCGGGTATCATCAAATGCGGGTGAAAGAAGATGATATTCCAAAGACTGCTTTCAGAACACGTTACGGTCATTACGAGTTTATGGTCATGCCGTTTGGTTTATCTAATGCACCAGCTGTGTTCATGGACCTTATGAACCGAGTGTGTGGACCATACCTTGACAAGTTTGTCATTGTTTTCATTGATGACATACTTATTTACTCAAAGAATGACCAAGAACACGGTGAACATTTGAGAAAGGTGTTAGAAGTATTGAGGAAGGAAGAATTGTACGCTAAGTTTTCAAAGTGTGCATTTTGGTTGGAAGAAGTTCAATTCCTCGGTCACATAGTGAACAAAGAAGGTATTAAGGTGGATCCGGCAAAGATAGAAACTGTTGAAAAGTGGGAAACCCCGAAAACTCCGAAACACATACGCCAGTTTTTAGGACTAGCTGGTTACTACAGAAGGTTCATCCAAGACTTTTCCAGAATAGCAAAACCCTTGACTGCATTAACGCATAAAGGGAAGAAATTTGAATGGAATGATGAACAAGAGAAAGCGTTTCAGTTATTGAAGAAAAAGCTAACTACGGCACCTATATTGTCATTGCCTGAAGGGAATGATGATTTTGTGATTTATTGTGACGCATCAAAGCAAGGTCTCGGTTGTGTATTAATGCAACGAACGAAGGTGATTGCTTATGCGTCTAGACAATTGAAGATTCACGAACAAAATTATACGACGCATGATTTGGAATTAGGCGCGGTTGTTTTTGCATTAAAGACTTGGAGGCACTACTTATATGGGGTCAAAAGTATTATATATACTGACCACAAAAGTCTTCAACACATATTTAATCAGAAACAACTGAATATGAGGCAGCGTAGGTGGATTGAATTATTGAATGATTACGACTTTGAGATTCGTTACCACCCGGGGAAGGCAAATGTGGTAGCCGATGCCTTGAGCAGGAAGGACAGAGAACCCATTCGAGTAAAATCTATGAATATAATGATTCATAATAACATTACTACTCAAATAAAGGAGGCGCAACAAGGAGTTTTAAAAGAGGGAAATTTAAAGGATGAAATACCCAAAGGATCGGAGAAGCATCTTAATATTCGGGAAGACGGAACCCGGTATAGGGCTGAAAGGATTTGGGTACCAAAATTTGGAGATATGAGAGAAATGGTACTTAGAGAGGCTCATAAAACCAGATACTCAATACATCCTGGAACGGGGAAGATGTACAAGGATCTCAAGAAACATTTTTGGTGGCCGGGTATGAAAGCCGATGTTGCTAAATACGTAGGAGAATGTTTGACGTGTTCTAAGGTCAAAGCTGAGCATCAGAAACCATCAGGTCTACTTCAACAACCCGAAATCCCGGAATGGAAATGGGAAAACATTACCATGGATTTCATCACTAAATTGCCAAGGACTGCAAGTGGTTTTGATACTATTTGGGTAATAGTTGATCGTCTCACCAAATCAGCACACTTCCTACCAATAAGAGAAGATGACAAGATGGAGAAGTTAGCACGACTGTATTTGAAGGAAGTCGTCTCCAGACATGGAATACCAATCTCTATTATCTCTGATAGGGATGGCAGATTTATTTCAAGATTCTGGCAGACATTATAGCAAGCATTAGGAACTCGTCTAGACATGAGTACTGCCTATCATCCACAAACTGATGGGCAGAGCGAAAGGACGATACAAACGCTTGAAGACATGCTACGAGCATGTGTTATTGATTTCGGAAACAGTTGGGATCGACATCTACCATTAGCAGAATTTTCCTACAACAACAGCTACCATTCAAGCATTGAGATGGCGCCGTTTGAAGCACTTTATGGTAGAAAGTGCAGGTCTCCGATTTGTTGGAGTGAAGTGGGGGATAGACAGATTACGGGTCCGGAGATTATACAAGAAACTACCGAGAAGATCATCCAAATTCAACAACGGTTGAAAACCGCCCAAAGTCGACAAAAGAGCTACGCTGACATTAAAAGAAAAGATATAGAATTTGAAATTGGAGAGATGGTCATGCTTAAAGTTGCACCTTGGAAAGGCGTTGTTCGATTTGGTAAACGAGGGAAATTAAATCCAAGGTATATTGGACCATTCAAGATTATTGATCGTGTCGGACCAGTAGCTTACCGACTAGAGTTACCTCAACAACTCGTGGCTGTACATAACACTTTCCACGTCTCGAATTTAAAGAAATGTTTTGCTAAAGAAGATCTCACTATTCCGTTAGATGAAATCCAAATCAACGAAAAACTTCAATTCATCGAAGAACCCGTCGAAATAATGGATCGTGAGGTTAAAAGACTTAAGCAAAACAAGATACCAATTGTTAAGGTTCGATGGAATGCTCGTAGAGGACCCGAGTTCACCTGGGAGCGTGAAGATCAGATGAAAAAGAAATACCCGCATCTATTTCCAGAAGATTCGTCAACACCTTCAACAGCTTAAAATTTCGGGACGAAATTTATTTAACAGGTAGGTACTGTAGTGACCCGAACTTTTCCATGTTTATATATATTAATTGAGATTGATATTTACATGATTAAATGTTTTCAACATGTTAAGCAATCAAACTTGTTAAGACTTGATTAATTGAAATAGGTTTCACATAGACAATTGACCACCCAAGTTGACCGGTGATTCACGAACGTTAAAACTTGTAAAAACTATATGATGACATATATATGGTTATATATATAGTTAACATGATATTATGATATGTAAACATATCATTAAGTATATTAACAATGAACTACATATGTAAAAACAAGACTACTAACTTAATGATTTTGAAACGAGACATATATGTAACGATTATCGTTGTAACGACATTTAATGTATATATATCATATTAAGAGATATTCGTACATCATAATATCATGATAATATAATAATTTAAAATCTCTTTTGATATTATAAACATTGGGTTAACAACATTTAACAAGATCGTTAACCTAAAGGTTTCAAAACAACATTTACATGTAACGACTAACGATGACTTAACGACTCAGTTAAAATGTATATACATGTAGTGTTTTAATATGTATTCATACACTTTTGAAAGACTTCAAGACACTTATCAAAATACTTCTACTTAACAAAAATGCTTACAATTACATCCTCGTTCAGTTTCATCAACAATTCTACTCGTATGCACCCGTATTCGTACTCGTACAATACACAGCTTTTAGATGTATGTACTATTGGTATATACACTCCAATGATCAGCTCTTAGCAGCCCATGTGAGTCACCTAACACATGTGGGAACCATCATTTGGCAACTAGCATGAAATATCTCATAAAATTACAAAAATATGAGTAATCATTCATGACTTATTTACATGAAAACAAAATTACATATCCTTTATATCTAATCCATACACCAACGACCAAAAACACCTACAAACACTTTCATTCTTCAATTTTCTTCATCTAATTGATCTCTCTCAAGTTCTATCTTCAAGTTCTAAGTGTTCTTCATAAATTCCAAAAGTTCTAGTTTCATAAAATCAAGAATACTTTCAAGTTTGCTAGCTCACTTCCAATCTTGTAAGGTGATCATCCAACCTCAAGAAATCTTTGTTTCTTACAGTAGGTTATCATTCTAATACAAGGTAATAATCATATTCAAACTTTGGTTCAATTTCTATAACTATAACAATCTTATTTCAAGTGATGATCTTACTTGAACTTGTTTTCGTGTCATGATTCTGCTTCAAGAACTTCGAGCCATCCAAGGATCCATTGAAGCTAGATCCATTTTTCTATTTTCCAGTAGGTTTATCCAAGGAAATTAAGGTAGTAATGATGTTCATAACATCATTCGATTCATACATATAAAGCTATCTTATTCGAAGGTTTAAACTTGTAATCACTAGAACATAGTTTAGTTAATTCTAAACTTGTTCGCAAACAAAAGTTAATCCTTCTAACTTGACTTTTAAAATCAACTAAACACATGTTCTATATCTATATGATATGCTAACTTAATGATTTAAAACCTGGAAACACGAAAAACACCGTAAAACCGGATTTACGCCGTCGTAGTAACACCGCGGGCTGTTTTGGGTTAGTTAATTAAAAACTATGATAAACTTTGATTTAAAAGTTGTTATTCTGAGAAAATTATTTTTATTATGAACATGAAACTATATCCAAAAATTATGGTTAAACTCAAAGTGGAAGTATGTTTTCTAAAATGGTCATCTAGACGTCGTTCTTTCGACTGAAATGACTACCTTTACAAAAACGACTTGTAACTTATTTTTCCGACTATAAACCTATACTTTTCTATTTAGATTCATAAAATAGAGTTCAATATGAAACCATAGCAATTTGATTCACTCAAAACGGATTTAAAATGAAGAAGTTATGGGTAAAACAAGATTGGATAATTTTTCTCATTTTAGCTACGTGAAAATTGGTAACAAATCTATTTCAACCATAACTTAATCAACTTGTATTGTATATTATGTAATCTTGAGATACCATAGACACGTATACAATGTTTCGACCTATCATGTCAACACATCTATATATATTTCGGAACAACCATAGACACTCTATATGTGAATGTTGGAGTTAGCTATACAGGGTTGAGGTTGATTCCAAAATATATATAGTTTGAGTTGTGATCAATACTGAGATACGTATACACTGGGTCGTGGATTGATTCAAGATAATATTTATCGATTTATTTCTGTACATCTAACTGTGGACAACTAGTTGTAGGTTACTAACGAGGACAGCTGACTTAATAAAATTAAAACATCAAAATATATTAAAAGTGTTGTAAATATATTTTGAACATACTTTGATATATATGTATATATTGTTATAGGTTCGTGAATCAACCAGTGGCCAAGTCTTACTTCCCGATGAACTAAAAATCTGTGAAAGTGAGTTATAGTCCCACTTTTAAAATCTAATATTTTTGGGATGAGAATACATGCAGGTTTTATAAATGATTTACAAAATAGACACAAGTACGTGAAACTACATTCTATGGTTGAATTATCGAAATCGAATATGCCCCTTTTTATTAAGTCTGGTAATCTAAGAATTAGGGAACAGACACCCTAATTGACGCGAATCCTAAAGATAGATCTATTGGGCCTAACAAACCCCATCCAAAGTACCGGATGCTTTAGTACTTCGAAATTTATATCATATCCGAAGGGTGTCCCGGAATGATGGGGATATTCTTATATATGCATCTTGTTATTGTCGGTTACCAGGTGTTCACCATATGAATGATTTTTATCTCTATGTATGGGATGTGTATTGAAATATGAAATCTTGTGGTCTATTGTTACGATTTGATATATATAGGTTAAACCTATAACTCACCAACATTTTTGTTGACGTTTTAAGCATGTTTATTCTCAGGTGATTATTAAGAGCTTCCGCTGTCGCATACTTAAATAAGGACGAGATTTGGAGTCCATGCTTGTATGATATTGTGTAAAAACTGCATTCAAGAAACTTATTTTGTTGTAACATATTTGTATTGTAAACCATTATGTAATGGTCGTGTGTAAACAGGATATTTTAGATTATCATTATTTGATAATCTACGTAAAGCTTTTTAAACCTTTATTGATGAAATAAAGGTTATGGTTTGTTTTAAAATGAATGCAGTCTTTGAAAAACGTCTCATATAGAGGTCAAAACCTCGCAACGAAATCAATTAATATGGAACGTTTTTAATCAATAAGAACGGGACATTTCAGAACATAACCGTTATGGCCGTTGATAAGACAGCGTGTTGTAACGTTGTCAAAGGGACGAGGGTTACGTAATGTCCAACAGTCCCGTAACAATCTAAAAACCTCATTTCTTACCCCAATTACCAACTCCGTCACTTGTGGGAACGTTTTGTTTAATAGTTGTAGCCCGATGTTCTTGTTCTCACTTTGGTGAGAAGCGAACATTACTAATCCGTAAGCATAACATGCTTCTTTATGTTGCATGTTAGCTGCTTTTTCTAAATCACGAAGTCCAATATTCGGATATATTGAGTCAAAATAATTTCTTAACCCATTGCGTAAAATAGCATTTGGGTTCCCCGCAATATATGCGTCAAAGTAAACACATCGTAACTTATGGATTTCCCAATGTGATATCCCCCATCTTTCGAACGACAGCCTTTTATAAACTAAGGCATTCTTGGAACGTTCTTCAAATGTCTTACAAGCTGATCTCGCCTTAAATAGTTGTGCCGAAGAATTCTGACCGACTCTAGACAAGATTTCATCAATCATGTCTCCGGGTAGGTCTCTTAAAATATTGGGTTGTCTATCCATTTTGTGTTTTTATACTGTAAAATAGACAAGAGTTAGATTCATAAAAAAAATACTTATTAATACAAGCAATTTTTACATATATCATAAAGCATAAGCACACTATATTACATATATTACACCACACGAATACAACTATCTTATTCCGACTCGCTTGTTTCTTCTTCTTCTTCGGTTTTGGTTCGTTTTGCCAAGTTTCTAGGGATATATGATGTTCCCCTAATACGAGCCATCGTTTTCCACATTGGTTTAGAAAAACCTGGTGGTTTAGAGGTTCCCGGGTCATTGTTACAACTTAAGGACTTCAGGGGTTGATGATACATATAAAGTTCGTCGGGGTTGGAATTAGATTTCTCTATTTTTATGCCCTTTCCCTTATTATTTTCTTTTGCCTTTTTAAATTCAGTTGGGGTAATTTCTATAACATCATCGGAATTCTCGTCGGAATCCGATTCATCGGAGAATTGGTAATCCTCCCAATATTTTGCTTCCTTGGCGGAAACACCATTGACCATAATTAACCTTGGTCGGTTGGTTGAGGATTTTCTTTTACTTAACCGTTTTATTATTTCCCCCACCGGTTCTATTTCTTCATCCGGTTCCGATTCTTCTTCCGGTTCCGATTCTTCTTCCGGTTCCGACTTTTCTTCCGGTTCCTCTTCGGGAACTTGTGAATCAGTCCACGAATCATTCCAATTTACATTTGACTCTTCATTATTATTAGGTGAGTCAATGGGACTTGTTCTAGAGGTAGACATCTATCACATAATATCAAACGCGTTAAGAGATTAATATATCACATAATATTCACATGTTAAAAATATATAGTTTCCAACAAAATTTGTTAAGCAATCATTTTTCAAGTAAACACGGTCGAAGTCCAGACTCACTAATGCATCCTAACAAACTCGATAAGACACACTAATGCAAAATTCTGGTTCTCTAAGACCAACGCCCGGATACCAACTGAAATGTCCCGTTCTTATTGATTAAAAACGTTCCATATTAATTGATTTCGTTGCGAGGTTTTGACCTCTATATGAGACGTTTTTCAAAGACTGCATTCATTTTAAAACATACCATAACCTTTATTTCATCAATAAAGGTTTAAAAAGCTTTACGTAGATTATCAAATACTGATAATCTAAAATATCCTGTTTACACACGACCATTACATAATGGTTTACAATACAAATATGTTACAACAAAATAAGTTTCTTGAATGCAGTTTTTACACAATATCATACAAGCATGGACTCCAAATCTCGTCCTTATTTAAGTATGCGACAGCGGAAGCTCTTAATAATCACCTGAGAATAAACATGCTTAAAACGTCAACAAAAATGTTGGTGAGTTATAGGTTTAACCTATATATATCAAATCATAATAATAGACCACAAGATTTCATATTTCAATACACATCCCATACATAGAGATAAAAATCATTCATATGGTGAACACCTGATAACCAACATTAACAAGATGCATATATAAGAATATCCCCATCATTCCGGGACACCCTTCGGATATGATATAAATTTCGAAGTACTAAAGCATCTGGTACTTTTGATGGGGTTTGTTAGGCCCAATAGATCTATCTTTAGGATTCGCGTCAATTAGGGTGTCTGTTCCCTAATTCTTAGATTACCAGACTTAATAAAAAAGGGACATATTCGATTTCGATAATTCAACCATAGAATGTAGTTTCACGTACTTGTGTCTATTTTGTAAATCATTTATAAAACCTGCAGGTATTCTCATCCCAAAAATATTAGATTTTAAAAGTGGGACTATAACTCACTTTCACAGATTTTTACTTCGTCGGGAAGTAAAACTTGGCCACTGGTTGATTCACGAACCTATAACAATATATACATGTATATTAAAGTATGTTCAAAATATATTTACAACACTTTTAATATATTTTGATGTTTTAAGTTTATTAAGTCTGCTGTCCTCGTTAGTAACCTAAAACTAGTTGTCCACAGTTAGATGTACAGAAATAAATCGATAAATATTATCTTGAATCAATCCACGACCCAGTGTATACGTATCTCAGTATTGATCACAACTCAAACTATATATATTTTGGAATCAACCTCAACCCTGTATAGCTAACTCCAACATTCACATATAGAGTGTCTATGGTTGTTCTGAAATATATATAGATGTGTCGACATGATAGGTCGAAACATTGTATACGTGTCTATGGTATCTCAAGATTACATAATATACAATACAAGTTGATTAAGTTATGGTTGGAATAGATTTGTTACCAATTTTCACGTAGCTAAAATGAGAAAAATTATCCAATCTTGTTTTACCCATAACTTCTTCATTTTAAATCCGTTTTGAGTGAATCAAATTGCTATGGTTTCATATTGAACTCTATTTTATGAATCTAAACAGAAAAAGTATAGGTTTATAGTCGGAAAAATAAGTTACAAGTCGTTTTTGTAAAGGTAGTCATTTCAGTCGAAAGAACGACGTCTAGATGACCATTTTAGAAAACATACTTTCACTTTGAGTTTAACCATAATTTTTGGATATAGTTTCATGTTCATAATAAAAATCATTTTCCCAGAATAACAACTTTTAAATCAAAGTTTATCATAGTTTTTAATTAACTAACCCAAAACAGCCCGCGGTGTTACTACGACGGCGTAAATCCGGTTTTACGGTGTTTTTCGTGTTTCCAGGTTTTAAATCATTAAGTTAGCATATCATATAGATATAGAACATGTGTTTAGTTAATTTTAAAAGTCAAGTTAGAAGGATTAACTTTTGTTTGCGAACAAGTTTAGAATTAACTAAACTATGTTCTAGTGATTACGAGTTTAAACCTTCGAATAAGATAGTTTTATATATATGAATCGAATGATGTTATGAACATCATTACTATCTTAAGTTCCTTGGATAAACCTACTGGAAAAGAGAAAAATGGATCTAGCTTCAACGGATCCTTGGATGGCTCGAAGTTCTTGAAGCAGAATCATGACACGAAAACAAGTTCAAGTAAGATTTTTACTCGAATTAAGATAGTTTATAGTTATAGAAATTGAATCAAAGTTTGAATATGAATATTACCTTGAATAAGAAAGATAACCTACTGTATATAACAAAGGTTTCTTGATCTTAGATGATTACTTGGAATGGATTAGAAAGCTCGGACGTAAATTAGTAAACTTGAAGGGATTTTTGAAGTGTTCTTGAAGTGTTCTTCCTATGATGATTATAGCTTGATTATTGAAGTGATTTTTGATGAAGATGATGATTAACTACTAGAAAAATACGTTCATAATAGTGTGTGTGTGTTGAGAGAGAATTAGAAAGAGAATTGGAAGTGAAATGGAGTGAATGATGAGTGGTAATTGGTGAGTGGTGAGTGGGGTTAAAAGGAGTTCTAGTTAGTTGACTAGCTCATGGTAGAAGTTAAAATTGATTAGTCATACATGACATAATCAAGAGTGGAATCCCATGCTAGTTCCTATTGGTATATACCCATAGTAAGTACGTTTTGAAGCTGTGTATAATACGGGTAAGAATACGACTAGAATTCTTGATGAAAGAAAAGAATGGGAAAGTAACTGTAACCATTTTCGTTAAGTATGAGTGTTTTGATATATGTATTGAAGTCTTCCAAAAGTATTTTAATACATCTAAATACACTACATGTATATACATTTTAACTGAGTCGTTAAGTCATCGTTAGTCGTTACATGTAAGTGTTGTTTTGAAACCTTTAAGTTAACGATCTCAATTAATGTTGTTAACCCATTGTTTATTATATCTAATGAGATGTTAAATTATTATATTATCATGATATTATGATATATTAATATATCTTAATATGATATATATACATTTAAATGTCGTTACAACGATAATCGTTACATATATGTCTCGTTTCGAAATCCTTAAGTTAGTAGTCTTGTTTATATGTATATAACTCATTGTTAATATACTTATGGAGATACTTACTTATCATAATCTCATGTTAACCATATGTATATCCATATATATATCGTCATGTCGTTTTTACAAGTTTTAACGTTCGTGAATCGCCGGTCAACTTGGGTGGTCAATTGTCTATATGAAACATATTTCAATTAATCAAGTCTTAACAAGTTTGATTGCTTAACATGTTGGAAACATTTAATCATGTAAATATCAATCTCAATTAATATATATAAACATGGAAAAGTTCGGGTCACTACAGACACAACGCTATAACTGCAAAAGATTTGGGCATCTAGAAAAAGATTGCCGTTTAAAACAAAATCATCGAGCTAACATCACGGAATAAAGTGAAGATATACCGGAGAACAAAAATCAGCTATTCTATGCCTGTCATGTAGCAAATAAACAGAGGGACGATACTTGGTTGATCGACAGTGGGTGCAGCAACCACACGACAGGAGATGAAAAGTTATTTGATAGTATCAACACCTCCGTAAAGTCCCGCGTCAAACTAGGGAATTGAGCGCTTGTTGGCACTAAAGGCAAAGGTTCGATAACTGTTCAAACTAATAACGTCACTCGGTCTGTTAATGACGTTCTTTTAGTACCAAGCCTTGCAAGTAACTTGCTAAGTGTTGGACAAGTGATGGAGCACGGATACTCTTTACTCTTCGAAGACAAATCATGCGTTATTCGTGACAAGAAAAATAACTATAAATTAATAGCCGAAGTGCCAATGGAGAACCGCAACTTTCCGCTTCGATGGCAGTATATCAGAGACACGGCCATGAAAGTTCAAGTTGAAGAATCATGGCTATGGCATCGAAGATTTGGCCACTTTAACTTTCACGCACTAAAAATCCTCCAACAAAAGAATATGATGGAAGACTTGCCTAACATAAAAGAAATCACTGACACGTGTGAAAGCTGTATGATGGGCAAGCAACATCGAAAACCTTTCCCTCGTGACAAAGCTTGGAGAGCGAAAAGTATACTGGAGCTGGTGCACACCGACATTTGTGGACCAATGAGGACCCCGTCTCTTAACCAAAACAGGTACTTTATTCTCTTCATCGATGACTATTCTAGAATGACGTGGGTTTATTTCATGCGTGAAAAATCGGAAGTATTTACGATATTCAAGAAGTTTAAGAACTTCGTAGAAAAAAGCAGTGGCCATTATATAAAAACGCTAAGGAGTGATAGAGGAAAAGAATACACCTCTACACAGTTTAACAAATTCTGTGAAGACGAAGGAGTTAAACGCCAACTTACTGTTGGTTACGTCCCTGAGCAAAATGGCATCTCTGAACGTAAAAATAGAACTGTAATGGAAATGGCCAAAATGATGATACACGAAAAAGGCCTTCCAAACAGTTTCTGGGCCGAAGCTGTATACACGGTTGTATATATACTAAATCGATGTCCCACGAAAGCCGTAGAAAACAAGACTCCGATAGAGGCATGGAGTGGAAGGAAACCGTCGGCGAAACATCTGCGAATATTTGGGAGTATTTGCTACATCCATGTTCCTAAGGAGAAACGTCACAAACTCCAAGAAAAATCAGAAAAAGGAATATTTTTAGGCTATAGCACACAGTCAAAAGGCTATCGAGTCTATAACCTGAAGACCAATAACATCATGATAAGCCGAGACGTGAAGTTTGAAGAAGACGCTTCTTGGAACTGGGAGAAAGACAAAGTTGAAAATCAAACATATCTGCCGCAGATATCTATGGAAACTCCAGCTGAACAACCACTACAAACGGAGCATTCTAGACAACAGGAAAGCACCGGAGAAACGAGCCCTACTACGCCAACTTCTCCGTCAGCAACACTACCATTAGCACAAGACGAATCAAGTCCAGAGTCAACACCTGGAAGAGTTAAAAAGTTAACAGAGGTATACGAGACTTGCAACTTCACAACTATTGAACCCGAAAGCTATGAAGTTGCATCCAAAGATGAAAAGTGGGTGGCTGCTATGAATGAAGAAATCAGAATGATTGAGAAAAACAACACATGGGAGTTAGTTGATCCTCCAGAAGACAAAGAAATCATCGGAGTTAAGTGAGTTTACAAAACAAAGCTCAACCCTGATGGATCTATACAAAAACACAAAGCAAGGATAGTAGTTAAAGGCTACTCACAACAACCAGGAGTCGACTACACCGAAACCTACGCACCTGTAGCACGATTAGATACTATACGAGCACTTGTGGCACTAGCAGCTCAACGAAGGTGGAAGATTCACCAAGTAGATGTGAAATCAGCCTTTCTAAATGGGTTTCTCGAAGAAGAAATATATGTAGAGCAACCACAAGGGTTCGTCTAGAAAGGAAAAGAAGATCAAGTCCTAAAGCTAAAGAAAGCCTTATATGGACTAAAACAAGCGCCACGTGCATGGTACATTCGTATTGACAGCTACTTCAGATTCAGGAGGAGTCAAAGTGAGCCCACACTCTACATCAAAACCCAAGGTAACTCTGACACTCTCATTCTTTCCTTGTATGTCGATGATCTTATATATACGGGAAACAATGAGAGAATGATACAAGAGTTTAAAGAAGACATGATGAAAACGTTTGAGATGAGCGACCTTGGTTTGATGCGCTATTTTCTTGGCATTGAAATTAGTCAAGAAAATGAAGGCATCTTTATATGCCAAAAGAAATATACAGAAAATCTTCTAAAAAAGTTTAAACTATACGGTTGTAAAACCGAGCCACTCCACTAGTTGCCAATGAGAAGATGAGACTAGAAGATGGATCGGAGAAAGCGGATGCTTCAAGATTCAGAAGTCTCATTGGTAGTCTACTATATCTAACAGCAACAAGACCAGACATCATGTACGCAACGAGTCTGCTATCCAGGTACATGAAAAACCCTACTCAAATACATTACGGAGCTTCTAAAAGAATACTACGATACTTGCAAGGTACCATGGACTATGGTATATGGTACAAGCCTACTACAGACTCGAAGCTTCATGGATACACAGATAGTGATTGGGCCGGATCGGTGGATGACATGAGAAGTACTTCTGGATACACGTTCACACTCGGATCTGGTGTATTCTCTTGGGCATCAAAGAAACAAGAAACGGTGGCACAATCGTCAGCCGAAGCCGAGTACATCGCAGCCGCTAACTCAGCTAATCAAGCTATATGGCTAAGGAGAATTCTAGAAGACATGGGCGAAAAACAAGACGAAGCTACAAAAATATTTTGCGACAACAAGTCTGCAATTGCGATGACAAAAAATCCAATGTTTCATGTCAGAACAAAACATATTGACATCAAGTATCACTTTCTGCGAGAAAGCTCAGCCAAGAAAAATATTGAATTACAATACTGCAAGACCGAAGAGCAGATTGCAGATATTTTCATCAAAGCACTGCCAAGACCAAAGTTCGAGCTCTTACGCAACATGCTGGGAGTAATACCGAAAAACATTAAGGAGGAGTGTTGAAATATTAATGTTTTTCTAGATTAATCTAGAATTAACTAATACTTACTAGTAGTAGATATTTTAGTAGAGATTAACTAGAAGGTAGTAGAATTGCTACTCAAAATATCGGAATGTGCTAGAACCATTTGATCACCTACATTGTGAGCCTATAAATAGGCAAGAAGACTTGCAAAATCCATGTACACAAAAACCACAACACAATTCAATAGCAATAAAGAATCACTCTTTCTAAACAATAAGTCTTCAACATTTATAAAAATCCCCTCATAACATAAACATTCATCACTATAAACATCTAAATTAAAACTAATAACTTAATCTAAATACACTACAATTCTGACATAGGTAAACAATTAATCAGAAGCAGATGAAGCCGTAAGTGGTAATTAGTTCAACGTTGGGTTTACCTGAGTAACTTCTGTTGAAGAACCCGCTGTAATTTCAGATCGAACGCAATTATCTCGGTCTTCTTCCATTGGCGCTGGGTTAGTTAAGATGGAATTTATTGAATTTTGAAGATTGATCAGAAGCGAATAGGTTAACTAATATTGTAAACCTACTAGTCAAATACAGTACGTAGTTACTAGTTACGAATATTTAATGGGTTGATTGAAGTTATCTGTACGTCGTATATACCTAGTTTATATTGAGTAAAATACGGAATGTTGTTATATATATATATATATATATATATATATATATATATATATATATATATATATATATATATATATATATATATAGTGGACCAATCCATGGATAAGCACTAAATTGGGCAAAAACTGGATAAGTAAAATTTTAAATTTTTTTTTTTAAAAAAAAAACGATCCTTTAATATGCAAATAGAAGAAAACGAAAAAATTTTAAAAAGTTTTTTAACAAAATCGTTCGAAAATCGATGATGAATGGTAAACATCGATGATGAATGGTAAAAATTGATGATGAATGGTAAAATTAACCATTCATCTGGTTAATTATCATTCATTTTTATTCGCGATGAATGATAAAATTAATCAATGCTAAAAAAAAGCAGATGAATGGTTAATTTAACCATTCATCTGTTTATGATGAATGATAAAAAAACAGATGAATGGTTAATTTAACCATTCATCTGGTTTTTTTAGCATTGATTAATTTTATCATTCATCGTAAACAAGATGAATGATAAATTATCCCGATGAATGGTTAATTTTACCATTCATCATCGATTTTTGAAAAATTTTGAACGTTTTTTTTATGAAAAAAATTGATTAGAGGTGCATTTTAATGCAGATTTATGATTATAAAAAAAATTCAAAAAATAAAAAATTTTATTTTGCTTATCCCGTTTGTACTCTCCTTTTAAGCTTATCCATGGATCGTGCCCCTATATATATATATATATATATATATATATATATATATATATATATATATATATATATATATATATATATATATATATAGTGGACCAATCCATGGATAAGCACTAAATGGGGCACAAACTAGATAAGTAAAATTTTAAATTTTTGTTTTAAAAAAAACGATCCTTTAATATGCAAATAGAAGAAAACGAAAAAATTTTAAAAAGTTTTTGAACAAAATCGTTCGAAAATCGATGATGAATGGTAAACATCGATGATGAATGGTAAAAATTGATGATGAATAGTAAAATTAACCATTCATCTGGTTAATTTATCATTCATTTTTGTTCGCGATAAATGATAAAATTAATCAATGCTAAAAAAAGCAGATGAATGGTTAATTTAACCATTCATCTGTTTATGATGAATGATAAAAAAAACAGATGAATGGTTAATTTAACCATTCATCGGTTTTTTTTAGCATTGATTAATTTTATCATTAATCGTAAACAAGATGAATAATAAATTAACCCGATAAATGGTTAATTTTACCATTCATCATCGATTTTTGAAAGATTTTGAACTTTTTTTTTATGAAAAAAATTGATTAGAGGTGCATTTTAATGCAGATTTATGAATGTAAAAAAAAATTCAAAAAAAAAAAAAAATTTTATTTTGCTTATCCGGTTTGTACTCCTTTTAAGCTTATCCATGGATCGTGCCCCTATATATAGGGGCATGATCAATGGAGAAGTAACCAATCGGGGGGAAGCGGGGGAAGCAAATTTTTTCTTTTTTTCGCTTTTTTTTTTGGAATTTTTTTTTCCGGCATCAAGATCACATGAAAATATGAACATTTAGAAGAGACACTTCGTGATGAATGTTATTATTTAGGCGGGAAAACGATCGACAAAAATAACATTCAAGATAATACTGTTCGTGAAGAATATGAACGTTTTATTTCATGTTTTGTGAAGTAAAATTTAACCCGATTTAGAGTTTAGGGTTTAGGGTTTAGGGTTTGGTGTTTTGGGTTTATTCCATAAACCCAAAACACCAAACCCTAAACCCTAAACCCTAAACTCTAAACCGTTCGTGTTAAAAACTCAATCTAAATCCTAAATCTAAACCCTAAATCTAAACCCTAAACCCTAAATATCTAAACCCTAATATCTAAACCCTATAAACCCTAATATCTAAACCCCAATAGCTAAAACTCAATATACGCTCGAAAAACACGATAATTGTTATATATTACTTCTTCGAGCGTTTTTCCGCCAAAATAAAAACATTTATCACAAAGTGTCTCTACTAAATGTTCATATTTTCATCTCATCTATAATGTTCGTGAACAAAGTTTTTTCAAAAAACGAAAAAAAAAAATTTGCTTCCCCCCGCTTCCTCCCCGATTGGTTACTTCCCTCTTGATCTTACCAATATATATATATATATATATATATATATATATATATATATATATATATATATATATATATATATATATATATATATATATATATAGGCAAATTGCCCAAAAAGGTAATATAAGAACCACGTTTTCCCAATAAAGGTAATATCGATTTTTTCTTTTTCTCACAAAGGTCTCTGATTTGAATTTAATGCGAAGAAGAGTCTCTGATTGAAAAAGCGTTGTAATTGGGGTAACAACTGACACTTGGCATTTTAATTTTATTTCTTTTGTTGAAGTGTAAATTCCATGTCAAACCTTAGTGCCACATCAATTCTCCGGTCATCTTCTCCGATCAAATTCCGGTCAAAACACAACAATTGAAAACACGTCGGAAAATAATATGAATTTGGATCTATCTTGTTTTAGGCAACTCACCCAGTTACTAAAAACTAAAATTGAGAGAAACCCATATGAGAATCTGAATTTGGGTACAATAAAGGCTCTAACTTTGAGCGAAATTCACAAAGTTTCAATTCACTAAAACTGGAAATTGAGCAGATGAAAAACTGAAGTTGGGACAATAAAGATTAAACCTTTTTTCAAAAGTCTCACAATTTCAACTTACCCACTTGAAAAAAAGCTGAAATTGGAAGAAAACCAGTTAGAAAAAATAACAAAGAACCAAATATAGTTATAGTTGCAATCTTCTCTACATCTTACAAAACATGTGGCATACTGCCACGTGTCATGCTCCCTAATCATCACTACACGTGTAATTTTGTTAATTAATCCTAATTATTTAACTTAAATCACCAAAAATTAACACATGTACCAATCAAATTCCTCATTAGCATCTCAATCAGTTTTATTTTCCACCAAATCCAAGCATGTACCTGTGATCTTAATCTTCCCTCACAACTGAAAAAAAACCCACATCATTTTCACAGCCACTGATGCCCTCATGCCGCCATAATAGAGGTTGCCACTACCACCAATGAATCCGTTGCATTTTTCTCCATAAAACCATATAAATTTTGTATGCTAATGACAGATTCCGTGAAACCGCTGGAAGTTTCTCCGGCGCTTAAGCCGGAGTGATGAAGACGATAATTACAAAAACGATTTAGGGTTTGCAGCGATCCAGGGTTTGCAACGATTTAGGATTTTCATAGTATATGTGATCAAACAGAGGTATTAGTGTTCGATTTTAAGGTTTGCAGCGATTTATTGTTTTCAGCGAAACTGCTACATTTATATTAACTATGGATTTGTTGATGCATAAGGTTTGTGCTAAAAAACAAAATCTATTAATCGATTATCGATCCTGTTATTAACAACACCAAATACTCATATTCTCTATTCATCGTGATGGCGGGTTCCATACCTTAATTCAGGTATGTAATTTCATGTTTTGTATTTCATTTTCTGTTTTTTTTTTTCAAATACAGAATGCGTCGACTGTGAAGATGCCGGGTTTTTGTTGCTTTTATTTTTCTGGATTTTGTTATCAAAATCTTTCAAAATTGTTGTTTGAAACATAAATAATTGTTGTTTGAATTCAAAAACACTTTTCAAAATCTTTTTTCAGTACTTATCGAATATATTTGTTTAATATATCAAAAATTCAATTTCTTTTATTCTGTTTACAACTATCCTTTTTTTTTCTTCTCTTTGTGTGTATAATAACTGCTGCAGGTTCAGGAAACACAATCAATGGGAAGTGCCAGATATATGGTTGAAAACTACTTCTATTACGATATTTGCTTTTGATCTTTACTTGATGTGTTTGTTAATTCATTATTACTTTATGCGTTTTCTTAACTTATTTGCTTATTAGTATCTAATTCTATTTCTCCTAATCTCTTTTAAGTTATTTGCATTACACGGGTTGGATTATCAAAGAGGTTTGGTGTTGGTTGATGAAAGCTAAGCATCCATGTTCTACTGTTGATCCTTAAAGCTTCTTCAGATGTTGTAAGAAACAGAAATTTCAGTTTTGGGTCAATTTTGTTCATACAGACCTATTTACTATATGTAATACTATAGATAGTTTTCCATCCGTGTACTATTCTGAATGGGGTTATGGTGCTTTTTGGCCCCTATTGATTTGTTTATGATTATTAATTAATAAAATCTTATCTTGATCTAAAAATAGTTTTGCATCATATTGTATATTAGTTTAAGGTTTTAAGATATGAAAACCTATTATGACTGGTTAGTCTTGAATCTGAAATCTTCAAATTGAACTTTGCATATACAATCCATTGAAACCTTGAACTGAAAAGGATATGCATCATGGGGCTGAATTCTATAATTGTTATTATTTTTATGTATATGTATATGTATATGTATATACAAGTTGAACCAAAATTAAGTATTTCTCTATAAACTTATTGGTTTGGATGAGTGGTGTTTGAATCCTACACACTCGGTAATATACCTTTTAATGATATGGATTCTTCGTAACATATGTGTTACTGAATTTCAGTCACGATCTATTGTATCGAAGTTGACAGATCAAAAAGTAGCAGTTGACAAAGGCAGAAAGTCCAACATAAACTGGTATGTCTATAATATCTTACTTCTTAGATTTTGGTAAAACAATTTAGTAAATTCTTTTTCAATAATTTTGCTGCATAAACTCCGGGTTTCATTTTTGATGATGACGTGTTGTTATTAAACTGCAAAGTTATATTAATTATTAAATTAGTAAATTTTGTAAGTGATTTGCCAAACCTCATTCGGTTTGCTTACTGCGCTCATATCCTTGACTACGTAAGAAGTGACAACTTGGATGGTTCGGGAGAAATCTATTGAAGAACAATGATTAATTTAAAATCACTAAATTAATATATGTCTTGCCTAAAGAATAATGACTAAATAAATATATGTTTTGCTTGAAGGTATGGAAGACACAAAAGTTGGTACGTGCTGATCTAACAAAACAATCATTCAATCATTTATAGATGTTTCTTATGGGAGAAGTACTTGAGACTGGATACTCACTTCAAAAAAATGATTTCTGTAATCTTTACTCTTTAATGCAAGTTGTATTTTTTATTGTTTTACTTCGGGAGTTACACTTTGGTTCATCATTTGCTGTTGCTTTTAGATAATATTCTGTTTGCTATTACAGTTCATTAACACAATAGCAAACGGGCTAAAAGGGAAAGGTTCGGGGATTTAATAGGACATCGGGCTAAAAGGGGTGAGGTCTTATTGTAAAAAAAATCATTCACTCTACTAAAGCTTGCGAGTAGGCCTGCAGATGCAAAGAAGCTTGCTGCTTCAGATATGAGGTAATTGAATCATGAGAAATCTGTTTGGGTCAGTTATGGCAGGATATTCGTTGACCTGATTTGTTTTCGTTTTTAGAACCTTTAAGGGTCATGTTGGGGCTACATGGTCGCAAATATCACGATGTCAAACTTCAAGTAGATTGGCCTACTTCAATAGGGAATTAAAGTTAAAGTTTTACATGCTACTTAATGTTCAATCATTAATGAGCTAATATCCAAATATGCAGGTGGTCTAAGGTAACACTTTAGTACAACATTTTCTATCTACAACACTTATGGGTGGATTTTAACTTGTGCAATAGTTGTAGTAGTCAATACTCGATACAATAAAGAAGTTTTCAATTAAATTAGCTTATTTGGGCAATGTTTTGACTGGTTGCTTACATTTTAGTTACTTCTGTGATGTTTCAATTGGGCAATGTTTTTTATGTGGTTATTTGGGTCCTTCTTGGATGCCATTCATTTGTATTGTTGTAAATTTATAACTTTTAATTAGTCATTTTCAAATTAATATTATTTGCTGAGTATTGGAAGTAAGCTTTCTGGGTGGAGCAAAGACCAAATCTTTAATTGACAAATGGTCATAACTGAATTTGTTAGCAACGTCATATTCAGTGTATCTTTGAAAATAAAATTAAAATATTAGATTTCGTCTTTAACTTCAAAAAAAGCTTTGTGCATTTGAGCTCTCTTATAATTTTGATCATGTCCCTCCTACTTTGTTTGATTTCAATTTATATTTTAGTTGATGAAGATTTTTTGTATTTTGTTAACTTAAGTTGTGGTGATACATGATACTGTAGAAAAGATATATTTTTGTACATTAGAAGTATTTTATCAAGATTCCATACTTGAAAAAAATACCATTATGAAATAAGTGAGGTTTTTTTTATCTTTAAATGATAAATTCTAACTATATGTGTCACGACCCTACTTTTTCCGTTATCTTTTTCAGTTAATTATTTAACGGCCGTTAACTGTTAGTGTGCCACGTCATTTCTATGACCTATATTATTTTTGTAATAATATATATATATATATATATATATATATATATATATATATATATATATATATATATATATATATATATATATATATATATATATATATATATATATATATATATATATATATATTAATTATTATGTGTTATGTGAATATTTGTATTCATATTTTAATTTATACGTTTCTACGTCTCGCGGATTTTCATTCGGCGAATCTTTTCGGTTTTAAAACCAACGGACGCGTTTTCGGGATTTTTAAATCCTAAATATTTTAAATATGATATTTTAAGATCATATTATTATATAGTGTATTTATATTTATTTTTCGTCGCGCGTTTGTTATCTTTCCGAATTTTTAATCGCGTAAGTGCGTTTTCGCGTTTCGGGACTCGTTCGGGCTTTCGGGCCATAAGTAACTTAACAATTAAGTGAGATGGGCCAAGTGGGGCCCACCCCACCCCTCATTCGGCCGAAACTCCAAGGGGAGGGAGTAATACTCCCTTGATTTTTATTTTTGGTTCATTATTTCAATTCCAATATTTATCAAAACCTAATCTTCTATTTTTGCTCTCCTCTCCCTCTCCCCTCTCCTTTGGCCGTCGCCTAGCTCACCACCACCATCATCATTCTTCAACAAAAAGCTTGCTTGGATCATCAATTAATTAACACCAACGCGTTCCTCGTTCCGTTCTCTACGCGATAACATCAAACGTTTCTCGATTAGGGTATAAACCCTAACCATAGAATTTTCAAATTTTCATTTATTTTCTGTATTTTGATGATTATTTAGTAGTATGATGTTTGTGGATTATTGTATTGATGTTTGTATGCATAGATGTACTCATAATTGCATGTTTTCGGTTTATAAAATTCTGGACAGCAGCTATTTCGTGTATTCTGGGTTTGTAACTGATATAAAAGTTAAAATAAACTATCTAGATGAGTTCCTCTCATCAAGACATTAATTTTAGACTCCGGATTCATGTCGTTTCGATTCCCGGAGCCCTAGATATGATCAAATTACTATTTTGTTAAAATTGAATTGTGATATTGACATGAACCAGGTTTGGTCCGACTTTGTTACCATCCTTGGTGTTTTTAGGGTGTGTTAGTGTGTTAGGATTGATGGTGGGACGAACTTTCATGTTCGGGTCACCTAAATCCGAGCCACGGTTCACCCGTTATGACTAAAACACGGTTTTGAGAAAATTGAAGGTCCAAGTGGTGTCATGGCTGATTACCACGACTTGTGGACTGTTCTTGGTGTGTTCTTGAGTGCACCATTGTGTCGGGTGGTTTAAATAAGCGGAGATGCATATAAGGCTCGCCAGAAATCGACATCCGGGGCTCAAGATACGACCCGAGGAACTTTTGAATTAAAACTTATGATTAATTCTAAAACTTATGATAAAAATAATGAATTTCATTATTAATTAATTACTTATGATAAAAGAAGTAATTATTATTATTTAAGACTTATGATATAAATATTTATTATATCATTTCATTATTATTTATGATTTAATTAACATTTTAATTTAACTTACGATTAATAATACTTTTATTATTAATGGAAAATACTTATGATAAGTATTAAATTTATTTTATGAGAATATTATTATAAGACTTATAATAAAGATTAAATAATTATTTAATTATTATAAGACTTAATTATTATTTAATTATGATTTAATTATTAAATACTTATGATTTAATAATTATAATTAGAAACTTATGATATGGTTAATAATTCATTATTAATTAATAATACTTATGATATGATTTAAAAATTTATTATTAATTAATAATACTTATATTATGATTAATATTTAATTAATTAATTAAATACTTATGATATATTAATTATATCACTTCAACTTATATTAACTTTAATAATTCATTTTATTTAATTAAACTTATGTTATGACTTAATTATACACTTTTAACTTTAATAAACATTATAACTTATGTTATTATTATAATTTACACTTTTCAAATTAATGTTGACTATGTTTGACCAAGGTTGACTTTCGGTTGACTTTGACTTTCAGTTGACTTTTGTTGACTTTCTAAATAAGGAAACTTTCCTAACTTAAAAACTTTCTAAAAATAGAACTTTCTAAATTTGGAAACTTTCCTAAAATAGAAACTTTCCTAAAATAGAAACTTTCCAAAAATAGAAACTTTTCAAAAATGGAAACCTGCTAAAAATAGAAACTTTCTATAAATAGAAAGTATGTGTCCGTACGCTGTTCCAGTCAAACCGATGCTTGCCGAGTATTGTTCTATGACTACTTGCAACATGTACAATAGCTATCATACTAAGACTTGACCTAAGTTAGTTATTTATATCGACCTGCTTTATTTATAGGTCGGCGTTGTGATCGTTCCTGATCACTTTACTCTATTTGTTGTTCGCTTGTTTGTGTGGTTTCTTCAGTTGCTTTTAAGGTGAGTTATAGTCCCGTTTTTACATACTTTTCAAAGTATATTTTTGGGATGTGATTACATGCATTTTTATTTATGTTTAGACACAAGTAACAGTTAAATTTAGACACAAGTAACAGTTAAATTTAATTATTCATTGTGAGTTGGACAAAAATATTCCCTAGTCTGGTAACTGTAATCACTGGTTTCTACTGGTGAACGTGAATCCTACGGATAGATCTATCAGGTTTGACAACCCCATTTCGAGCTAGTCGCGCTAGCAATTTATAATAGGAATGTTTAGTACTTCGTAATTTGTTGTAGATACACTGTCCAAGTGTATATTTTTATTGTGTTTGGCAAGGGTAAGTAAAGGGTTAAGTGGTTACCAGGTGGCTCATTGATAATGGAATAATATTTAATGTTTTCTAACATTTTTAAATCTTGTGGTCTAAAGTTTGCTTATTATTTAAACCTATAATTCACTCAACCTTTGTGTTGACGGTTTACTTGCATGTTTTCACAGGTACTTGAGTTTTGTGATGCTTCCGCTGTGTTTAGAGGAGTCTGCATGCATTTGGGCAGATTTTATGAAGTAATTTATGAAACTTAAGCTTGCATTCTATTTTTGGATAATTTAAACTTGTGGGTTTGTTGGCAAGGTTTTGTGTCAACTTTTGATTTATTACTATGGTTGGTTGTTTTGAAACTACATATTTTGGTTTGTTTCCTTTTTGAGAAACTTTTGATATAAAAGAATGCAACTTTGTTTATTTAATTCGTTTAGGTCCGATCAAGCTGTGGGACCAACTGACGGATCTGTTAAGTGTTTTGATGGGGTCGTCACATGTGGTATCAGAGCGTTGGTTGTAGGGAACTAGGCGGTCTTAATGTGGTCAACCCGTGGTTATTAGGGTGCATTAGAGTCTAGTCTACAGCCCGACCTTTTTGCTATAGCATTATTATGCATTTCATTTCGTAGAAGTTATACTATTAGCTTTCATATCTTTTTGGTATGTGGTTTGCGGTTTTGCTGTTTGCAGATGTCGACTTCGAGCGATAACTCTGTTGCTGCTCCTGCTCCACCGTCTCCTGCTAGACGTCGTGCTAATCAACCAGAGATCGATGATCCTGTTCATTACTATTTTTCTACCATTACTCATATGAACCGGGCTTATAATGAGGTGACACGTATTAACGCCCTTAGTGATTGTTTGCGCACTTTGCCACATAATGAAGTTATGGACGAGATCCGTGCCGACATGGGTAACTTTATCACTTTCAAGCATAGGGTTGAGGATGCGAACCGTAAGCGTGATCGAGAAGTTAATGCTAAGTTCGAGGCTCTCGAAAGCACTGTTCGTGTGTTGAAGGAAGAGTTGGATGTTGTGAAAGGGAAGTTGCGTAAGTATGAGGATCCTGCTGAGACTCATGCTGGACCAGCTTATCACACCCGCTCTAAGCGAATGTGATGTGATTATTCATATTGATTATCGATTTCGTCAGACTTAATGTCCTTTTTATACATACCTTTTGGGTTATGTACGGCGTTTTGCCGAGGATTTTATTAAGATTTTGTTATGGGATATTTTTCATTATGTATGGATGGTTATTTTTATGACATCTATTATCATTATCATGTTTTATTTCTGATGTTGTGGATCTTGGCATGTTATATTATGCGTAATATATGTTCATGTATGTTAGGTGTTATGTATGTTGTATGATGTTATCATAAAATATGTATGCATGTGATGGTTATTTCTATAACAATCATAACTGTCATGTTATTACTCATAGTGTTTGTTAACTGTTATTTATGATGGTTAATCTTTTCGTGTTTTGATCTATTCCTTTATGACACTAGTATTATTCTTGGTACTAACGGATGTGTTATTCTATTTTGAAGATCATGCCTCCAAGAGAGTCCACTGAAGCGCGTATGCAACGCCTGATCAATGAAGGAATTGTTGCTGCTATGGCAGCAAATGCTAATGTTAACGCCAATGTGAACAACAACCAGGTGGGATGTGTAACGACCCGGAAATTTCCGACCAAATTTAAACTCTAATCTCTATATGGTTCCGGCACGATAAGCAAAAACCCTAAAGTTGACCCGCACTTTTTCGATCGTTCTATACTTATAAGATTAATATTTACATAAATTAAACCTTACCAACATGATAAGCAATCCAAATTGTTGAGACTTATGTTTTCGAAAAGAGTTTTACACAACGTTTGACCGTCTAGTTTGACCGATGATATCACGAACTATATAACATATGATAATTATACGTTTGTGTATATATATGTATATATACATATTTAACATGGTTTATGGATGTTTTAATATCTCATTTTGTATTAATAACAATAAGTTATAAGTATATTTTGAAACTACTAACTTAAGTTTTCAAAACAATAACCATACATAACGTTATTTGATATAAATACTTATGACTTATAATGTTTATACATATAACGTATAAGTAATGTATTTAATCACTTTTAAGGACTTAAATACATAAAACAATATAAGTATATTCACAAAAGATAGCTATATTTGAATCCTCGTTCCGTTTTCTCAAAGATTTCTACACGTATATTTAGGGTATATGTACCCGTATCATACGCAGCTTCTAGATGTATTTACTATTGGTATATACCAATAAAAATCTGCTCCTTAGCAGCCTTAAATGATTAAGAAACATGTGGAACCAACCATTTGTCAAGTAGCATGAATTATTTAGCAAGAAAACAAAGTTAGGTATCATTTTTTTTCTTTATATACTAAAAACGTTTTTATGCATGCACACCATTTCTTCACCCCATTTTCTCATACTTACACTCCCATTTCTCTCTCAAAATACTCTTAACTTCATACTTGATCATCTACAAGCATTTTCCCCATCATTTAGCTTCAAAAACCTTACTTAATCACCATAAGAAAACCATACAAAAACACTTCAAGAAATCCTTCCAAGAACACAAACTTACTTCCAATCTTTCATCCACTTCCATCACCCTTTTGGTTCTAGGTTCTTACTCCTCTTTTACAGCAACCTTGTCCAAGGAACTTGAGGTAGTAACTATGTTCATAACCTTATTCGATTCATATATATATAGCTATCTTATTTTGTGGTATAAAATTTTAACAACAAGAACATAGTTTGAAAGTTTTCAAACTTGTTTGCAAACTAAATAGATCCTTCTAACTTAACTTTTAAAATACTTCAAGACCTGTAATATAACTTAAATATATGCTAATTTAACAAGGTAAAACTTGGTTTTTCAAAGAATACCTTAAAAACTGTTTTTACGACGTCGGAGTGCAACCGGGGACTGTTTTGGGTTGGATAATTAAAAACCATCTATTCTTTGAATTGGAGGTTTATGTTCTGGAAAAATGATTTTTACTATGAATATGATAACACATAAAAATTTCATGATCTAATTCAAAGTATAAGTATTTTTAGAAAAATAATTATTTAAGGTTGTTTAAATAAAGGAAAATGTTTAACTTCATAAGTTTCACTAAAGTTTCACCTATGCCGTGTGATTTTGAATACAAACCAAGGTATTTTCAGTTCATAGTCTTAAAGAGGGACTCGATCCAAGGAGATGGCAAGTTGAATCAACGAAAACGGATTTGTAACGAAGAAACTATGACCGAAACAAAATTGGTTATCCAAGACTTGTTTAACTTCGGGATTAATTGGGAAAAATTAAATAAAATCACATCTTTCTAAGATAACATGATATTTTATATATATGTACTCATAATTCAATTTTATATGGTTCAGGATCACCCGTAAACAATACGAGAAGATTAATCATAAGATCCCATGATTGTACGCAACACGTCATTTGACAACACCGGTACTTTATGTACGCAACACGTCATTTGACAACACCGGTACCGTGGGTCAAGATTAATCTCGACCAATACATATACGATGGGGGTTTTATTCATTTCATTGGGGGTTTATTAAACACCTAAAAATGAACCATTAAAATTGAATTACTAACAATGAACTGCTAACTACGGACTAAGGAATTATTCAAAGTATTAAAAGTATAACAAGTATATATATGAGACGTTTGTTTAAAAAGAAAAGGTATTGATATATTATATATGGATAGGTTCGTGATATCAACCGGAAGACCAAGTCAAAATATTTATATCTTCAAGACAACAGTGAGTATATAGTCCCACTTTTAAACTCTAAATATTTCGGGATGAGAATACATGTATTTTATGTTTTACGTTATGGACACAAGTAACTGAAAAATATATTCTACGTTGAGTTGTACCACTGGCATACTTCCCTGTAGCTTGGTAACTAATATTTACAGCGGTATTGTAAACGCGAATCCTGTTGATAGATCTATCGGGCCTGACAACCCCAACCGGACTGGACGACCAGTATTCAACGGTTGCACAGTACTTCGTTTTGTGACTACACTTGGTACGGTGTAGTAAGATTTCATATTAAAGGGAATATGCGACGTGATTGAATGTTAAGTATGGTTACCAAGTGCTCAACCACTTAGAATATTTTTTATGAAAATGTTTATATATGAAATCTTGTGGTCTATATATATATATATATATATATCGCTGCCGGCATTAAACCTATATCTCACCAACTTTATGTTGACATTTTAAAGCATGTTATTCTCAGGTATGAATTAAGTCTTTCGCTGTGCATTAGCTCGTACTAAGGATACTACTTGAGGCTATTAAGGACTTATATCATAAGGCGTTGCATTCGAGTCATTGAAGTTCATAGAGACTATTATTAAGTAAATGGCGGTTTAGGTCATTTGAATATTATGAAATGTCAGGCGATTATGTCAATTCTGGATGTAACTATAGATTGCCTTTTAAGAATAAATGCAACGTTTGTAAGATGTATCATATAGAGGGCAAGTACCTCGCAATGTTATCAACTATTGTAATTCGTTTGTAATCAATATGGACAACGTCCGGATGATTAGTTTCGGATCCTTTCAGTTGGTATCAGAGCATTGGTCTTAGTGAACCAGGCCTTGCATTAGTGTGTCTAACTAGTAGTTGTTAGGATACATTAAGTGAGTCTGGACTTTGACCGTGTCTGCCTGTCAAAAGTTTTGCTTATCAATCCTAGTCGGAAATCATCTGCTTATCATCCTTAGGGAACTGCCTGCTTATCATTCTTAAGTCTAGACACGTCTTACTGCATTTAGTGCATCGATAGTGTATAGACAAAATTCATATCCTAGCGTATCTGTTACTATAGACATTGCCTGACGTATTTCAAAGATTCTCCGTAATTCATGGGATTTTGATATTATATATACATATGTAAATTATGTATTGAAGAGTACCAAACCCAACTCCTATAATCTATTCCAAACCAAAAATTCATTTCTCCGACCATACAAGATGGATTCTTCATCCAGCTCAAATTCCTCCGACTTCGATAGCTTCGTCGATATGGATTTCCATTCGAGCTCCGAGAACAGCGTTACCGGAATGGATCAACCAATTTCCCATCATCTATTCTGGATGAATTGGGGATGGGTTCGTAATATACTAAATTTCTGGAGGCAAGAAGAAGGTGATCCATTCCATCCACCAAATTGTCCTCTTAACGATGAACCTGAAGCACTTACCGGCGAACCTATTCGAAACACCATTTTCTCGCTCATTTCTAGAGTATCTCGTCATGACTACATACTATCCCATATTTCGAATCTTTTTCATTCGCTCGTTCCAACTGTCAATCATCCCGGTATAATAGAAGAAGTCAACGAGCTTCGCGCTCGGGTAGTGGCTTTAGAAAATACGGTGCGAAGGTTACAAACACCAGCAGCAGCACCAGCAGCATAATCTGTATCACTATCAACAACGCCGACAGTACTCTTGTCACCCCCAAAATCTCAACATCACAAACTGTATCTCGGATATCAACATCACATACCTCAAAAACCTCATCGGAACTTCGAGTATGATCTTCGTTCTATATATCATTCTACATCGATTATCTTCGCTTTACGTATCGTTTTACCTCATTTATCTTCGTTCGACCTGGCGATTATGTAATCTCTAATGCTTTAGAAGTTATGTAATCTAGTATTAACGATAAATCAAATGAGTTTAATACTTCATTGACTCATTGAATCTATGATTACATCTGAAGAAAATATATATGCAAGTATATTTTTATAAAGATTGTAATTAAAAATTCTTTCGTACAAACTGTTAATGATGAAAATATTTTAACGGGTGGGTAGTACCCGAGGAATATTTAGAATTCACATTAATAAGTTACGTTGTACATTCTCTAAATCTGATTCAACGGTCATTTACTATCCTACTTACAACTACCGATATACGTATCCGTTCACCACAGAATAACCATTTCTATTCAAATTTCATATTTGGATTTTGATCTATCAGAATCCAACAAGTGGCATAATGAAGAAAACATTGGACAAAAATAAAAAGTGTTAGAAACAAACGAATTAATTAATTGAAATTGTGATAGGATTTCACGCTAACTATTCCGGCTAACTGTTCCCAGTTAACTGATTAACATTTAATTTATCGCAATTTACATTCTTGCAATTTTATTTATCATCATTTAATTTCTGTTATTTACTTTTACGCACTTTAAATAACGGGACACGTATGCAAGGTTTTGACTTATCATATCGACCCATCTATATATATATTTCGGAACAACCGTAGACACTCTATATGTGAAGGCGGGAGTTGGCTATACAGGGTCGGAGTTGATTTCAAAATATATATATAATTTGAGTTGTGATCGACACCGAGACCGGTATACGGGTCACGATACGTATTATTTAATTCGAATATTATATATTAAATTATATATGAATCATTGAACCATCGGACTATTGGACTGCTAACTTTGGACAATTAAAATGAATTAAATTAAAATATTGATTATAACATATGAAACTAAATAATTCTTCAAGTTTGCCACTTGATTTCATCCTAAACCTCATTTGTACTTCGACAATTATAATCCTCGTTCAAATCTTTTCATGATTCTTGAAAACACTTCAATCGAGAAGTTGAACCAGCCGCACCTCGTTTACGGAAGAAAGATTTATGCATACAGTTATACACCTGAAACTTTCAAAACCGAAGTTATCGTTAAAACTTATCCGCGTCAAATTCCTTATCATTCATTGGCAAAAACAACCTTACATTTCTCTTTTCAATATAAGTCAATTTTGTCACAGCTCCACTTTGATTTCTCAGTAGGACCACTCTTATTATAACCTCGATATATATACCTTGTCCTTTCACCATTGTTACCGGAGAACCTTTCATATTCCACGACATCATGTACCAGCAGCTTGTCATCTTTTTGGCAGAATCCGCAATTAGTATTTTAAAAATCTCGCAAAACTTCTCAGTCATACCTATAACGTCTATTCCTAAGGATTTCATACTCCGAAGGTGAAGTTTCTGAAAAACACCCTGAATTATGAAGTAGTTCTTTAAATGCTGATGAAGCAGCGAAAATTGTAAACGATTTTAAACAGTCAAAAGTTTGATGACGAAGCACAGTGTGTCGATAAAACTCAGAAAAAGAGAAGAGTTGGAACCGGAAAACGGTTTGAGCAAAGTATGAAAGAGGTTGTGGATAAATAACAAGAACTGAATCTGCTTTCAAAGGATTCAAACGATTCAGTGCCTGCTGAAACCATTAGTAAAAACCCTACCCCTTATTCTAAACCTCTCCCGATGATATTCTTCATCATCATCTTATCTTAGATATTATAAGATATCTTCATATCTTCCGTTATACATATTCTCCATATTTCTGGAGATATTTTCACAACTATTCTTATCTGAGAATATTTATCTCTCCGAAATATCTGCATTACAACATAAAAGAAACTGTGTCAATTTCTAAATTTTGAAACCTCCAAGTTTAAAATATGAATGTTTTAAAGTAGTGTTGGGAACTGATGCATGAATTAGTATAATATAATGAAACTTGATCAACTTCATTATATTACAGTAAGTCATGTTAAGTTTCTAATGGAATGTGATGATTCACAGTACCGTCATCATGTGCCATGTTACATGGCTCTTACCTTCTATCAAGTCTCCAAACATATTAGAACGTATCACCTTGATAGTTCTATTTTTTCGGAATATTCGAGTAATTTAACGAATCAAGATTGTGCCATTACAATTTCATTCTAAAACCAATAGCTAGGTTCATTCCAAATTTCCTACCTACGAATTTCGGACCATTGTTCGCTTGGCTCGAGGATGGAAAGAAGAAATGAAGGGACAAAACCTCAGAATAGAAATAGGAACATAAACCACAGCAAATAAGAGAGAGCATTAACTGTGGATGACAATGATTTTAAGGGACGGGAGTAGGAACATCGAAATATAAGGGAAGGTATAAAACCTAACAACAACCCCGAAACTACAAACCGTGCATATCAATACGTATTGCAACGTAAAGGCACGGGAGAATTAAAAACATTATAATTCCAAGGAAAGGATAAAAGAGAATAGATTCTTCTGGTGATAGATGAAAAAGAAGAATGAAAGATATGAAAGTTAGAAATATAACAAGGGTTAGAATGGGATGGAGCATATTAGCGAATGTCTTAAAGTAGGAACTAAAGAGAAAGAATAGAAGATGTGGGAAGAAAAAAAGGGAAGGAGGTAAATTTATAGTGAAATATTCGACAAAGAAATCAAAACATATTGCCGCGTTAAATCAAAGAAGATCCTGATCGCTGCAAAACTAAATCTTATTACATAAGATTTTCTTTAAAACCCTTAAATCCCGGAAATCGATCATAATCACGTCATCGGTTACAACAATTCTATATTTACTCATTTCACTCTTTTGTGATAGCTTCGCTCGTGCGTCTCACATAACCAAATCGTTTTATCTAAATCTTTCAGTAATGATAAAATTTCATTATTACCTCATATTCGTCATGAAAACATTCCTATTGTTATTTATGACAACCTCTACCAAATTTCGAGGACGAAATTTCTTTAACGGATGGGTACTGTAACGACCCGGAAATTTCCGACCAAATTTAAACTCTAATCTCTATATGGTTCCGACACGATAAGCAAAAACCCTAAAGTTGACCCGCACTTTTTCGATCGTTCTATACTTATAAGATTAATATTTACATAAATTAAACCTTACCAACATGATAAGCAATCCAAATTGTTGAGACTTATGTTTTCGAAAAGAGTTTTACACAACGTTTGACCGTCTAGTTTGACCGATGATATCACGAACTATATAACATATGATAATTATACGTTTGTGTATATATATGTATATATACATATTTAACATGGTTTATGGATGTTTTAATATCTAATTTTGTATTAATAACAATAAGTTATAAGTATATTTTGAAACTACTAACTTAAGTTTTCAAAACAATAACCATACATAACGTTATTTGATATAAATACTTATGACTTATAATGTTTATACATATAACGTATAAGTAATGTATTTAATCACTTTTAAGGACTTAAATACATAAAACAATATAAGTATATTCACAAAAGATAGCTATATTTGAATCCTCGTTCCGTTTTCTCAAAGATTTCTACACGTATATTTAGGGTATATGTACCCGTATCATACGCAGCTTCTAGATGTATTTACTATTGGTATATACCAATAAAAATCTGCTCCTTAGCAGCCTTAAATGATTAAGAAACATGTGGAACCAACCATTTGTCAAGTAGCATGAATTATTTAGCAAGAAAACAAAGTTAGGTATCATTTTTTTTCTTTATATACTAAAAACGTTTTTATGCATGCACACCATTTCTTCACCCCATTTTCTCATACTTACACTCCCATTTCTCTCTCAAAATACTCTTAACTTCATACTTGATCATCTACAAGCATTTTCCCCATCATTTAGCTTCAAAAACCTTACTTAATCACCATAAGAAAACCATACAAAAACACTTCAAGAAATCCTTCCAAGAACACAAACTTACTTCCAATCTTTCATCCACTTCCATCACCCTTTTGGTTCTAGGTTCTTACTCCTCTTTTACAGCAACCTTGTCCAAGGAACTTGAGGTAGTAACTATGTTCATAACCTTATTCGATTCATATATATATATAGCTATCTTATTTTGTGGTATAAAATTTTAACAACAAGAACATAGTTTGAAAGTTTTCAAACTTGTTTGCAAACTAAATAGATCCTTCTAACTTAACTTTTAAAATACTTCAAGACCTGTAATATAACTTAAATATATGCTAATTTAACAAGGTAAAACTTGGTTTTTCAAAGAATATCTTAAAAACTGTTTTTACGACGTCGGAGTGCAACCGGGGACTGTTTTGGGTTGGATAATTAAAAACCATCTTAAACTTTGAATTGGAGGTTTATGTTCTGGAAAAATGATTTTTACTATGAATATGATAACACATAAAAATTTCATGATCTAATTCAAAGTATAAGTATTTTTAGAAAAATAATTATTTAAGGTTGTTTAAATAAAGGAAAATGTTTAACTTCATAAGTTTCACTAAAGTTTCACCTATGCCGTGTGATTTTGAATACAAACCAAGGTATTTTCAGTTCATAGTCTTAAAGAGGGACTCGATCCAAGGAGATGGCAAGTTGAATCAACGAAAACGGATTTGTAACGAAGAAACTATGACCGAAACAAAATTGGTTATCCAAGACTTGTTTAACTTCGGGATTAATTGGGAAAAATTAAATAAAATCACATCTTTCTAAGATAACATGATATTTTATATATATGTACTCATAATTCAATTTTATATGGTTCAGGATCACCCGTAAACAATACGAGAAGATTAATCATAAGATCCCATGATTGTACGCAACACGTCATTTGACAACACCGGTACTTTATGTACGCAACACGTCATTTGACAACACCGGTACCGTGGGTCAAGATTAATCTCGACCAATACATATACGATGGGGGTTTTATTCATTTCATTGGGGGTTTATTAAACACCTAAAAATGAACCATTAAAATTGAATTACTAACAATGAACTGCTAACTACGGACTAAGGAATTATTCAAAGTATTAAAAGTATAACAAGTATATATATGAGACGTTTGTTTAAAAAGAAAAGGTATTGATATATTATATATGGATAGGTTCGTGATATCAACCGGAAGATCAAGTCAAAATATTTATATCTTCAAGACAACAGTGAGTATATAGTCCCACTTTTAAACTCTAAATATTTCGGGATGAGAATACATGTATTTTATGTTTTACGTTATGGACACAAGTAACTGAAAAATATATTCTACGTTGAGTTGTACCACTGGCATACTTCCCTGTAGCTTGGTAACTAATATTTACAGCGGTATTGTAAACGCGAATCCTGTTGATAGATCTATCGGGCCTGACAACCCCAACCGGACTGGACGACCAGTATTCAACGGTTGCACAGTACTTCGTTTTGTGACTACACTTGGTACGGTGTAGTAAGATTTCATATTAAAGGGAATATGCGACGTGATTGAATGTTAAGTATGGTTACCAAGTGCTCAACCACTTAGAATATTTTTTATGAAAATGTTTATATATGAAATCTTGTGGTCTATATATATATATATATATCGCTGCCGGCATTAAACCTATATCTCACCAACTTTATGTTGACATTTTAAAGCATGTTATTCTCAGGTATGAATTAAGTCTTCCGCTGTGCATTAGCTCGTACTAAGGATACTACTTAAGGCTATTAAGGACTTATATCATAAGGCGTTGCATTCGAGTCATTGAAGTTCATAGAGACTATTATTAAGTAAATGGCGGTTTAGGTCATTTGAATATTATGAAATGTCAGGCGATTATGTCAATTCTGGATGTAACTATAGATTGCCTTTTAAGAATAAATGCAACGTTTGTAAGATGTATCATATAGAGGGCAAGTACCTCGCAATGTTATCAACTATTGTAATTCGTTTGTAATCAATATGGACAACGTCCGGATGATTAGTTTCGGATCCTTTCAGGATGCTCCCACAAGACTTTTATGGTTGGTCGACCCCAAGAATTCAGTAGTACGGAAGGACCAATAGGGCTTACTCGTTGGTTCGAGAAGATCGAATCTATTTTCAGGGTCAGTCGGGTCCGTGAAGAGGACAAAGTTAGTTTCGCTAGTTGCACTCTCAAGGATAGTGCCTTGACATGGTGGAACAATCTGGTTAGTAGTTTGGGAAGCGATGTAGCTTATGGTTTGGCCTGGAATGATTTTAAGGAAAGATTGATCACCCGCTATAGACCTCGGGTTGAGCTTAAGAAGCTAGAGGTTGAGCTCAAGAATTTGAAAATGCATGGCACCGAGTTAGATGCCTATGAACGAAGGTTTTTCGAGTTAACTTTGCTGTGTCCTAGGGTTTATGCGGATGAGGACCGCAAAATTGAGGCTTACATTGATGGTTTGTCCGAGAAGATTGAACACGGGGTTGAGTCTAGTGAACCCCAGACTAATGAGGCGGCTATGTCCATGGCCCACAAACTTAATGACAAGGTGTTGAGAAGAAGCAAGACTACAGTTGCTGAAACTAGTGAGGAGGTTGTCAAGAAGGCTGATAACGGGAAACGAAAGTGGGATAACAACCGCAATCAAAACCAAAATCAGCAGAAGAAACAGGATACCTCAGGTGCTAACAACAGAAATCAGCATGTGTGTCCTCGTTGCTATAAAGCTCATGATGGTTACTGCACAGTTACTTGTAAGAGGTGCTCCAAGCAAGGGCACATTGCTAAAGATTGTACAGTGCTTTTGTCGGGTTCTGCTACTTCCGCGGCTGGTGGTAATAATAATAATGTTGGTAATAGAGGTGGTAACGGTAGTGGTAATGGGAAATCGAATAATGGAGGTAATCAAAGGGTTTGTTATGAGTGTGGGAAGCCGGGGCATTTCCGAGATGCTTGTCCCAACAAGAAGACTGCTGAAACTGCACGCGGCCGAGCGTTCAACATTAATGCTAAGGATGTGGAGGAAGATCCTAAGCTTGTTACTGGTACGTTCTCAGTCAACGATTTATCAGTTTATGTACTATTTGATTCAGGGGCTGATTTAAGTTTCGTGTCGAGTAAATTAAGTCCGAGAATCAAAACGCCGTTAACTCCCTTAGATAATACTTATGTTGTTGAAGTAGATAATGGTAAAGAACTTACTGCTAAGACTGTACATCGTAAATGTAACATTAATCTGGGTGGTAGGGATTTTGAGATAGACTTGATACCGATTGAACTTGGTAGTTTTGATATTGTTATTGGTATGGATTGGTTATCTGCGAACCGTGCTGAGATCATGTGTTATGATAAGGCTATTCGTATTACTGATGTAATTGGAGAGCCACTGATGGTCTTTGGAGATAAGAAATGCACACAGTTAAATCTTATTAGCTGTATGAAAGTTCGTAAACATCTCCGTAAAGGCTGTCATGCTATTCTTGCTCATGTTGTTGATCCTAGTAAGGAAGTGAAGAACGTTGATGACGTTCACATTGTTAGGGATTTTCCCGAGGTGTTTTCGATGACTTACCTGGCCTTCCGCCGCAACGCGCGGTAGAATTTCAAATTGATCTTGTTCCCGACGCTGCTCCTGTAGCACGTGCTCCTTATCGTCTTGCGCCTTCCGAACTTTAAGAATTGTCGAGTCAACTCCGTGAGTTGTTAGACAAAGGTTTTATTCGTCCTAGTTCGTCCCCTTGGGGAGCTCCCGTTCTGTTTGTTAAGAAGAAGGATGGTTCTTTCCGTTTATGCATTGATTATCGTGAACTGAATAAGCTCACTGTTAAAAATCGTTATCCTCTACCGAGAATTGATGATCTGTTCGATCAGCTTCAGGGTTCTTCTGTTTATTCAAAAATTGATCTTCGTTCTGGCTATCATCAGTTGCGTGTTAAAGAATCTGATGTTTCAAAAACTGCTTTTCGCACCCGTTACGGTCACTTTGAATTTCTTGTTATGCCGTTCGGATTGACAAATGCACCTGCTGTGTTCATGGACCTCATGAACCGTGTGTGTAGACCCTATTTGGACAAGTTCGTTATTGTTTTCATCGACGGCATCCTTATCTATTCTAAGAGTGATGAAGAGCACGAAGAACACTTGAGGTTAGTGCTTGATTTGTTAAAGAAAGAAGAGTTGTACGCTAAGTTCTCTAAGTGTGCTTTTTGGTTAAGAGAAGTTTAGTTCCTTGGTCATATTGTTAGTAAAAAGGGAATACAAGTTGATCCTGCTAAAATTGAGGCGATTGAAAAGTGGGAGACCCCGAAAACTCCTACTCAGATTCGTCAGTTCTTAGGGTTGGCAGGTTACTTTCGAAGGTTCATTCAGGATTTCTCTCGTATTGCGAAACTTCTGACTGCTTTAACACATAAGGGGAAGAAATATGAGTGGAAGGATGAACAAGAGGATGCTTTTCAGATTTTTAAGAAGAAGTTGACTACCGCTCCGATTTTGTCACTACCGGAGGGTAATGACGATTTTGTTGTTTATTGTGATGCATCGCGACAAGGCTATGGTTGCGTTTTGATGCAACGAAAGAAGGTTATTGCGTATGCGTCACGACAGTTGAAGATTCACGAACAGAACTATACAACTCATGATTTAGAGTTGGGGGCTGTTGTTTTTGCGCTTAAAATTTGGAGACACTATCTTTATGGTGTTAAGAGTACTGTGTACACCGATCACAAGAGTCTTCAACATATCCTCGATCAGAAACAGTTGAACATGAGACAACGAAGATGGATTGAGACGTTGAATGATTATAATTGTGACCTTTTGTATCACCCGGGTAAGGCTAATGTTGTGGCTGATGCATTGAGTCGTAAAGAAAGGACTGAACCTCGCAGGGTTAGGGCCTTGAATATGACAGTTAGATCAAACCTCGTTAGGCAGATTCTTGAGGCACAACAAGAAGCCTTAAAGGAGGAGAATTTCGTGAAGGAGAATGTAGAAAAGGTAGCTAAGAAGTTTGAAGTACGAGCTGATGGTACTAGGTATTTTGCGGGACGTCTATGGGTTCCGAAATTTGGAGGTCTTCGACAACTTGTTTTGGATGAGGCTCATAAGTCTAGATACTCTATTCATCCTGGTTCAGGAAAGATGTATCAGGATCTTAAGGAGCTGTATTGGTGGCATAATTGGAAAGGTGATGTTGCTAAGTATGTGACTAAGTGTTTGACATGTGCTAAGGTCAAAGCTGAACATCAAAAACCGTCTGGACTTTTGGTGCAACCAAAAATTCCCGAGTGGAAGTGGGAAGGTATCACTATGGATTTTATTACTAAGTTACCAAGAGTTTCGGGTGGCTATGATGCGATTTGGGTGATTGTAGATCGACTCACTAAGTCGGCTCACTTTTTGCCGATTAGGGAAACGGATTCGATGGAGAAACTCACCCGTTTGTATTTGAAAGAGATTGTTTCTAGGCATGGTGTCCCCGTGTCCATTATTTCACCGAGACAGTCAATTTGTGTCGAGGTTTTGGCGATCTTTACAGGAAGCCTTTGGGTACTAGGTTGGATATGAGCACCGCTTATCATCCTCAAACGAATGGTCAAAGTGAAAGGACCATTCAGATATTAGAAGATATGTTGCGAGCGTGCGTCATCGATTTTGGAAATGGGTGGGATAAATATTTGCTGCTAGCTGAGTTTTCTTATAACAACAGTTACCATGCAAGTATTAAAGCCGCACCGTTTGAAGCTTTGTATGGTAGGAAATGTAGGTCTCCTATTTGTTGGAATGAGGTTGGGGATGCTCAACTTACAGGTCCAGAGATTATTCACGAGACTACTGAGAAGATTGTACAAATTAAAGAAAGGTTGAGAACTGCTAGAAGTCGGCAAAAGAGTTATGCCGATAAGGGAAGGAAAGATGTTGAATTTCAAGTTGGTGATCGTGTTATGTTAAAAGTTTCGCCTTGGAAGGGCGTAATCCGTTTTGGTAAAAGGGGAAAGTTAAGTCCTCGTTTCGTGGGACCTTTTGAGATCATTGAAAGAGTTGGACCGGTGGCTTATCGTTTGAAATTGCCACAAGAACTCAGTGCTGTTCACGATGTTTTCCATATTTCGAATTTAAAGAAGTGCTTGGCTGAATTTGATCAGACTATTCCTTTGGAGGAACTTCAAGTTGATAAGCAATTGCATTTTATTGAGGAGCCTGTTGAAATCATGGACCGAGAGGTTAAGACTCTTAAACAGAGCAGAATTCCTATTGTTCGGGTCAGATGGAACGCTAGACGCGGTCTCGAGTTCACTTGGGACCGTGAAGATCAGATGAAGCAGAAGTACCCGCATTTGTTTCCAGATGCTGAGTCAACCCCTGCACCTGCTTAAATTTCGGGACGAAATTTCCGTAACGGGAAGGTACTGTCACGACCCTACTTTTTCCGTTATCTTTTTCAGTTAATTATTTAACGGCCGTTAACTGTTAGTGTGCCACGTCATTTATATGACCTATATTATTTTTGTAATAATATATATATATATTAATTATTATGTTTTATGTGAATATTTGTATTCATATTTTAATTTATACGTTTCTACGTCTCGCAGATTTTCATTCGGCGAATCTTTTCGGTTTTAAAACCAACGGACGCGTTTTCGGGATTTTTAAATCCTAAATATTTTAAATATGATATTTTAAGATCATATTATTATATAGTGTATTTATATTTATTTTTCGTCGCGCGTTTGTTATCTTTCCGAATTTTTAATCGCGTAAGTGCGTTTTCGCGTTTCGGGACTCGTTCGAGCTTTCGGGCCATAAGTAACTTAACAATTAAGTGAGATGGGCCAAGTGGGGCCTACCCCACCCCTCATTCGGCCGAAACTCCAAGGGGAGGGAGTAATACTCCCTTGATTTTTATTTTTGGTTCATTATTTCAATTCCAATATTTATCAAAACCTAATCTTCTATTTTTGCTCTCCTCTCCCTCTCCCCTCTCCTTTGGCCGTCACCTAGCTCACCACCACCATCATCATTCTTCAACAAAAAGCTTGCTTGAATCATCAATTAATTAACACCAATGCGTTCCTCGTTCCGTTCTCTACGCGATAACATCAAACGTTTCTCGATTAGGGTATAAACCCTAACCCTAGAATTTTCAAATTTTCATTTATTTTCTGTATTTTGATGATTATTTAGTAGTATGATGTTTGTGGATTATTGTAATGATGTTTGTATGCATAGATGTACTCATAATTGCATGTTTTCGGTTTATAAAATTCTGGACAGCAGCTATTTCGTGTATTCTGGGTTTGTGACTGATATAAAAGTTAAAATAAACTATCTAGATGAGTTCCTCTCATCAAGACATTAATTTTAGACTCCGGATTCATGTCGTTTCGATTCCCGGAGCCCTAGATATGATCAAATTACTATTTTGTTAAAATTGAATTGTGATATTGACATGAACCAGGTTTGGTCCGACTTTGTGACCATCCTTGGTGTCTTTAGGGTGTGTTAGTATGTTAGGACTGATGGTGGGGCGAACTTTCATGTTCGGGTCACCTAAATCGGAGCCACGGTTCACCCGTTATGACTAAAACACGGTTTTGAGAAAATTGAAGGTCCAAGTGGTGTCATAGCTGATTACCACGACTTGTTGACTGTTCTTGGTGTGTTCTTGAGTGCACCATTGTGTCGGGTGGTTTGAATAGGCGGAGATGCATATAAGGCTCGCCAGAAATCGACACCCGGGGTTCAAGATACGACCCGAGGAACTTTTGAATTAAAACTTATGATTAATTCTAAAACTTATGATAAAAATAATGAATTTCATTATTAATTAATTACTTATGATAAAAGAAGTAATTATTATTATTTAAGACTTATGATATAAATATTTATTATATCATTTCATTATTATTTATGATTTAATTAACATTTTAATTTAACTTACGATTAATAATACTTTTATTATTATTGGAAAATACTTATGATAAGTATTAAATTTATTTTATGAGAATATTATTATAAGACTTATAATAAAGATTAAATAATTATTTAATTATTATAAGACTTAATTATTATTTAATTATGATTTAATTATTAAATACTTATGATTTAATAATTATAATTAGAAACTTATGATATGGTTAATAATTCATTATTAATTAATAATTCTTATGATATGATTTAAAAATTTATTATTAATTAATAATACTTATATTATGATTAATATTTAATTAATTAATTAAATACTTATGATATATTAATTATATCACTTCAACTTATATTAACTTTAATAATTCATTTTATTTAATTAAACTTATGTTATGACTTAATTATACACTTTTAAGTTTAATAAACATTATAACTTATGTTATTATTATAATTTACACTTTTCAAATTAATGTTGACTATGTTTGACCAAGGTTGACTTTTAAGTTGACTTTCGGTTGACTTTGACTTTCAGTTGACTTTTGTTAACTTTCTAAATAAGGAAACTTTCCTAACTTAAAAACTTTCTAAAAATAGAACTTTCTAAATTTGGAAACTTTCCAAAAATAGAAACTTTCCTAAAATAGAAACTTTCTAAAAATAGAAACATTCCAAAAATGGAAACCTGCTAAAAATAGAAACTTTCTATAAATAGAAAGTATGTGTCCGTACGCTGTTCCAGTCAAACCAATGCTTGCCGAGTATTGTTCTATGACTACTTGCAACATGTACAATAGCTATCATACTAAGACTTGACCTAAGTTAGTTACTTATATCGACTTGCTTTATTTATAAGTCGGCGTTGTGATCGTTCCTGATCACTTTACTCTATTTGCTGTTCGCTTGTTTTTGTGGTTTCTTCAGTTGCTTTTAAGGTGAGTTATAGTCCCCTTTTTACATACTTTTTAAAGTATATTTTTGGAATGTGATTACATGCATTTTTATTTACGTTTAGACACAAGTAACAGTTAAATTTAATTATTCATTGTGAGTTGGACAAAAATATTCCCTAGTCTGGTAACTGTAATCACTGGTTTCTACTGGTGAACGCGAATCCTACGGATAGATCTATCGGGTTTGACAACCCCATTTCGAGCTAGTCGCGCTAGCAATTTATAATCGGAATGTTTAGTACTTCGTAATTTGTTGTAGATACACTGTCCAAGTGTATATTTTTATTGTGTTTGGCAAGGGTAAGTAAAGGGTTAAGTGGTTACCAGGTGGCTCATTGATAATGGAATAATGTTTAATGTTTTCTAACATTTTTAAATCTTGTAGTCTAAAGTTTGCTTATTATTTAAACCTATAATTCACTCAACCTTTGTGTTGACAGTTTACTTGCATGTTTTCACAGGTACTTGAGTTTTGTGATGCTTCCGCTGTGTTTAGAGGAGTCTGCATGCATTTGGGCAGATTTTATGAAACAATTTATGAAACTTAAGCTTGCATTCTATTTTTGGATAATTTAAACTTGTGGGTTTGTTGGCAAGGTTTTGTGTCACCTTTTGGTTTATTACTATGGTTGGTTGTTTTGAAACTACATATTTTGGTTTGTTTCCTTTTTGGGAAACTTTTGATATAAAAGAATGCAACTTTGTTTATTTAATTCATTTAGGTCCGATCAAGCTGTGGGACCAACTGACGGATCCGTTAAGTGTTTTGACGGGTGATAATGCTAAAAACGAACATATATTTCATAGCATTATTCCTCAAGAAAGACAAGTTTTTAGTTGCAATTGTTCTATTTACAAGTGATATTCGTTTAAATAATAAAAGGTGAAGACAAAAGACAGATTCGACGAATTGAAGACGCAAACGACCAAAAAGCTCAAAAGTACAAAATACAATCAAAGAGGTTCCAATTATTGATAAGAAACGTCTCGAAATTACAAGAGTACAAGATTCAAAACGCAAAGTACAAGATATTAAATTGTACGCAAGGACGTTCGAAAATCCGGAACCGGGACCAGAGTCAACTCTCAACGCTCGACGCAACGGACTAAAAATTACAAGTCAACTATGCACATAAATATAATATAATATTTAAATAATTCTTATAATTATTTAATATATTATATTTATTTATAAAACCGTCGGTAAACAAAGAGCCAAACTTGTGTGAGCTGTAAAAGCAAACTCCGCGACTCGCGGAGTTTGAAGGCAAAATTGGCCGCGAGTCGCGGAGCCCCAATTTCTGAAACTCCCTATAAAAGCAACCGAATTCTGATCGCAAAAACCATCTTTTTTTCCTTCTTCTCTCAATATATACGTAATATATATTTTAATTTTAATTTTAATTTTAAATCCTAATAATAAGGGTATGTTAGCGAATATTGTAAGGGTGTAAGTCGAAATTCTGTCCGTGTAACGCTACGCTATTTTTAATCATTGTAAGTTATGTTCAACCTTTTTAATTTAATGTCTCGTAGCTAAGTTATTATTATGCTTATTTAATCAGAAGTAATCATGATGTTGGGCTAATTACTAAAATTGGGTAATTGGGCTTTGTACCATAATTGGGGTTTGGACAAAAGAACGACACTTGTGGAAATTAGACTATGGGCTATTAATGGGCTTTATATTTGTTTAACTAAATGATAGTTTGTTAATGTTAATATAAAGATTTACAATTGGGCGTCCCTATAAATTACCATATACACTCGATCGGACACGATGGGCGGGGTATTTATATGTACGAATAATCGTTCATTTAACCGGACACGGGAATGGATTAATAGCCACTAGAATAATTAAAACAGGGGTAAAATTATGTACAAGGACACTTGGTATAATTGATAACAAAATATTAAAACCTTGGATTACACTCAGTCGACATCCTGGTGTAATTATTAAACAAAGTATTAAAATCTTGTTACAGTTTAAGTCCCCAATTAGTTGGAATATTTAACTTCGGGTATAAGGATAATTTGACGAGGATACTCGCACTTTATATTTATGACTGATGGACTGTTATGGACAAAAACCAGACGGACATATTAAATAATCCAGGACAAAGGACAATTAACCCATGGGCATAAAACTAAAATCAACACGTCAAACATCATGATTACGGAAGTTTAAATAAGCATAATTCTTTTATTTCATATTTAATTTCCTTTATTTTATATTTAATTGCACTTCTAATTATCGCATTTTTATTGTTATTGTATTTAATTGCACTTTTAATTATCGTACTTTTTAATTATCGCAAGTTTATTTTATCGCACTTTTATTATTCACAATTTCATTATCGTTATTTACTTTACGCTTTAATTTAAGTCTTGTATTTATTTGGTTTTAACTGCGACTAAAGTTTTAAAAATCGACAAACCGGTCATTAAACGGTAAAAACCCCCCCCTTTATAATAATAATATTATTTATATATATATATATATTTGTATTTTTATAAAAGTAAACTAATATAGCGTTAAGCTTTGTTTAAAAAGATTCCCTGTGGAACGAACCGGACTTACTAAAAACTACACTACTGTACAATTAGGTACACTGCCTATAAGTGTTGTAGCAAGGTTTAAGTATATCCATTCTATAAATAAATAAATATCTTGTGTAAAATTGTATCGTATTTAATAGTATTTTCTTTCTAAAATTAATAGTATTTTATATACACCTCGCGAAACATCAAGTTATTTTTGGTGCCGCTGCCGGGGAATCGCTTAAAAGCCGGAAGCGCAACGCTAATATAATAAAAAAAAAAGATTTTTAGTTTACTTTTATTAAAATTCATTTTTTATAAAAATACGTTTTAAATATTCGAAAATATTAAAAGAAAAACAAAAATATAAATATTTTTAGGAGTTTGATAAATATTTAAGTTTTATAAATTTTCTTTAGTTTGTAAAAATATAAGTTTTATTTAATTTATTTTATAAATATATTTTATAAATATAAAAAACCGAAAAAAAAATAATTATATATAAATCTATTTTTTAGATTGTTATTTATAAAATTATAAAGTATTTTATTTTTATCTTAGTTTTTAAGAAAAGTCTTATTTAACTTATATAAATATATTAATTAAATTAAAAACAGAAAATATAAAAAAAATAAATAAATAAAAACGCGTCGAATTTTAAACAAGCTGTCATTTGAATTTCTGAACCCCGCGACTCGCGGGGTTTGCTGCATCGAATACCGCAACTCGTGGAGGGGATCTGACACGCGACAGAACCCTAATTCTGCATTTATTAGGGGTAATTAATTATTATTATTATTAATTAACCCTAATTATTATTATTATTATAATTAGTTTTATTTTAAGTTTTACTTTTTATTTAATTTGTTTTATTTAGTTAAATTAGTTTAATTAAATTGTAAAAGTAATACTTTTATAAAATAAATAATATAAAAATAATATTTTTATAAAAATTGTATTTTTTTACAACTTTTAGTATATTTTTATATTTTGTCCTTTTTTAATCGTTTTAGCGTAATATTTGTATTTTTCGCTCATATTTAGTTTTAAACTTAGTTTTTGCCATAGTTATTTTTACTTCTAGATTTTTAGGCTTTGCCGTAGAATTTCTTAAGTGCTTTTTCTTTAGACTAAGATTTAGGTGCTTTAGAATTTTGCGACGTCTTTTTAAGTTTTAGTTTCTTTTTAAGTTATTTCCATTTGGAATTTAGTTTTTCCTGTAAGCTTTAATATTTTTAGACGACTTTTACCTATGTATCAATTATCATTCCAATTAGTAATCACAATTTGCGATTATAATTTTAAGTTAGTTGTAGTAATAAGGTTAGGTTAGTCAAGTGTTTTTAAGTTTTATAAGTTTCTTTTATTTTTCCGTCTCCTTTTATTTTTCAACCATTTTTCTTTTTCGACCTTTTTCCGACGAACTCTTTTTCTTTCTTATTTCTCGCTATTCTAGTTTTAGGACATAGATTTTTATTCTACTTCTTATCTAAATTTCTTAAAATTACGAAAATTTATTTTAAGTGGTTAAATTGATAGACATCAAAATTTTCTGGTTCGTAGTAATAGTTGGATTTGTACGTGGACCGGGTTATTGGAGCCAAACAGTCCTCAATTATATTGAGACCAAACGAATCCTGCCCCTCTGCTGCATCTTTTGGCTATTCGAAACGTGGGCAAAATCAGAAAAGTCTATTGATTGGATAACTTATTATAATTTTTCTTTCCTTTTAAAAACTAATAGGATATTCAGTGAATGCACCTAGCAAGACGTTCACCACCTTTTGTACGTTCACCACATGTAACTAGATCAAGACATTTAGCAAATATTACTGCCGTTGATTTTTCTTTAGAATCGTCATCCAGTCGACCAAGTACTTCAGTTCAAATTTTCGATAATCCATTTTTTGAACCCGACCTCACAATTGAGAATCCGGAGAATATTTAGGAACGATTCGTAGATCCTGAACCACTAAACTTCCCTCCGGAACCACCAATCATTCAAACAGAGATTGTTGAGGAACGAACCATTAAATCAGAATCCTCTAGTGATTCCGATTCAACAAATTCAATTATGGAGAATCTGGAACCTTTAAGTATGGAAGACCGAATGAGAGCTAAACGCACTGGCCAAGGTCACGCAATTACTCATCCAGATATTAATGCGCCAGATTATGAAATCAAAGGACAAATTCTACACATGGTGACTAATCAATGCCAATTTAGTGGTGCGCCGAAGGAAGATCCAAATGAACATCTACGTACCTTTAATAGGATCTGCACACTATTTAAAATCCGAGAAGTGGAGGATGAACAGATATATCTCATGTTATTTCCCTGGACTTTAAAGGGAGAAGCCAAAGATTGGTTGGAATCGTTACCTGAAGGGGCGATTGATACATGGGACGTTTTAGTTGAAAAATTTCTTAAACAATTCTTTCCTGCATCTAAAGCCGTAAGACTTCAAGCAGAAATTGTTACGTTTACACAGAAGCCGAATGAAACTCTATATGAGGCATGGACTAGATATGGAAAGTTGTTAAGAGGATGTCCGCAACATGGTTTAGACACCTGTCAAATAGTACAAATATTCTACCAAGGATGCGACATCACTACAAGGAAAGACATAGATATAGCAGCTGGTGGTTCTATTATGAAGAAAACCGAAACTGATGCTTATAAAATTATTGATAACACTGCTTCCCACTCACATGAGTGGTACCAAGAAAAAGATATCGTTAGATCATCTAAAGCAGCTATAGCCGATTCTAGCCATGACTTAGATTCCATTTCCGCAAAGATAGATGATGTGGAGAGACGAATGGAAAAGATGACTAAGGATATTCACTCAATACGAATTAGTTGTGAGCAGTGTGGAGGACCACATTTGACAAAAGATTGTCTCATTATTGAATTAACAATGGAACAAAGAGAGAATATTTCATACATAAACCAAAGGCCTGGAAATAATTATCAGAATAATTATCAACCGCCAAGACCGATTTACAATCAAAACCAGAATTATAACCGAAATATTCCATACAACAACCAACAAGGTCCTAGCAATCAACAAGTATCCAATAATACTTACAATCAGCAAAGACCTAATTTTCAAAACAAACCACCACAACAAACCGATGATAAAAAGTTGAATTTAGAAGATATGATGATGAAGCTAGTTGAAACTCAAACGCAGTTTTTCACCTCTCAAAAACAAACCAATGAACAAAATGCTCAAGCATTTAGAAATCAACAAGCTTCTATTCAAAATCTGGAACAAGAAGTAAGTAACCTAGCAAGGTTAATAGGTGAAAGAAAACCGGGAAGTCTACCTAGTGATACAAATGCTAACCCCCGGAATGAAACAGCTAAAGCCATTACCACAAGAAGTGGTACAACACTTAAACCACCTGAAATACCTGTAACTTCTGATGAAGCTATTCCTACTCCACAAGAACCACAACCTGATCAAGATAAGGAAAAAGAACCGGTAGTTGAAAAGGTTATTGAAGATAACACAGTTAAGGCTAAACCTTATGTTAAACCATACCAACCACCACTTCCTTACCCGAGTAAAATGAAGAAAGAGAAACTTGAAGCCGAGTAATCCAAATTCTTGGATATGTTTAAACAGATAAATGTAAATCTATCTTTCATTGATGTAATTTCAGGAATGCCTAGATATGCTAAATTCTTGAAAGATCTAATTTCAAATAGAAAGAAAATGGAAGAACTCTCGGCTGTTACCATGAATGCTAATTGTTCAGCAGTGCTGTTGAATAAGATACCAGAAAAACTATCTGATCCAGGAAGTTTCACAATTCCATGTTTTCTGGGTAGTCTTAGTTCAATAGAAGCATTGGCAGACTTAGGTGCTAGTATAAATTTAATGCCGTATTCACTATACGCTAAACTAGACCTTGGAGAATTGAAACCAACCAGAATAAGCATACAACTAGCCGATAGATCAATAAAATATCCTAGAGGGATAATGGAGAACATGCTAGTTAAAGTTGGTACTTTAGTATTTCCAGTAGATTTTGTTGTTCTGGACATGGAAGAAGATTCTCAAGTTCCTCTCATATTAGGAAGACCATTCTTAAATACGGCTAAAGCAATGATAGACGTGTTCGGTAAGAAACTAACCCTAAGTATAGAGGATGAGAGTGTTACCTTTTCAGTTGATAGAGCAATGCAACAACCGCAATCTGCAGATGATACATGTTATTATATTCAAACTATAGATGCACATGCAGAATTATTAGAAGAATTTCCAGAATTACAAGGAACAGGAGAATGTTCTTTAGGAGAAGGTAATGAACCAATTGATGAAGCTGAAATGTTAGCTACACTTATAGCTAATGGATATGAACCAACAACAGAAGAAATTCAAATGCTAAAAGAAGAAGACAGATATCGATACAAATCATCGATAGAAGAACCTCCGAAATTAGAGTTAAAGCCACTTCCAAACCATTTGGAATACGCTTATTTACATGGTGAATCTGAATTACCTGTAATAATATCGTCTTCTCTTACTGAAAATGAGAAATCACAACTCATTTCTGTGTTGAAAGCTCATAAACCAGCCATTGCATGGAAGATTCATGATATTAAAGGAATAAGTCCTTCGTATTGCACACATAAAATCCTTATGGAAGAAGGTCATAAAACGTATGTGCAACGCCAACGAAGACTAAATCCTAATATGCAAGATGTAGTTAAGAAAGAGATTATTAAACTGCTAGATGCAGGTCTAATTTATCCAATCTCTGATAGTCCATGGGTAAGCCCAGTTCAATGCGTGCCTAAGAAGGGTGGCATGACTGTCATTACAAATGAGAAAAATGAGCTTATTCCTACTAGGACTGTAACAGGATGGCGTGTATGTATTGATTATAGAAAATTAAATGACGCCACCAGAAAAGATCACTTTCCCTTACCTTTTATTGATCAAATGTTGGAAAGATTAGCCGGAAATAGTTACTATTGTTTTCTAGATGGATTTTCCGGATATTTTCAAATTCCAATAGCACCCGAAGATCAAGAGAAAACCACATTCACGTGCCCTTATGGTACTTTTGCTTACAAACGCATGCCATTTGGACTTTGTAACGCCCCTGCAACCTTTCAAAGGTGTATGATGGCGATTTTTCACGACATGATAGAAGAATGCATGGAAGTTTTCATGGATGACTTTTCAGTCTTCGGTGATACATTTGAATCATGTCTAGTTAATCTGGAACGAATGCTTATTAGATGCGAACAATCAAATCTAGTACTTAATTGGGAGAAATGCCATTTCATGGTTAAAGAAGGCATCGTTCTTGGACATAAAATTTCAAAAGAAGGAATTGAAGTGGATAGAGCTAAAGTAGATGTAATTGCTAAACTTCCACATCCTACCAATGTTAGAGGAGTTAGGAGTATTCTAGGGCATGCCGGTTTTTACCGACGTTTCATAAAAGATTTTTCTAAAATTGCCACTCCTATGAATAAACTCCTAGAAAAGGATGCTCCATTCATCTTTTCAGATGAGTGTATCAAATCTTTTAATATTCTTAAAGAAAAACTCACTAATGCGCCGATCATGATAACACCAAATTGGAATCTACCATTTGAACTAATGTGCGATGCAAGTGATTTTGCAATGGGAGCCGTTTTAGGACAAAGGATTGAAAAACGATTTCAACCTATATATTATGCTAGTAAGACGTTACAAGGAGTACAAACGAACTATACAACTACTGAAAAAGAACTTCTTGCTATTGTCTTTGCTTTTGACAAATTTCGATCATATCTCGTTCTAGCAAAAACGGTGGTCTATACTGACCATTCTGCTCTTAGATACCTATTTTCAAAACAAGATGCTAAACCAAGATTAATCCGTTGGATCTTACTCTTACAAGAGTTTGATATTGAAATCCGAGATAAAAGAGGAGCAGAAAATCTCGCCGCTGATCATCTTTCTCGTCTTGAAAATCCCGAATTAGAAGTTCTAAATGAATCGGCCATACAAGACAACTTTCCTGATGAATATCTATTGAAGATAGATTATAAAGAAATCCCATGGTTTGCAGACTATGCAAACTACTTAGTTTGTGGATTCCTTGAAAAAGGATTATCGTACCAAAGACGAAAGAAATTCTTCAGTGATATAAAACACTATTTTTGGGAAGATCCACATCTGTTTAAAAGTTGTCCCGATGGAATAATACGCCGATGTGTATTTGGAGATGAAGCTAGTAAAATTTTAAACCATTGTCACACAGGACCAACAGGAGGGCATTATGGGCCTCAACTAACAGCAAGAAAAGTTTATGATGCTGGATTCTATTGGCCTACAATTTACAAAGACGCACACCTTCTTTGCAAATCCTGTGATGCTTGTCAAAGGGCCGGAAAAATAAGTCAACGTGATGAAATGCCACAAAATGTCATCCAAGTATGTGAAGTATTTGACATTTGGGGTATTGACTTTATGGGTCCATTTCCAAAATCTCATAATAATCTATATATACTCGTAGCCATTGATTATGTATCTAAATGGGCAGAAGCACAAGCTCTTCCAACTAACGATGCACGAGTTGTAGTCAACTTTTTAAAACGTCTTTTTGCAAGGTTTGGAACACCGAAAGCTTTAATAAGTGATCGGGGTACTCATTTCTGTAATAATCAACTTGAGAAAGTTCTTAAAAGATATGGAGTAACTCATAAAATCTCCACCGCATATCATCCACAAACAAGTGGACAAGTTGAAAATACCAACCGAGCTTTAAAACGTATTCTAGAGAAAACCGTAGGATCAAATCCGAAGGAATGGTCCATTAAATTGGAGGATGCACTCTGGGCTTTTAGAACAGCCTACAAAACTTCAATTGGAACCACACCTTTTAGACTTGTTTATGGAAAAGCATGTCATCTTCCAGTAGAAATTGAACACAAAGCATTTTGGGCTTTGAAAACATGTAATCTTGATTTACATGAAGCCGGACGTCTACGATTAAGTCAACTAAATGAATTAGAAGAATTAAGACATGAAGCATACGAAAATTCATTAATCTATAAAGAAAGAACGAAGAAATGGCATGATAAAAGAATCAGAAGTTCAAAAGAATTTAAAGAAGGAGACAGAGTTCTTCTTTTCAATTCACGATTCAAGCTATTTCCTGGAAAATTGAAATCAAGATGGTCTGGACCATTCATAGTCAAAAGAGTTTTCCCATACGGAACGATAGAATTAATAAATTCAAATGGGATTGAATTTAAAGTCAATGGTCACAGAGTTAAACACTACATACATAGTCCGATGGAAGTCGACAACGAAGTTAATCACAATTTCGACACCACAGCTAACTAAGTGTGGGGAGAATCAAGGGGTTTATGTATTTCTGTTAGAGTTAGATTGTCTGTTTTCATGTAGTTCTCGAAAATGGAACCCGAATGGTCTTTCCCTAGCAGACCCTAAAGAACTAGTCTTCTCCCCCCATTCTGAATTTTTATTTTTTTAGGTTTTTACAAAATGAAGACTGCCTGTGAACTAAACCATGGTCTAATGCTACACGCTTTGATCACTAAACGTAATAATGACATACTACCGAGTGAAATAGTATCAAGAATCAGAGAAAGAATGGACGGAGTTAGAAAAGAATCCAGATGCGAAGATAATATGTTACAATTTGGTAAAGGAAAATCAAAATCCGCAGCGAAAAGAAGAGCACGACACCTAGAAAGATGTCACAAATGCGGAAAATGGTCACATGGAGGTAAATGTTCAAATAATCAAACCTATTCAAATACCGAATTTGTTACTTTATGCAGAGACGGACCGTTCATATGTTTAGAAGAAAAGACACTGAATGCTCGAGGTTACGCCTATGTAGCTATGGAAAACCAATTAAACCGATTATCTTATGAATGAGATAGATCATATAACTAAGAATACTATCTCACAGGTAAGTCTGTACAGTTTTTATTTTTATTTTTTTTATTTTTAACCTTTTGATAATAAACGCTAATTTGTTCGCTATAAAGTATTAAATTGGTATTGAATAAAATTAGGTTTGGCGACCGAAATTATTGATATCATTCAAAAATTTATTACATCACTGCGAAATTTAACGTTTATTCTTAAGGTATAAATATCTTTAATCAACCAACCCAAAATATTTCAAAAATTCGTCATGAGTTAAATTAGGTCTTGGAACCGAAATTACTTTACCGAAAAGAGGGGCGCATATTTTTGATAATATTTGATTGATTAAAGTGGGATAAAAAGCCAAAAAGATTTTTAATTTTATTTTTACCATGTTTTTTTTAAAAGTAATATATAAATCTTAAATTAATATTGTAAACTTTGTAAAAACAATATATTTAAAATTGTAAATATTTGAAAAATTAATATAAGTTTGGTGTGAATTTATAATATGAATTTTTAAAATTAAGTTTGGTGTGAATTTTTAATTTTTAAAATATGAATTTTTAATTTTATGCATTTCAAATTTTAAGTTTCGTGTGAATTTTTTTTATATTAATTTTGAATTTTATATTTAAATTGTGTGAATTTAAAAACAAAAATTTACTTTATCTCATTAAGTTAAAAATATGATTTTTAAAATTCGTCGTAAGTTGAAGACTAGGTCTTTGAACCAAAATTGCTTTACCCGAGGGAGGGACGAGAACTTTTATTATCATTATTTTTAATCTTATTGAATTAAAGTATGCCAAAAACATTAAAAAACCCAAAAATCTTAGCTTTTAAAACAATCGCTACAAAAAGTCAAATTTTAAAATTTTGTCGAAGGACGGACTAGGACATCGATCCGAAACAACCTAGTCCTAAATAACAAGGGAAACAAAATTTTAAAATTAATTACTCAATTGTTTTAATTAGTATAAGATATATTAAAAAAAAAAAAAAAAAAACCAAACTCCGCGACTCGCGGAGTTTGAAGGGGAAATCTCCGCGACTCGCGGAGGGACCAATTTACAGAAAAAAAATAAAGCTGAACGAACAGCTCAAACCACACCCCACAAAAACATACTGCGAAGAACAGCTGCGAAAACCCTCGAAAAAAACACGCAAAAACACCCCCAAAATCACAATTTTTAACCGTTAATCATCAAATCTTTTACTAAAATCATGTTGAGAAGGATGCTATCTAGGAATTACTCAAGAAAAACGGTAAATTTCTACACCTAAACACCATTTAATCCGAAAATTAGTGTTCTTGAGCAATTTTTTCCCCAATTTGCTTTTGATGCTTTTTAGTGTAATTATGCTTAAATTGTTTATGTATTATGCTTGTATAACCTAGATTGATGCTATTTAACATGATTAGAAGCCTTAAACTTCAAATTTTGAGTAATCTAGGGTTTGTGTTCTTGAGAAAATTTGAGGCTTTTTGATATAAACAGGTTATGGCCAATTTTTGTCATGAATTGTTGCTAAATTAAGTAGTGTAACATGTTTAGGTAGTTAAATGATCCAAACTTTGAGCCTAAACATGATTTTGAGAATTAAAGTGGACTTTTTCAAGTCTAAAAATTCATGAACTTGATTTTTGAAAGATAATGCCATTTGAAACTTGTTTAATTGCTAGTAATGATTATTTTGACATGTTATTTGAGTTGAATGCTTATGAACTTGGCGAACATTTTCGTATATGCTATTTTGAAAAAGTGTAGATTTGATGAAAATATGAAAATGAGCTTAAGTTTGATATAAATTGATCATGTCATTGTAATTATTTTGATTTATGATTTTGCTGACACTAATGCATATTTGGATGCACAAAAATTGTGTTTGATGTGTTTTGCAGACTGAAAGGGGTGAATCTTCATCCCAAGCTCGCAATGCTCCTGCTGAAAATGCGGAACAACAGGAGGTGGATAACTACTACAAGCAGGATATACCTCATCCAGTCATGACCTTTTCTGATATGCACTTGGAAGATTTGCACTCGAACCTGAGATTTGACAGACTTTGGATAGATTATCCAAAATACCAAAGGGGTTTGCATACTCTTCATTCTAAGGTTGTTGAGGTACCTAGGGTCATAGAATGGGGACCTTTAGAAGCTGTAGAATTGGCCGGGCCAATTAGGGAATTACTTGTACATAGGTATGGTAATTCTACTTTTAACGACTAGGTACGTTTATTCACCATGCGTAGACCTGTATATAAAGTATGGTGTGAAGAATTGTTGTGTAGTATAGAATTAAATGATCGGGTAGCTAGTTTAACCGATCGATCTTTTATTAGATTTTTGTTAGGAGGTTCGATGCGCCACATGTCTTTACTAGACATGGCTCAGGCTTTACGTATATATACGCCTGAGGAGTTAGCATCTGCCGATTGTAGAGGGTTGATACTAAATGGTAGAAAGATAGATGAAAATTTTGATACACACGGTGTATGGAGTCAAATGACAAGCCATCACCGATTCAAAGGGGGAAATTACTCTTATTTGGATATAGATAGAGCTGAATTAAGAGTGATTCATAGGTTTTTAGCTAATTCGATTACACAAAGAGGTAAGAACAAGGAAAAGGTAAATGAACAGGATTTGTTTTACCATATGTGTATTCGAGACCCACAAAGCGCTGTAAGTATACCTTATTGTGTGAGTTATTATTTATCAGCTATGGTAAGGGGGATGAGACCGCATAGCATAATAGGAGGTGGTATTTTTATTACTTTGATTGCTGAATATCTCGGTGTGGATATAAGTCGGGGGGGATTATTAGTGGAAGAACCAGAACCCCGCGATACTATAGGTTTAAATGTATACCATGGTACGAAAGTTTTGAAGAGGCGAAATAACGCCGCAGTACAATACCATGGTAGACATCCACAGGTTGAGAGAAACCAACAGCAAGGTAATGTAGGAGGGGGAAATGAAATGCAAGAAATGCAAAGGTTTATAGCTTCACAGGAGTACGAAAATGCTAGACAGAGAGCATTTGAAGATTGGCAAGTTCATCAAAACCAAATCATAGCTCATTGCCAACATATAGGTAGAAACTATATTCCTACTCCGAAACCCATATTCCCTCCCTGGTCTATAGAGATGCAACCACCGTATCCTACGTATAACCCTGCCGAAGCATTCTATAGCACCTATGGTTATGCTTGGAACCCCTATTGGTATCAATATCATCCCTAGTCTACTTAGTTTTATTTATTTTGTAATTTGTAATGTTGATACGTTTAATACTAATGTTAATAATGTAATAGTTTTTATAATTGTCTAACTTTTATTCTTAGATTTTAATAATTTTTGAATGTGGGGTAATATACCAAACTTCAAAAATATGTATATATGTTTGCAGTTTATCTTATGTACACAACAGGGTAAAACAACGCATTTTCAAAGACTGGCATTAAGTTCAGCAAAAGCAACTAATTTTGACGACAAGATGCAAAATATATGTGAAATAACAACAAGACGGAATGAACAAATGATGTGCACCATTTATCATTCAGCAAACAAACGCCAATATGTTTGGAAACTTTAGTAAAATTTAATCATTTTCACACAAATCACCCTCAATAACTTAAATTGTTACTGATTTCTTGCAAATGAGGGCATTGCAAGATCTTAAGTGTGGGAAGGGGTTAAATTCTTTCGGATTTTAAAATTTTTTTTACTTTAAACACTTGGTTACCATTAGAAATACTAGTAAAGTAGTAGTTGTATTAGAATCTAGTGCTCTCTGATAATAAAGAACAGCCCTAGTCTTATATACTGACTACCCAATTCTAGTAAAATTTTTAAAAAATTTTCAATTAAATGAACTCAAAATCATGTTTATACATATTTATGAACAATAAAACTAGGTTTTAACACCGAAATTATTGTTACCTCAGAAAGGACATAAATTGAGAAATAAACCAAAATGTTAAAATTCATTTAAAATGGAATAGAGGACGATAAAAAGGAAAATAAAAGCCAAGTGTGGGAAAATTTACCAAGTTATCTTAAACATATGTCACATATATCTGTAACAAATAACTGAAAATACTTTTGCTTTGGACTAAACTAAACTGTTTTACCTGATTTACTGTAAGAAAGATGGATCTACCCGATGAATCAATTCCATCATTAAAAGGAAGTAAAGTCTTCTGAAAAAGAAACGCGCTTCTTGATTTAGGTCAAGAAGTTGTCGTCCAGACCAGCTGTAGGTTGACGAAAAATCTAGAAAAGTCATCACTAAAATCAGCAGGAAATCCACGGACCTCAGCATTAAACAGGGTCACCAAGTGGTCAGATTTATCCTAACCATGAGAAGGATTTATCTCGTAAAATGGGGGGGCACCATGCAAATTAGCTGGATAAGACTAATAAATTAGATCCCCAGAAAGGATAATCTCCTTAAAAGATCAAAAATCAGCTTTTAAAGACTGATATTACTCAATCCTTGAGATTGACCTTAAAGATTGAGAATTCAAACTCATGGAATTCAATGATATCTAAACTCGAGCTTGAACGAGAAAATATTTTGATCAAAATTACAAACCGATTTGTTTTTTTTTTGAAAACCCTATTTTCAATGCGTTCATTACCATTGAACGTAAAATCCTAGGAATTCACCTGGAATTCATTAGGTCACCTGAACTAAATCGGATGTCAACCGTAAGAACGGTGGTTGCATAGCATGGTCAAAGACAGGACCTTGTGCCAGACCGAAAAATCATAAGGGTGAGCTTCACTATTGCTCCTACCAAGGATAGTAATTGCGTCCGACACGTTATAGAACATAATTAAAAGCATGTCAGGGGACATTGCCTTAACAGTTGCTTGTTCAACGCTTTCCTTTACAACCGGACGGTAGTTTACCGAAAGGTAATATACGGGACAAGTAAACTGGACGTGTTGCTTTCCAAATACAAGGTTAGCAAGTGGGTAACACAAAACCGCAAGTTTTGAGCTAAAATTTTCAAATCTGAAACCCACCAAACCCACAAAAATATTTTGCAAACACCGGTAAAGGGTTATTCCGGAAAACTTATCTAGGGTAAAAACTAGATTTAATTTTCAAAAGATCAAATGTTTTTATAAAGATCCAATTTCCTTAATGGATCTAAATTTTTATAGTCATGTGGGACTGTAAACCATATCGTTACTACCATTGTTTATACCACCGTATAGAAATCACTGATGTACAAAGTGTGAAGAATAAAGAAGTGATTCTAGTATTTCAAGACGATATTGCTTGAGGACAAGCAACGCTCAAGTGTGGGAATATTTGATAATGCTAAAAAAGAACATATATTTCATAGCATTATTCCTCAAGAAAGACAAGCTTTTAGTTGCAATTGTTCTATTTACTTTTGATATTCGTTTAAATAATAAAAGGTGAAGACAAAAGACAGATTCGACGAATTGAAGACGCAAACGACCAAAAATCTCAAAAGTACAAAATACAATCAAAGAGGTTCCAATTATTGATAAGAAACGTCTCGAAATTACAAGAGTACAAGATTCAAAACGCAAAGTACAAGATATTAAATTGTACGCAAGGACGTTCGAAAATCCGGAACCGGGACCAGAGTCAACTCTCAACGCTCGACGCAACGGACTAAAAATTACAAGTCAACTATGCACATAAATATAATATAATATTTAAATAATTCTTATAATTATTTAATATATTATATTTATTTATAAAATCGTCGGTAAACAAAGAGCCAAACTTGTGTGAGCTGTAAAAGCAAACTCCGCGACTCGCGGAGTTTGAAGGCAAAATTGGCCGCGAGTCGCGGAGCCCCAATTTCTGAAACTCCCTATAAAAGCAACCGAATTCTGATCGCAAAAACCATCTTTTTTTCCTTCTTCTCTCAATATATACGTAATATATATTTTAATTTTAATTTTAATTTTAAATCCTAATAATAAGGGTATGTTAGCGAATATTGTAAGGGTGTAAGTCGAAATTCTGTCCGTGTAACGCTACGCTATTTTTAATCATTGTAAGTTATGTTCAACCTTTTTAATTTAATGTGTAGTGACCCGAACTTTTCCATGTTTATATATATTAATTGAGATTGATATTTACATGATTAAATATTTCCAACATGTTAAGCAATCAAACTTGTTAAGACTTGATTAATTGAAATATGTTTCATATAGACAATTGACCACCCAAGTTGACCGGTGATTCACGAACGTTAAAACTTGTAAAAACTATATGATGACATATATATGGATATATATATATAGTTAACATGATACTATGATAAGTAAACATATCATTAAGTATATTAACAATGAACTACATATGTAAAAACAAGACTACTAACTTAATGATTTTTAAACGAGACATATATGTAACGATTATCGTTGTAAAGACATTTAATGTATATATATCATATTAAGAGATATTCATACATGATAATATCATGATAATATAATAATTTAAAATCTCATTTGATATTATAAACATTGGGTTAACAACATTTAACAAGATCGTTAACCTAAAGGTTTCAAAACAACACTTACATGTAACGACTAACGATGACTTAACGACTCAGTTAAAATGTATATACATGTAGTGTTTTAATATGTATTTATACACTTTTGAAAGACTTCAATACACTTATCAAAATACTTCTACTTAACAAAAATGTTTACAATTACATCCTCGTTCAGTTTCATCAACAATTCTACTCGTATGCACCCGTATTCGTACTCGTACAATACACAGCTTTTAGATGTATGTACTATTGGTATATACACTCCATTGATCAGCTCTTAGCAGCCCATGTGAGTCACCTAACACATGTGGGAACCATCATTTGGCAACTAGCATGAAATATCTCATAAAATTACAAAAATATGAGTAATCATTCATGACTTATTTACATGAAAACAAAATTACATATCCTTTATATCTAATCCATACACCAACGACCAAAAACACCTACAAACACTTTCATTCTTCAATTTTCTTCATCTAATTAATCTCTCTCAAGTTCTATCTTCAAGTTCTAAGTGTTCTTCATAAATTCTAAAAGTTCTAGTTTCATAAAATCAAGAATACTTTCAAGTTTGCTAGCTCACTTCCAATCTTGTAAGGTGATCATCCAACCTCAAGAAATCTTTATTTCTTACAGTAGGTTATCATTCTAATACAAGGTAATAATCATATTCAAACTTTGGTTCAATTTCTATAACTATAACAATCTTATTTCAAGTGATGATCTTACTTGAACTTGTTTCCGTGTCATGATTCTGCTTCAAGAACTTCGAGCCATCCAAGGATCCGTTGAAGCTAAATCCATTTTTCTCTTTTCCAGTAGGTTTATCCAAGGAACTTAAGGTAGTAATGATGTTCATAACATCATTCAATTCATACATATAAAGCTATCTTATTCGAAGGTTTAAACTTGTAATCACTAGAACATAGTTTAGTTAATTCTAAACTTGTTCGCAAACAAAAGTTAATCCTTCTAACTTGACTTTTAAAATCAACTAAACACATGTTCTATATCTATATGATATGCTAACTTAATGATTTAAAACCTGGAGACACGAAAAACACCGTAAAACCGGATTTACGCCGTCGTAGTAACACCGCGGGCTGTTTTGGGTTAGTTAATTAAAAACTATGATAAACTTTGATTTAAAAGTTGTTATTCTGAGAAAATGATTTTTATTATGAACATGAAACTATATCCAAAAATTATGGTTAAACTCAAAGTGGAAGTATGTTTTCTAAAATGGTCATCTAGACGTCGTTCTTTCGACTGAAATGACTACCTTTACAAAAACGACTTGTAACTTATTTTTCCGACTATAAACCTATACTTTTTCTGTTTAGATTCATAAAATAGAGTTCAATATGAAACCATAGCAATTTGATTCACTCAAAACGGATTTAAAATGAAGAAGTTATGGGTAAAACAAGATTGGATAATTTTTCTCATTTTAGCTACGTGAAAATTGGTAACAAATCTATTCCAACCATAACTTAATCAACTTGTATTGTATATTATGTAATCTGGAGATACCATAGACACGTATACAATGTTTCGACCTATCATGTCGACACATCTATATATATTTCGGAACAACCATAGACACTCTATATGTGAATGTTGGAGTTAGCTATACAGGGTTGAGGTTGATTCCAAAATATATATAGTTTGAGTTGTGATCAATACTGAGATACGTATACACTGGGTCGTGGATTGATTCAAGATAATATTTATCGATTTATTTCTGTACATCTAACTGTGGACAACTAGTTGTAGGTTACTAACGAGGACAGCTGACTTAATAAACTTAAAACATCAAAATATATTAAAAGTGTTGTAAATATATTTTGAACATACTTTGATATATATGTATATATTGTTATAGGTTCGTGAATCAACCAGTGGCCAAGTCTTACTTCCCGACGAAGTAAAAAAATCTGTGAAAGTGAGTTATAGTCCCACTTTTAAAATCTAATATTTTTGGGATGAGAATACATGCAGGTTTTATAAATGATTTACAAAATAGACACAAGTACGTGAAACTACATTCTATGGTTGAATTATCGAAATCGAATATGCCCCTTTTTATTAAGTCTGATAATCTAAGAATTAGGGAACAGACACCCTAATTGACGCGAATCCTAAAGATAGATCTATTGGGCTTAACAAACCCCATCCAAAGTACCGGATGCTTTAGTACTTCGAAATTTATATCATATCCGAAGGGTGTCCCGGAATGATGGGGATATTCTTATATATGCATCTTGTTAATGTCGGTTACCAGGTGTTCACCATATGAATGATTTTTATCTCTATGTATGGGGTGTGTATTGAAATATGAAATCTTGTGGTCTATTATTATGATTTGATATATATAGGTTAAACCTATAACTCACCAACATTTTTGTTGACGTTTTAAGCATGTTTATTCTCAGGTGATTATTAAGAGCTTCCGCTGTCGCATACTTAAATAAGGACGAGATTTGGAGTCCATGCTTGTATGATATTGTGTAAAAACTGCATTCAAGAAACTTATTTTGTTGTAACATATTTGTATTGTAAACCATTATGTAATGGTCGTGTGTAAACAGGATATTTTAGATTATCATTATTTGATAATCTACGTAAAGCTTTTTAAACCTTTATTGATGAAATAAAGGTTATGGTTTGTTTTAAAATGAATGCAGTCTTTGAAAAACGTCTCATATAGAGGTCAAAACCTCGCAACGAAATCAATTAATATGGAACGTTTTTAATCAATAAGAACGGGACATTTCAGTTGGTATCCGAGCGTTGGTCTTAGAGAATCAGAATTTTGCATTAGTGTGTCTTATCGAGTTTATTAGGATGCATTAGTGAGTCTGGACTTCGACCGTGTTTACTTGAAAAATGATTGCTTAACAAATTTTGTTGGAAACTATATATTTTTAACATGTGAATATTATGTGATATATTAATCTCTTAACGCGTTTGATATTATGTGATAGATGTCTACCTCTAGAACAAGTCTCATTGACTCACCTAATAATAATGAAGAGTCAAATGTAAATTGGAATGATTCGTGGACTGATTCACAAGTTCCCGAAGAGGAACCGGAAGAAGAGTCGGAACCGGAAGAAGAATCGGAACCGGAAGAAGAATCGGAACCGGATGAAGAAATAGAACCGGTGGGGGAAATAATAAAATGGTTAAGTAAAAGAAAATCCTCAACCAACCGACCAAGGTTAATTATGGTCAATGGTGTTTCCGCCAAGGAAGCAAAATATTGGGAGGATTAACAATTCTCCGATGAATCGGATTCCGACGAGAATTCCGATGATGTTATAGAAATTACCCCAACTGAATTTAAAAAGGCAAAAGAAAATAATAAGGGAAAGGGCATAAAAATAGAGAAATCTAATTCCAACCCCGATGAACTTTATATGTATCGTCAACCCCCGAAGTCCTTAAGTTGTAACAATGACCCGGGAACCTCTAAACCACCAGGTTTTTCTAAACCAATGTGGATAACGACGGCTCGTATTAGGGGAACGTCATATATCCCTAGAAACTTGGCAAAACGAACCAAAACCGAAGAAGAAGAAACAAGCGAGTCGGAATAAGATAGCTGTATTCGTGTGGTGTAATATATGTAATATAGTGTGCTTATGCTTTATTATATATGTAAAAATTGCTTGTATTAATAAGTATTTTTTTTTTTTATGAATCTAACTCTTGTCTATTTTACAGTATAAAAACACAAAATGGATAGACAACCCAATATTTTAAGAGACCTACCCGGAGACATGATTGATGAAATCTTGTCTAGAGTCGGTCAGAATTCTTCGGCACAACTATTTAAGACGAGATCAGTTTGTAAGACATTCGAAGAACGTTCCAAGAATGCCTTGGTTTCTAAAAGGCTTTCGTTCGAAAGATGGGGGATATCACATTGGGAAATCCATAAGTTACGATGTGTTTACTTTGATGCATATATTGCGGGGAACCCAAATGCTATTTTACGCAATGGGTTAAGAAATTATTTTGACTCAAAATATCCGAATATTGGACTTCATGATTTAGAAAAAGCGGCTAACATGCAACATAAAGAAGCATGTTATGCTTACGGATTAGTAATGTTCGCTTCTCACCAAAGTGAGAACAAGAAAATCGGCCTACAACTATTAAACAAAACGTTCCCACAAGTGACGGAGTCGGTAATTGGGGTAAGAAATGAGGTTTTTAGATTGTTACGGGACTGTTGGACATTACGTAACCCTCGTCCCTTTGACGACGTTACAACACGCTGTCTTATCAACGGCCATAACGGTTATGTTCCACAAGACCAAGGATGGGAAGTAGTCCTAGTAAAACCAGAATGCATGACTTGTTTCTAGACGTATGAATTACGTGTCTTTATTGCCTTTGCTGAACGACTTGTGTACTAGCTAGAATTATCTTCACAACTATCTTGTATCAAAGTTATTGTGTGCTATATTTCATGCTTTATGTAAAATAAGCGGTATTGTAAGTTTGTAAAATATTGTATAAAAGTTTGAACGCGAAATATTATTATAATCAGTTTTTCATATAGAATTGTAGTAGTTGAATTGTATATTAGCTACTAAGTATGAACTTAACGGGTAGGTACTACCCGAATTTAAACTTATAAAACGCTAATATGAAGAAAAAGCTTTTATAAATGAGTTCATATTATGCTACGAAATACTATTAACTACTCTTAATATTCTGTATGATTAACTTGTTCCATTTGACTATTTTGAAGGAAATGGCACCGACTACTCGACACACCGTGAATATGAATGAAGAGGAATTCCGTACTTTTCTAGCTTCAAACATAGCCGCAGTACAGGCTGCGCTACATACCAACAATAACCTTGGATCTAGCAGTACAGGAAATCGTGTAGGATGCACCTACAAAGAATTCACTGCCTGCAAACCTTTGGAATTTGATGGAACCGAAGGACCGATCGGATTGAAACGGTGGACCGAGAAGGTCGAATCGGTGTTTGCCATAAGTAAGTGTACTAAAGAGGACAAAGTGAAGTACGCTACGCATACCTTCACAGGTTCTGCGTTAACATGGTGGAATATCTATCTAGAGCAAGTGGGACAAGACGATGCGTACGCACTACCGTGGTCAGCATTCAAGCACTTGATGAACGAGAAGTACCGTCCCAGAACCGAGGTCAATAAGCTCAAGACAGAACTTAGAGGGTTACGAACCCAAGGATTTGATATTACCACGTATGAAAGACGATTCACAGAATTGTGCCTATTGTGTCCGGGAGCGTTCGAAGATGAGGAAGAGAAGATCGACGCGTTTGTGAAAGGATTACCGGAAAGAATCCAAGAAGATATAAGTTCACACGAGCCCGCCTCCATACAACAGGCATGTAGAATGGCTCACAAACTAGTGAACCAGATTGAAGAAAGAATTAAAGAACAGACTGCTGAAGAGGCCAATGTGAAGCAAGTCAAAAGAAAGTGGGAGGAAAACGGTGATAAGAATCACCAATATAACAACAACAGCAATTACAACAATAATCGCAACAATTATCCCAACAATCGCAACATCAATCGCAACTACAACAAACGGCCCAACAACAACAACAACAACAACAACAGCAACTACAACAATCATCTCAACAACAATAATAACCGCAACAACAACAACAATCAGAAACAGCTATGCCAAAGGTGTGAAAAGTATCACTCGGGGTTCTGCACCAAATTTTGCAACAAGTGTAAAAGAAATGGTCATAGCGCGGCGAAGTGCGAGGTCTACGGACCAGGGGTTAACAGAACGAAAGGAACAAATGGTGTCGGAAAGAGTAATGGCGGAGCAAGTAGTGTCGGAGCAAGTTATGCCAATGTAGTTTGTTATAAATGTGGAAAACCGGGCCACATTATTAGAAATTTCCCGAACCAGGAGAACACGAATGGACAAGGTCGCGGAAGAGTTTTCAATATTAATGCGGCAGAGGCACAGGAAGACCCGGAGCTTGTTACAGGTACGTTTCTTATTGACAATAAATCTGCTTACGTTTTATTTGATTCGGGTGCGGATAGAAGCTATATGAGTAGAGATTTTTGTGCTAAATTAAGTTGTCCATTGACGCCTTTGGATAGTAAATTTTTACTCGAATTAGCAAATGGTAAATTAATTTCAGCAGATAATATATGTCGGAATCGAGAAATTAAACTGGTTAGCGAAACATTTAAGATTGATTTGATACCAGTAGAGTTAGGGAGTTTTGATGTGATAATTGGTATGGACTGGTTGAAAGAAGTGAAAGCAGAGATCGTTTGTTACAAAAATGCAATTCGCATTATACGAGAAAAAGGAAAACCCTTAATGGTGTACGGAGAAAAGGGCAACACGAAGCTACATCTTATTAGTAATTTGAAGGCACAAAAACTAATAAGAAAAGGTTGCTATGCTGTTCTAGCACACGTCGAGAAAGTACAAACTGAAGAAAAGAGCATCAATGATGTTCCCGTCGCAAAAGAATTTCCAGATGTATTTCCGAAAGAATTACCGGGATTACCCCCACATCGATCCGTTGAATTTCAAATAGATCTTGTACCAGGAGCTGCACCAATAGCTCGTGCTCCTTACAGACTCGCACCCAGCGAGATGAAAGAACTGCAAAGCCAATTACAAGAACTTTTAGAGCGTGGTTTCATTCGACCAAGCACATCACCGTGGGGAGCTCCTGTTTTGTTTGTCAAGAAGAAAGATGGTACATTCAGGTTGTGTATCGACTACCGAGAGTTGAACAAACTTACCATCAAGAACCGCTACCCACTACCGAGAATCGACGACTTATTTGATCAACTGCAAGGCTCGTCTGTTTATTCAAAGATTGACTTACGTTCCGGGTATCATCAAATGCGGGTGAAAGAAGATGATATTCCAAAGACTGCTTTCAGAACACGTTACGGTCATTACGAGTTTATGGTCATGCCGTTTGGTTTAACTAATGCACCAGCTGTGTTCATGGACCTTATGAACCGAGTGTGTGGACCATACTGTCACGACCCTACTTTTTCCGTTATTTTCTTTCGTTAACTATTTAACGACCGTTAACTGTTAGTGTGCCACGTCATTTCCATGACCTATATTATTTTTTTTTTTGTAATAATATATATATAATAATTATTATGTGTTATGTGGATATATGTATTCATATTTTAAATTATACGTTTCTACGTTCCGCGGATTTCCATCCGGCGAATCTTTTCGGTTTTTAAACCAACGGTCGAGTTTTCTGGATTTTTAAATCCTAAATATTTTAAATATGATATTTTAAGGTCATATTATTAGTAGGTGTATTTATATTTATTTTTCGTCGCGCGTTCGTTATCTTTCCGGATTTTTAATCGCGTAAGCGTGTTTTCGCGTTTCGGGCTTCGTACGGGATCTCGGGCCACAAGGATTTCACCATTTAGCAAAATTGGACCCATGGGGCCCACCCCCAAGCAATTTCGGCCGAAGCCAAGGGGGGGAGGGGATCCCTTCTCCTTATTTTTCTTTTTTTTGAGATTTTGTTTATCACTTTCCCAATTTTTCAAGACCTAGTTTTATTTTTGCTCTCACCCTCTCCTCTCCTCCCTCTTTGTGCAGCCACCATCACCACCATAAACCACCATCTTCATCAAAAAGCTAGCTTGGATCAAGAGATCATCTACATAAACGCGTTCCTCTCTTCGTTCTCTACGCGATCATATTCTTTGTTTCTCGATTAGGGTATAAACCCTAACCCTAGCTTTTTGAATTTTCAATTATTTTACTGATTTTATATGTTATATGATTAGTATGATGTGTATAAGTTATTGTATTGTTGTTTGAATGCGTAGAATTACTCGTTTGTACATGTTTTCGGTTTGTAAATTTTGGACAGCAGTTTGTTTCGTATATTCTGACTTTGTAACTGATATGAATGTTAAAATAAAGTACATAAATGAGTTCCTCTCATCAAGACATTAATTTTAGACTCCGGATTCATGTCGTTTCGATTCCCGGAGCCCTAGATATGCTTAATTTGGTTTTTGTTAAAGATTGAAAGGTGTTCTTGGCATGAACAAGGTTGGGTCCGACTTTGTGACCATCCTTGGTGTCTTTAGGGTGCCTCATTTGGTTAGGACTGATGGTGAGACGAATATTCATGTTCGGGTCACCTAAATCCGAGCCACGGTTCACCCGTTTTGCCCGAATTACTGTTTTGAGTAAGATGATTTTCCCAATTGATGTCATGGCTGATATCCACGACCTAGGGACTGTTCTTGGAGTGTTCTTGAGTTCATAAATGTGTCGGGTGGTTTGAGTAGGTGAAGTTACATATGTGGCTTGCCCGAAACCGACGCCCGGGGCTCAAGATACGACCTGGCGAACTTTTAAACTTAAAACTTATGGTTAATGATTAAACTTATGATAAAATTTATGGAATTCATTATTAATTAATTACTTAAGATAAAAGAAGTAATTATTATTATTTAAAACTTATGATATAAATATTTATTATATCATTTAATTATTAATTATAATTTCATTAACATTTTAATTAGACTTATGATTAATAATACTTTTATTATTAAAGGAAAATACTTATGATAAGTATTAAATTTGTTTTTGAGAAATTATTAAAAGACTTATAATAAATATTAAATAATTATTTAATTATTATAAGACTTAATTATTATTTAATTATGACTTAATTATTAAATACTTATGATTTAATAATTTTAATTAGAAACTTATGATATGATTAATAATTCATTATTAATTAATAATACTTATGATATGATTTAAAATTTATTATAAATTAATAATATTTATATTATGATTGATATTTAATTAATTAATTAAATACTTATGTTATACTAATTATAACATTTCAACTTATATTAACTTTAATAATTCATTTTATTTAATTAAACTTATGTTAAGACATTATTATACACTTTTGACTTTAAATAACATTATAACCTATGTTATTATTATAACTTACACTTTTAAAATTAATGTTGACTATGTTTGACCAAGGTTGACTTTTGAGTTGACTTTCGGTTGACTTTGACTTTCAGTTGACTTCTGTTGACTTTCTAAATAAGGAAACTTTCCTAACTTCAAAACTTTCTAAAAATAGAACTTTCTAAATTTGGAAACTTTCCAAAAATAGAAACTTTCCTAAAATAGAAAACTTTCCAAAAATAGAAACTTTCCTAAAATAGAAAACTTTCCAAAAATAGAAACTTTCCTAAAATAGAAAACTTTCCAAAAATGGAAACCTGCTAAAAATAGAAACTTTCTAAAAATAGAAAGTGTGTATCCTTATGCTGTTCCAATCAAACCGATGCTTGCTGAGTAATGTTCTATGCCTACTTGCAACATGTACAATAGCTATCATACTAAGACTTGGCCTAAGTTAGTTATTTATTTCGACCTGCTTTATTTATAGGTCGGCGTTGTGATCTTTCTTGATCACATTACTTTACTTGCTGTTCGCGTGTTTGTGAGATTTCTTCAGTTGCTATTTAAGGTGAGTTATAGTCCCGTTTTTACATACTTTTCAAAGTATATTTTTGGGATGTGATTACATGCAGATTTTTATTTACGTTTAGACACAAGTAACAGTTAAATTTAATTATTCATTGTGAGTTGGACAAAAATATTCCCTAGTCTGGTAACTGTAATCATTGGTTTCTACCGGTGAACGCGAATCCTACGGATAGATCTATCGGGTTTGACAACCCCATTTCGAGCTAGTCGCGCTAGCAATTTATAATCGGAATGTTTAGTACTTCGTAATTTGTTGTAGATACACTGTCCAAGTGTATATTTTTATTGTGTTTGGCAAGGGTAAATAAAGGGTTAAGTGGTTACCAGGTGGCTCATTGATAATGGAATAATGTTTAATGTTTTCTAACATTTTTAAATCTTGTGGTCTAAAGTTTACTTATTTATTTAAACCTATAATTCACTCAACCTTTGTGTTGACAGTTTACTTGCATGTTTTCACAGGTACTTGAGTTATTTGATGCTTCCGCTGTCGTTAGAAGAGTCTGCATGCATTTGGGCAGATTTTATGAAACAATTTATGAAACTTAAGTTTGCATTCTATTTTGGATAATTTAAATTGTGGGATCGTTGGCAATGTTTTGTGTCAACTTTTGGTTTCATATTATGGTTGGTTGGTTTTCAAACTACTTAATTTGGTTTGTTTCCTTTTTGGGGAACATTTTGAAATAAAAGAATGCAACTTTGTTTATTTAATTCATTTAAGTCCGATCAAGCTATGGGACCAACTGACGGATCCGTTAAGTGTTTTGACGGGGTCGTCACATGTGGTATCAGAGCTCTGGTTGTAGGGAACTAGGCGGTCTTAATGTGGTCAACCCGTGGTTATTAGGGTGCATTAGAGTCTAGTCTACAGCCCGACCATTTTGCTATAGCATTATTATGCATTTCATTTCGTATAAGTTATATTATTAGCTTTCATATCTTTTGGTATATGGTTTGCGGTTTGCTGTTTGCAGATGTCGACTTCGAGCGATAACTCTGTTGCTGCTCCTGCTCCACCGTCTCCTGCTAGACGTCGTGCTAATCAACCGGAGATCGATGATCCTGTTCATTACTATTTTTCTACCATTACTCATATGAACCGGGCTTATAATGAGGTGACACGTATTAACGCCCTTAGTGATTGTTTGCGCACCTTGCCACATAATGAAGTTATGGACGAGATCCGTGCCGACATGGGTAACTTTATCACTTTCAAGCATAGGGTTGAGGATGCGAACCGCAAGCGTGATCGAGAAGTTAATGCTAAGTTCGAGGCTCTCGAGAGCACTGTTCGTGTGTTGAAGGAAGAGTTGGATGTTGTGAAAGGGAAGTTGCGTAAGTATGAGGATCCTGCTGAGACTCATGCTGGACCAGCTTATCACACCCGCTCTAAGCGAATGTGATGTGATTATTCATATTGATTATCTATTTCATCAGACTTAATGTCCTTTTTATACATACATTTTGGGTTATGTACGGCGTTTTGCCGAGGATTTTATTAAGATTTTGTTATGGGATATTTTTCATTATGTATGGATGGTTATTTTTATGACATCTATTATCATTATCATGTTTTATTTCTGATGTTGTGGCCCTTGGCATGTTATATTATGCGTAATATATGTTCATGTATGTTAGGTGCTATGTATGTTGTATGATGTTATCATAAAATATGTATGCATGTGATGGTTATTTCTATAACAATCATAACTGTCATGTTATTACTCATAGTGTTAGTTGACTAATATCTTAATGGTTAGTCTTTTCGTGTTTTGATCTATTCCTTTATGACACTAGTATTATTCTTGGTACTAACGGATGTGTTATTCTATTTTGAAGATCATGCCTCCAAGAGAGTCCACTGAAGCGCGTATGCAACGCCTGATCAATGAAGGAATTGCTGCTGCTATGGCAGCAAATGCTAATGTTAACGCCAATGCGAACAACAACGTGGGATGCTCCCACAAAACTTTTATGGCTGGTCGACCTCAAGAATTCAGTGGTACGGAAGGACCAATAGGGCTTACTCGTTGGTTCGAGAAAATCGAATCTATTTTCAGGGTCAGTCGAGTTCGTGAAGAGGACAAAGTTAGTTTCGCTAGTTGCACTCTCAAGGATAGTGCCTTGACATGGTGGAACAATCTGGTTAGTAGTTTGGGAAGCGATGTAGCTTATGGTTTGGCCTGGAATGATTTTAAGGAAAGATTGATCACCCGCTATAGACCTCGGGGTGAGCTTAAGAAGCTAGAGGTTGAGCTCAAGAATTTGAAAATGCATGGCACCGAGTTAGATGCCTATGAACGAAGGTTTTTCGAGTTAACTTTGCTGTGTCCTAGGGTTTATGCGGATGAGGACCGCAAAATTGAGGCTTACATTGATGGTTTGTCCGAGAAGATTGAACACGGGGTTGAGTCCAGTGAACCCCAGACTATTGAGGCCGCTATGTCTATGGCCCACAAACTTAATGACAAGGTGTTGAGAAGAAGCAAGACTACAGTTGTTGAAAGTAGTGAGGAGGTTGTCAAGAAGGCTGAAAATGGGAAACGAAAGTGGGATAACAACCGCAATCAAAACCAAAATCAGCAGAAGAAACAGGATACCTCAGGTGCTAACAACAGAAATCAGCGTGTGTGTCCTCGTTGCTATAAAGTTCATGATGGTTACTGCACAGTTACTTGTAAGAGGTGCTCTAAGCAAGGGCACATTGCTAAAGATTGTACAGTGCTTTTGCCGGGGTCTGCTACTCCCGCGACTGGTGGTAATAATAATAATGTTGGTAATAGAGGTGGTAACGGTAATGGTAATGGGAAATCGAATAATGGAGGTAATCCGAGGGTTTGTTATGAGTGTGGGAAGCCGGGGCATTTCCGAGATGCTTGTCCCAACAAGAAGACTGCAGAGACTGCACGCGGCCGAGCATTCAACATTAATGCTAAGGATGCGGAGGAAGATCCTAAGCTTGTTACTGGTACGTTCTCAGTCAACGATTTATCAGTTTATGTTCTATTTGATTCAGGGGCTGATTTAAGTTTAGTGTCGAGTAAATTAAGTCCGAGAATCAAAACGCCGTTAACTCTCTTAGACAATACTTATGTTATTGAAGTAGCTAATGGTAAGGAACTTACTGCTAAGACTGTACATCGTAAGTGTAACATTAATCTGGGTGGTAGGGATTTCGAGATAGATTTGATACCGATTGAACTTGGTAGTTTTGATATTGTTATTGGTATGGATTGGTTGTCCGCGAACCGTGCCGAGATCGTCTGTTATGATAAGGCTATTCGTATTACTGATGTGATTGGAGAGCCACTGATGGTCTTTGGAGATAAGAAATGCACACAGTTAAACCTTATTAGCTGTATGAAAGTTCGTAAACATCTCCGTAAGGGCTGTCATGCTATTCTTGCTCATGTTGTTGATCCTAGTAAGGAAGTAAAGAACGTTGATGACGTTCATATTGTCAGGGATTTTCCCGAGGTGTTTCCCGATGACTTACCTGGCCTTCCGCCGCAACGCGCGGTAGAATTTCAAATTGATCTTGTTCCCGGTGCTGCTCCTGTAGCACGTGCTCCTTATCGTCTTGCGCCTTCTGAACTTCAAGAATTGTCAAGTCAACTCCGTGAGTTGATAGACAAAGGTTTTATTCGTCCTAGTTCGTCCCCTTGGGGAGCTCCTGTTCTGTTTGTTAAGAAGAAGGATGGTTCTTTTCGTTTATGCATTGATTATCGTGAACTGAATAAGCTCACTGTTAAAAATCGTTATCCTCTTCCGAGAATTGATGATCTGTTCGATCAGCTTCAGGGTTCTTCTGTTTATTCAAAAATTGATCTTCGTTCTGGCTATCATCAGTTGCGTGTTAAAGAATCTGATGTTTCAAAAACTGCTTTTCGCACCCGTTACGGTCACTTTGAATTTCTTGTTATGCCGTTCGGATTGACAAATGCACCTGCTGTGTTCATGGACCTCATGAACCGTGTGTGTAGACCCTATCTGGACAAGTTCGTTATTGTTTTCATCGACGACATTCTTATCTATTCTAAGAGTGATGAAGAGCACGAAGAACACTTGAGGTTAGTGCTTGATTTGTTAAAGAAAGAAGAGTTGTACGCTAAGTTCTCTAAGTGTGCTTTTTGGTTAAGAGAAGTTCAGTTCCTTGGTCACATTGTTAGCAAACAAGGAATACAAGTTGATCCTGCTAAAATTGAGGCGATTGAAAAGTGGGAAACCCCGAAAACTCCTACTCAAATTCGTCAGTTCTTAGGATTGGCAGGTTACTATCGAAGGTTCATCCAGGATTTCTCTCGTATAGCGAAACCTCTGACTGCTTTAACGCATAAAGGGAAGAAGTATGAGTGGAAGGATGAACAGGAGAATGCTTTTCAGATTTTGAAGAAGAAACTGACTACCGCTCCGATATTGTCTCTACCGGAGGGTAATGATGATTTTGTTGTTTATTGTGACGCATCACGACAAGGCTATGGTTGCGTTTTGATGCAACGAAAGAAGGTTATTGCGTACGCATCACGTCAGTTGAAGATTCACGAGCAGAACTATACAACTCATGATTTAGAGTTGGGGGCCGTTGTTTTTGCACTTAAGATTTGGAGACATTATTTGTATGGGGTCAAGAGTACTGTGTACACAGATCACAAAAGTCTTCAACATATCCTCGATCAGAAACAGTTGAACATGAGACAACGAAGATGGATTGAGACGTTGAATGATTACGATTGTGACCTTTTGTATCACCCGGGTAAGGCCAATGTTGTGGCTGATGCATTGAGTCGTAAAGAAAGGACTGAACCTCGCAGGGTTAGGGCCTTGAATATGACAGTTAGATCAAACCTCGCAAGGCAGATTCTTGAGGCACAACAAGAAGCCTTAAAGGAAGAGAATTTTGTGAAAGAAAACGTAAGAGGTATGGCTAAGAAATTCGAGATTCGAGCAGATGGTACTAGGTACTTTGTAGGACGTCTTTGGGTTCCGAAGTTTGGTGAACTGCGACAACTTGTTGTGGATGAGGCTCACAAGTCTAGGTACTCTATTCATCCTGGTTCAGGGAAGATGTACCATGATCTTAAGGAGCTGTATTGGTGGCCAAATTTGAAAGGTGATGTGGCTACGTATGTGGCTAAGTGTTTGACCTGTTCTAAGGTCAAAGCTGAACATCAAAAACCGTCCGGATTGTTGGTACAACCAGAAATTCCCGAGTGGAAGTGGGAAGGTATCACTATGGATTTTATCACTAAGTTACCAAGAGTTTCGGGTGGCTACGATGCGATTTGGGTGATTGTAGATCGACTCACTAAGTCGGCTCACTTTTTGCCGATTAGGGAAACCGATTCCATGGAGAAACTCACCCGTTTGTATTTGAAAGAGATTGTTTCGAGGCATGGTGTTCCCGTTTCTATAATTTCCGACAGAGATAGTCGATTTGTATCGAGATTTTGGCAATCGTTGCAAGAAGCCTTGGGCACTAGATTGGATATGAGCACCGCTTATCATCCTCAAACGGATGGTCAAAGTGAGAGGACCATTCAGACATTAGAAGATATGTTGCGAGCTTGTGTGATTGATTTTGGAAATGGGTGGGATAAGTATTTGCCGTTAGCTGAGTTTTCTTATAACAACAGCTACCACGCAAGTATTAAAGCCGCACCGTTTGAAGCTTTGTACGGTAGGAAATGTAGATCTCCTATTTGTTGGAATGAGGTTGGGGATGCTCAACTTACAGGTCCAGAGATTATTCACGAGACTACTGAGAAGATTGTTCAAATTAAAGAAAGGTTGAGAACTGCTAGAAGTCGGCAAAAGAGTTATGCCGACAAAGGAAGGAAAGATGTTGAATTTCAAGTTGGTGATCGTGTTATGTTAAAAGTTTCGCCTTGGAAGGGTGTTATTCGTTTTGGTAAAAGAGGGAAGTTAAGTCCTCGTTTCGTGGGACCGTTTGAGATCATTGAAAGAGTTGGACCGGTGGCTTATCGTTTGAAGTTGCCACAAGAACTCAGTGCTGTTCACGATGTTTTCCATATTTCGAACTTAAAGAAGTGTTTGGCTGAATTTGATCAGACTATTCCTTTGGAGGAACTTCAAGTTGACAAGCAATTGCATTTTATTGAGGAGCCAGTTGAGATCATGGACCGAGAGGTTAAGACTCTTAAACAGAGCAGAATTCCTATTGTTCGGGTCCGATGGAACGCTAGACGCGGTCCCGAGTTCACTTGGGAGCGTGAAGACCAAATGAAGCAGAAGTATCCGCATTTGTTCTCAGATGCCGAGTCAACCCCTGCGCCTGCTTAAATTTCGGGACGAAATTTCCGTAACGGGGAGGTACTGTCACGACCCTACTTTTTCCGTTATTTTCTTTCGTTAACTATTTAACGACCGTTAACTGTTAGTGTGCCACGTCATTTCCATGACCTATATTATTTTTTTTTTTTTGTAATAATATATATATAATAATTATTATGTGTTATGTGGATATATGTATTCATATTTTAAATTATACGTTTCTACGTTCCGCGGATTTCCATCCGGCGAATCTTTTCGGTTTTTAAACCAACGGTCGAGTTTTCTGGATTTTTAAATCCTAAATATTTTAAATATGATATTTTAAGGTCATATTATTAGTAGGTGTATTTATATTTATTTTTCGTCGCGCGTTCGTTATCTTTCCGGATTTTTAATCGCGTAAGCGTGTTTTCGCGTTTCGGGCTTCGTACGGGATCTCGGGCCACAAGGATTTCACCATTTAGCAAAATTGGACCCATGGGGCCCACCCCCAAGCAATTTCGGCCGAAGCCAAGGGGGGGAGGGGATCCCTTCTCCTTATTTTTCTTTTTTTTGAGATTTTGTTTATCACTTTCCCAATTTTTCAAGACCTAGTTTTATTTTTGCTCTCACCCTCTCCTCTCCTCCCTCTTTGTGCCGCCACCATCACCACCATAAACCACCATCTTCATCAAAAAGCTAGCTTGGATCAAGAGATCATCTACATAAACGCGTTCCTCTCTTCGTTCTCTACGCGATCATATTCTTTGTTTCTCGATTAGGGTATAAACCCTAACCCTAGCTTTTTGAATTTTCAATTATTTTACTGATTTTATATGTTATATGATTAGTATGATGTGTATAAGTTATTGTATTGTTGTTTGAATGCGTAGAATTACTCGTTTGTACATGTTTTCGGTTTGTAAATTTTGGACAGCAGTTTGTTTCGTATATTCTGACTTTGTAACTGATATGAATGTTAAAATAAAGTACATAAATGAGTTCCTCTCATCAAGACATTAATTTTAGACTCCGGATTCATGTCGTTTCGATTCCCGGAGCCCTAGATATGCTTAATTTGGTTTTTGTTAAAGATTGAAAGGTGTTCTTGGCATGAACAAGGTTGGGTCCGACTTTGTGACCATCCTTGGTGTCTTTAGGGTGCCTCATTTGGTTAGGACTGATGGTGAGACGAATATTCATGTTTGGGTCACCTAAATCCGAGCCACGGTTCACCCGTTTTGCCCGAATTACTGTTTTGAGTAAGATGATTTTCCCAATTGATGTCATGGCTGATATCCACGACCTAGGGACTGTTCTTGGAGTGTCCTTGAGTTCATAAATGTGTCGGGTGGTTTGAGTAGGTGAAGTTACATATGTGGCTTGCCCGAAACCGACGCCCGGGGCTCAAGATACGACCTGGCGAACTTTTAAACTTAAAACTTATGGTTAATGATTAAACTTATGATAAAATTTATGGAATTCATTATTAATTAATTACTTAAGATAAAAGAAGTAATTATTATTATTTAAAACTTATGATATAAATATTTATTATATCATTTAATTATTAATTATAATTTCATTAACATTTTAATTAGACTTATGATTAATAATACTTTTATTATTAAAGGAAAATACTTATGATAAGTATTAAATTTGTTTTTGAGAAATTATTAAAAGACTTATAATAAATATTAAATAATTATTTAATTATTATAAGACTTAATTATTATTTAATTATGACTTAATTATTAAATACTTATGATTTAATAATTTTAATTAGAAACTTATGATATGATTAATAATTCATTATTAATTAATAATACTTATGATATGATTTAAAATTTATTATAAATTAATAATATTTATATTATGATTGATATTTAATTAATTAATTAAATACTTATGTTATACTAATTATAACATTTCAACTTATATTAACTTTAATAATTCATTTTATTTAATTAAACTTATGTTAAGACATTATTATACACTTTTGACTTTAAATAACATTATAACCTATGTTATTATTATAACTTACACTTTTAAAATTAATGTTGACTATGTTTGACCAAGGTTGACTTTTGAGTTGACTTTCGGTTGACTTTGACTTTCAGTTGACTTCTGTTGACTTTCTAAATAAGGAAACTTTCCTAACTTCAAAACTTTCTAAAAATAGAACTTTCTAAATTTGGAAACTTTCCAAAAATAGAAACTTTCCTAAAATAGAAAACTTTCCAAAAATAGAAACTTTCCTAAAATAGAAAACTTTCCAAAAATAGAAACTTTCCTAAAATAGAAAACTTTCCAAAAATGGAAACCTGCTAAAAATAGAAACTTTCTAAAAATAGAAAGTGTGTATCCTTATGCTGTTCCAATCAAACCGATGCTTGCTGAGTAATGTTCTATGCCTACTTGCAACATGTACAATAGCTATCATACTAAGACTTGGCCTAAGTTAGTTATTTATTTCGACCTGCTTTATTTATAGGTCGGCGTTGTGATCTTTCTTGATCACATTACTTTACTTGCTGTTCGCGTGTTTGTGAGATTTCTTCAGTTGCTATTTAAGGTGAGTTATAGTCCCGTTTTTACATACTTTTCAAAGTATATTTTTGGGATGTGATTACATGCAGATTTTTATTTACGTTTAGACACAAGTAACAGTTAAATTTAATTATTCATTGTGAGTTGGACAAAAATATTCCCTAGTCTGGTAACTGTAATCATTGGTTTCTACCGGTGAACGCGAATCCTACGGATAGATCTATCGGGTTTGACAACCCCATTTCGAGCTAGTCGCGCTAGCAATTTATAATCGGAATGTTTAGTACTTCGTAATTTGTTGTAGATACACTGTCCAAGTGTATATTTTTATTGTGTTTGGCAAGGGTAAATAAAGGGTTAAGTGGTTACCAGGTGGCTCATTGATAATGGAATAATGTTTAATGTTTTCTAACATTTTTAAATCTTGTGGTCTAAAGTTTACTTATTTATTTAAACCTATAATTCACTCAACCTTTGTGTTGACAGTTTACTTGCATGTTTTCACAGGTACTTGAGTTATTTGATGCTTCCGCTGTCGTTAGAAGAGTCTGCATGCATTTGGGCAGATTTTATGAAACAATTTATGAAACTTAAGTTTGCATTCTATTTTGGATAATTTAAATTGTGGGATCGTTGGCAATGTTTTGTGTCAACTTTTGGTTTCATATTATGGTTGGTTGGTTTTCAAACTACTTAATTTGGTTTGTTTCCTTTTTGGGGAACATTTTGAAATAAAAGAATGCAACTTTGTTTATTTAATTCATTTAAGTCCGATCAAGCTATGGGACCAACTGACGGATCCGTTAAGTGTTTTGACGGGGTCGTCACACATACCTTGACAAGTTTGTCATTGTTTTCATTGATGACATACTTATTTACTCAAAGAATGACCAAGAACACGGTGAACATTTGAGAAAGGTGTTAGAAGTATTGAGGAAGGAAGAATTGTACGCTAAGTTTTCAAAGTGTGCATTTTGGTTGGAAGAAGTTCAATTCCTCGGTCACATAGTGAACAAAGAAGGTATTAAGGTGGATCCGGCAAAGATAGAAACTGTTGAAAATTGGGAAACCCCGAAAACTCCGAAACACATACGCCAGTTTTTAGGACTAGCTGGTTACTACAGAAGGTTCATCCAAGACTTTTCCAGAATAGCAAAACCCTTGACTGCATTAACGCATAAAGGGAAGAAATTTGAATGGAATGATGAACAAGAGAAAGCGTTTTAGTTATTGAAGAAAAAGCTAACTACGGCACCTATATTGTCATTGCCTGAAGGGAATGATGATTTTGTGATTTATTGTGACGCATCAAAGCAAGGTCTCGGTTGTGTATTAATGCAACGAACGAAGGTGATTGCTTATGCGTCTAGACAATTGAAGATTCACGAACAAAATTATACGACGCATGATTTGGAATTAGGCGCGGTTGTTTTTGCATTAAAGACTTGGAGGCACTACTTATATGGGGTCAAAAGTATTATATATACCGACCACAAAAGTCTTCAACACATATTTAATCAGAAACAACTGAATATGAGGCAGCGTAGGTGGATTGAATTGTTGAATGATTACGACTTTGAGATTCGTTACCACCCGGGGAAGGCAAATGTGGTAGCCGATGCCTTGAGCAGGAAGGACAGAGAACCCATTCGAGTAAAATCTATGAATATAATGATTCATAATAACCTTACTACTCAAATAAAGGAGGCGCAACAAGGAGTTTTAAAAGAGAGAAATTTAAAGGATGAAATACCCAAGGGATCGGAGAAGCATCTTAATATTCGGGAAGACGGAACCCGGTATAGGGCTGAAAGGATTTGGGTACCAAAATTTGGAGATATGAGAGAAATGGTACTTAGAGAAGCTCATAAAACTAGATACTCAATACATCCTGGAACGGGGAAGATGTACAAGGATCTCAAGAAACATTTTTGGTGGCCGGGTATGAAAGTCGATGTTGCTAAATACGTAGGAGAATGTTTGACGTGTTCTAAGGTCAAAGCTGAGCATCAGAAACCATCAGGTCTACTTCAACAACCCGAAATCCCGGAATGGAAATGGGAAAACATTACCATGGATTTCATCACTAAATTGCCAAGGACTGCAAGTGGTTTTGATACTATTTGGGTAATAGTTGATCGTCTCACCAAATCAGCACACTTCCTGCCAATAAGAGAAGATGACAAGATGGAGAAGTTAGCACGACTGTATTTGAAGGAAGTCGTCTCCATACATGGAATACCAATCTCTATTATCTCTGATAGGGATGGCAGATTTATTTCAAGATTCTGGCAGACATTACAGCAAGCATTAGGAACTCGTCTAGACATGAGTACTGCCTATCATCCACAAACTGATGGGCAGAGCGAAAGGACGATACAAACGCTTGAAGACATGCTACGAGCATGTGTTATTGATTTCGGAAACAGTTGGGATCGACATCTACCGTTAGCAGAATTTTCCTACAACAACAGCTACCATTCAAGCATTGAGATGGCGCCGTTTGAAGCACTTTATGGTAGAAAGTGCAGGTCTCCGATTTGTCGGAGTGAAGTGGGGGATAGACAGATTACAGGTCCGGAGATTATACAAGAAACTACCGAGAAGATCATCCAAATTCAACAACGGTTGAAAACTGCCCAAAGTCGACAAAAGAGCTACGCTGACATTAAAAGAAAAGATATATAATTTGAAATTGGAGAGATGGTCATGCTTAAAGTTGCACCTTGGAAAGGCGTTGTTCGATTTGGTAAACGAGGGAAATTAAATCCAAGGTATATTGGACCATTCAAGATTATTGATCGTGTCGGACCAGTAGCTTACCGACTTGAGTTACCTCAACAACTCACGGCTGTACATAACACTTTCCACGTCTCGAATTTGAAGAAATGTTTTGCTAAAGAAGATCTCACTATTCCGTTAGATGAAATCCAAATCAACGAAAAACTTCAATTCATCGAAGAACCCGTCGAAATAATGGATCGTGAGGTTAAAAGACTTAAGCAAAACAAGATACCAATTGTTAAGCTTCGATGGAATGCTCGTAGAGGACTCGAGTTCACCTGGGAGCGTGAAGATTAGATGAAGAAGAAATACCCGCATCTATTTCTAGAAGATTCGTCAACACCTTCAACTGTTTAAAATTTCGGGACGAAATTTATTTAACGGGTAGGTACTGTAGTGACCCGAACTTTTCCATGTTTATATATATTAATTGAGATTGATATTTACATGATTAAATATTTCCAACATGTTAAGCAATCAAACTTGTTAAGACTTGATTAATTGAAATATGTTTCATATAGACAATTGACCACCCAAGTTGACCGGTGATTCACGAACGTTAAAACTTGTAAAAACTATATGATGACATATATATGGATATATATATAGTTAACATGATACTATGATAAGTAAACATATCATTAAGTATATTAACAATGAACTACATATGTAAAAACAAGACTACTAACTTAATGATTTTTAAACGAGACATATATGTAACGATTATCGTTGTAAAGACATTTAATGTATATATATCATATTAAGAGATATTCATACATGATAATATCATGATAATATAATAATTTAAAATCTCATTTGATATTATAAACATTGGGTTAACAACATTTAACAAGATCGTTAACCTAAAGGTTTCAAAACAACACTTACATGTAACGACTAACGATGACTTAACGACTCAGTTAAAATGTATATACATGTAGTGTTTTAATATATATTTATAAACTTTTGAAAGACTTCAATACACTTATCAAAATACTTCTACTTAACAAAAATGTTTACAATTACATCCTCGTTCAGTTTCATCAACAATTCTACTCGTATGCACCCGTATTCGTACTCGTACAATACACAGCTTTTAGATGTATGTACTATTGGTATATACACTCCAATGATCAGCTCTTAGCAGCCCATGTAAGTCACCTAACACATGTGGGAACCATCATTTGGCAACTAGCATGAAATATCTCATAAAATTACAAAAATATTAGTAATCATTCATGACTTATTTACTTGAAAACAAAATTACATATCCTTTATATCTAATCCATATACCAACGACCAAAAACACCTAAAAACACTTTCATTCTTCAATTTTCTTCATCTAATTGATCTCTCTCAAGTTCCATCTTCACGTTCTAAGTGTTCTTCATAAATTCCATAAGTATAGTTTCATAAAAATCAAGAATACTTCCAAGTTTGCAAGTCTACTTCCAAGCTTTCTAATCCATTCCAAGTAATCATCTAAGATCAAGGAACCTTTGTTATTTACAGTAGGTTATCTTTATAATTCAAGGTAATATTCATATTCAAACTTTGATTCAATTTCTACAACTATAACAATCTTATTTCGAGTGAAAATCTTACTTGAATTGTTTTCGTGTCATGATTCTGCTTCAAGAACTTTCAAGCCATCCAAGGATCCTTTGAAGCTTGATCCATTTTTCTCATTTCTAGTAGTTTTATCCAGAAAACTTGAGGTAGTAATGATGTTCATAACATCATTCGATTCATACATATAAAGCTATCTTATTCGAAGGTTTAAACTTGTAATCACTAGAACATAGTTTAGTTAATTCTAAACTTGTTCGCAAACAAAAGTTAATCCTTCTAACTTGACTTTTAAAATCAACTAAACACATATTCTATATCTATATGATATGCTAACTTAATGATTTAAAACCTGGAAACACGATGAACACCATAAAATCGGATATACGCCGTCGTAGTGAAACCGGGGGCTGTTTTGGTTTGGATAATTAAAAACTATGATAAACTTTGATTTAAAAGTTGTTCTTCTGGGAAAATGATTTTTCATATGAACATGAAACTATATCCAAAAATCTTGGTTAAACTCAAAATGAAAGTATGTTTTTCAAAATGGTCATCAAGATGTCGTTCTTTCGACAGAAATGACTACATCTTTAGTAATTGTCATGTAACTTAAATTTCTGACTATAAACCTATACTTTTTTTTCTGTTTGGATTCTTAAATTAGAGTTCAATATGAAACCATAGCAAATTGATTCACTCAAAACGGATTTAAAATGAAGAAGTTATGGGTAAAACAAGATTGGATATTTTTGATCTTTTTAGCTACGGGAAATGTTTAACAAATCTATACAAATCATATCCTAGCTAACTTATATAGTATTATACATGTATTCTAATATATTATGTAATCTTGGGATACCATAGACACGTATGCAAATGTTTTGACATATTATATCGACCCATGTATATATATTATTTAGAACAACCATAGACACTCTATATGCAGTAATGTTGGAGTTAGCTATACAGGTTTGAGGTTGATTCCAAAAATATATATACTTTGAGTTGTGATCTAGCCTGAGACGTATATACACTGGGTCGTGGATTGATTCAAGATAATATATATCGATTTATTTCGGTACATCTAACTGTGGACAACTAGTTGTAGGTTACTAACGAGGACAGCTGACTTAATACACTCAAATCTTTAAAACATAATAAAAATGGTTGTAATTATATTTTGATCATACTTTGATATATATGTACATATTTGTATAAGTTTGTGAATCGATCCGTGGCCAAGTCTTATTTCCAAGGAAGGAAATATATGTGAAAGTGAGTTATAGTCCCACTTTTAAAATCTAATTGATCTCTCTCAAGTTCTATCTTCAAGTTCTAAGTGTTCTTCATAAATTCTAAAAGTTCTAGTTTCATAAAATCAAGAATACTTTCAAGTTTGCTAGCTCACTTCCAATCTTGTAAGGTGATCATCCAACCTCAAGAAATCTTTGTTTCTTACAGTAGGTTATCATTTTAATACAAAGTAATAATCATATTCAAACTTTGGTTCAATTTCTATAACTATAACAATCTTATTTCAAGTGATGATCTTACTTGAACCTGTTTTCGTGTCATGATTCTGCTTCAAGAACTTCGAGCCATCCAAGGATCCGTTGAAGCTAGATCCATTTTTCACTTTTCCAGTAGGTTTATCCAAGGAACTTAAGGTAGTAATGATGTTCATAACATCATTCAATTCATACATATAAAGCTATCTTATTCGAAGGTTTAAACTTGTAATCACTAGAACATAGTTTAGTTAATTCTAAACTTGTTCGCAAACAAAAGTTAATCCTTCTAACTTGACTTTTAAAATCAACTAAACACATGTTCTATATCTATATGATATGCTAACTTAATGATTTAAAACCTGGAGACACAAAAAACACCGTAAAACCGGATTTACGCCGTCGTAGTAACACCGCGGGCTGTTTTGGGTTAGTTAATTAAAAACTATGATAAACTTTGATTTAAAAGTTGTTATTCTGAGAAAATGATTTTTATTATGAACATGAAACTATATCCAAAAATTATGGTTAAACTCAAAGTGGAAGTATGTTTTCTAAAATGGTCATCTAGACGTCGTTCTTTCGACTGAAATGACTACCTTTACAAAAACGACTTGTAACTTATTTTTTCGACTATAAACCTATACTTTTTCTGTTTATATTCATAAAATAGAGTTCAATATGAAACCATAGCAATTTGATTCACTCAAAACGGATTTAAAATGAAGAAGTTATGGGTAAAACAAGATTGGATAATTTTTCTCATTTTAGCTACGTGAAAATTGGTAACAAATCTATTCCAACCATAACTTAATCAACTTGTATTGTATATTATGTAATCTGGAGATACCATAGACACGTATACAATGTTTCGACCTATCATGTCGACACATCTATATATATTTCGGAACAACCATAGACACTCTATATGTGAATGTTGGAGTTAGCTATACAGGGTTGAGGTTGATTCCAAAATATATATAGTTTGAGTTGTGATCAATACTGAGATACGTATACACTGGGTCGTGGATTGATTCAAGATAATATTTATCGATTTATTTCTGTACATCTAACTGTGGACAACTAGTTGTAGGTTACTAACGAGGACAGCTGACTTAATAAACTTAAAACATCAAAATATATTAAAAGTGTTGTAAATATATTTTGAACATACTTTGATATATATGTATATATTGTTATAGGTTCGTGAATCAACCAGTGGCCAAGTCTTACTTCCCGACGAAGTAAAAAAATCTGTGAAAGTGAGTTATAGTCCCACTTTTAAAATCTAATATTTTTGGGATGAGAATACATGCAGGTTTTATAAATGATTTACAAAATAGACACAAGTACGTGAAACTACATTCTATGGTTGAATTATCGAAATCGAATATGCCCCTTTTTATTAAGTCTGGTAATCTAAGAATTAGGGAACAGACACCCTAATTGACGCGAATCCTAAAGATAGATCTATTGGGCTTAACAAACCCCATCCAAAGTACCGGATGCTTTAGTACTTTGAAATTTATATCATATCCGAAGGGTGTCCCGGAATGATGGGGATATTCTTATATATGCATCTTGTTAATGTCGGTTACCAGGTGTTCACCATATGAATGATTTTTATCTCTATGTATGGGGTGTGTATTGAAATATGAAATCTTGTGGTCTATTATTATGATTTGATATATATAGGTTAAACCTATAACTCACCAACATTTTTGTTGACGTTTTAAGCATGTTTATTCTCAGGTGATTATTAAGAGCTTCCGCTGTCGCATACTTAAATAAGGACGAGATTTGGAGTCCATGCTTGTATGATATTGTGTAAAAACTGCATTCAAGAAACTTATTTTGTTGTAACATATTTGTATTGTAAACCATTATGTAATGGTCGTGTGTAAACAGGATATTTTAGATTATCATTATTTGATAATCTACGTAAAGCTTTTTAAACCTTTATTGATGAAATAAAGGTTATGGTTTGTTTTAAAATGAATGCAGTCTTTGAAAAACGTCTCATATAGAGGTCAAAACCTCGCAACGAAATCAATTAATATGGAACGTTTTTAATCAATAAGAACGGGACATTTCATAATGTCTCGTAGCTAAGTTATTATTATGCTTATTTAATCCGAAGTAATCATGATGTTGGGCTAATTACTAAAATTGGGTAATTGGGCTTTGTACCATAATTAGGGTTTGGATAAAAGAACGACACTTGTGGAAATTAGACTATGGGCTATTAATGGGCTTTATATTTGTTTAACTAAATGATAGTTTGTTAATGTTAATATAAAGATTTACAATTGGGCGTCCCTATAAATTACCATATACACTCGATCGGACACGATGGGCGGGGTATTTATATGTACGAATAATCGATCATTTAACCGGACACGGGAATGGATTAATAGCCACTAGAATAATTAAAACAGGGGTGAAATTATGTACAAGGACACTTGGTATAATTGATAACAAAATATTAAAACCTTGGATTACACTCAGTCGACATCCTGGTGTAATTATTAAACAAAGTATTAAAATCTTGTTACAGTTTAAGTCCCCAATTAGTTGGAATATTTAACTTCGGGTATAAGGATAATTTGACGAGGATACTCGCACTTTATATTTATGACTGATGGACTGTTATGGACAAAAACCAGACGGACATATTAAATAATCCAGGACAAAGGACAATTAACCCATGGGCATAAAACTAAAATCAACACGTCAAACATCATGATTACGGAAGTTTAAATAAGCATAATTCTTTTATTTCATATTTAATTTTCTTTATTTTATATTTAATTGCACTTCTAATTATCGCATTTTTATTGTTATTGTATTTAATTGCACTTTTAATTATCGTACTTTTTAATTATCGCAAGTTTATTTTATCGCACTTTTATTATTCGCAATTTCATTATCGTTATTTACTTTACGCTTTAATTTAAGTCTTGTATTTATTTGGTTTTAACTGCGACTAAAGTTTTAAAAATCGACAAACCGGTCATTAAACGGTAAAAAACCCCCCCTTTATAATAATAATATTATTTATATATATATATTTGTATTTTTATAAAAGTAAACTAATATAGCGTTAAGCTTTGTTTAAAAAGATTCCCTGTGGAACGAACCGGACTTACTAAAAACTACACTACTGTACGATTAGGTACACTGCCTATAAGTGTTGTAGCAAGGTTTAAGTATATCCATTCTATAAATAAATAAATATCTTGTGTAAAATTGTATCGTATTTAATAGTATTTTCTTGCTAAAATTAATAGTATTTTATATACACCTCGCGAAACATCAACGGGGTCGTCACAATATGCTTCATGTATTATACATGAGTTGATGCCCTTGTCTGCTTCAATTTTTTGCGTTAATGTATCTCAAAAAGTTCATTGATTGCTGGACATTCTGTAGGTAGTTGAACTCCTGCAATTGTAACTTATGTGATGCGGGAGCAGAAAGAACTTTCATGTATAATATTTTTACTTTTGCTCCAGGTTCTGAATTATTATTCTTAAGGGTGCTCAGGTTTGGCGGTTGGGTTGTTTTTAATCTTCTTTACGTTTTTTTTTTCTAACAAGTGTGTTATTTTTGTAAATTATTTTTATGAATATTTGAATAATTACTCTTATATATTCCCTATGTAATTCTTTTTGATGTCTGAATTCATGTAATAATTACTAAGGGCCATCAAATGTTACTGACTTTCAGTTATGTATTCACATAAGGAGTACTAAAAGTGAATTTTAAGATCATATATCATATGATTCACGTTGCGTTATATTCTTATTGTTGTGGCAATGGTATGTGTTCTTTAGTATTTTAGGGTTCTTATATATTTTGTTTTTTTGGGAGTTTCAGTTGAGTTTTAGCATGTTAGCGACTTTTTATATGTTTGTTACCGAAGTTTTTTGTTGTTAAAAAATGTAGTGTTCTATTGCATAAAGCAACAGTTCTCTCACACCTTGCTTTTCATAATATTTAACAAAGTTTAAATAGTTTGTATGTGAATGATCAAGGTCTGTGTGTAGTAATGTGGTGCTACGAAATGGGTACATTTAGCCACTGTTCTATAGTGATTTTAATCCGGAAAGCGCTTATAGTATATGAGTTTAATTTAGATGGTCTTGGTGATCGTTGTTGTTAGATTTACTGTATGGTGTAGTCATTTTGTATATACTGTGGCCTTTGACCAATCTAAATAGAGGGAATGAAGATGGGGTAAATAGTCAATTTATGTATCAGTACTTTCTAAGTTCAAACCTTCTAACTTTCTAAGTTCAAACCTTCGACCTTTGACTTTTGACTTCACCATGAAGGTTTTCATAAATGTGTGCTGTATAACTCTTCTTTTCATTTTAGGATAGTTTGTGATGCAGCCTATATGATATTTTAATGTGATGTATCCTAAAAATGTAACCCGTGTAGCAAATTTGTAGATAAAGAGTGGACTGTAGAGGAACTTGATACTTTTGGTCCACTTCTTGAGATCACTACTAAAGATGAAATCGCAAAGATGCAGACTAATATTGCACGATAAGCCATTTATGCTAATTATTAGTTCATTTAAACTATTTATCAATGAGTGTGTTCATTTTCATTATTTGTTGTGTAAATAAAAAAAACTTAATCATATTATGTTTATTTCATCTATGTTAATTGATTTAACATATATGTATCGAGTTTGTTGTATTAAGAGTCGCCGTGCAACGCACGAGCTCCTAAAGGCTAGTTGAACAAATAAACTAATCAACAACAAATAGGTTGCAGGTTTGATAATTCCAGTCAAAACACAACAAATATAAACACATCAAATTCTCGACAAACTTATAGTAAACACAAATCCCACACAAATCCCAAACACGATGGAACATTTACTTCGGTGCCGACAATCGGTGGCTAAACCCGAATAGAACAACATGATCTTTCAGATCTGAGATGAAGAAGACCTGATTATCACTATGAGCAGATTCGAAAGACCAGACATGACATCACCACCATTGTTCAACTCTTAAATGAAAGATCCATGGTGGATTCAGTGTTGGCGACCATGGTCGGAGATGGCATTGGTTCTTTTAGTCACCGTCACCGGAAGCTTCCCGTCGCCTCCACAACTGCCGCCATCACAAACATCACCGAAGAGTTTAAAGATTAAACGCGTGAAGGTGTGGAAGGATTCGTTTGAATACATGGACGTGAGTTAATTGTTTTAAAGAGCCATAATTAATAGCTCTGGATATAATATGGTTTAAACTCAGGCTGCGATGTAATACCTTATACTTTTGTTGATTAGCTTTATTATATACACAACAATTGATATACCTAAAATAAAACAAGATGGACCCAGATTCATACTCCGTATTATTTTCCAACGTGTTTCTATGTGTTGTGTTTTAACCGGAATGTGATCGGAGAAGATGACGACGTGTTTCTATGTGTTGTGTTTTGGCCGGAATTTGATCGGAGAAGATGATCGGAAAAATGATGTGGCATTAAAATATGACATGGAATTTACACCTCAACAAAAGAAATAAAAATTAAAATGACACATATCAGTTTTTACCCCAATTGCAACGTTTTTCTAATCAGAGACCCTTCTAAGCACTAAATTCAAACTAGAAACCTTTGTAGGCAAAAGAAAAATTGATATTACATTTATTGGGAAAAAGTGATTCTTATGTTACATTTTTGGGCAATTTGCCATATATATATATATATATATATATATATATATATATATATATATATATATATATATATATATATATATATATATATATATATATATATATATTGTTATAATAATAATAATAATATAGATATGGATAGTCAATTTTGGTGTATACATATAGTCAATTTTGGTACACAAAGTATGTATTTTTATATTGAGATTTTAGGCTATAAATACTCATGAATGCAAGCATTAAACTTGCACCATTTCTCACACTTACAAAGTGTTTCTTTCTTTCTCTCCATTATCATCTTTGTTCTTACACTTCATTATTAGTATTCTAAATCAAGAATCAAACCACTAAAGGTAGTTATAAGCCTACTGAATTATAACATCAAGAATCAAACCACTAAAGGTAGTTATAAGCCTACTGAATTATAACACGTTATCAGCACGATAATCTTAATACTAAATATGGTTGGCTCTGCCACCAAAATGATATATGGTCGGTTATACCACCAAAATGATATATGGTCGGTTATACCACCAAAATGATATATGGTCGGTTATACCACCAGAATGATATAGGTCGGTTATACCACCTGAAAAAATATATGGTCGACACTGTCGCCAAATTTTCATTTATGTTTACTAATATTTATATTTTTGTTATATAACATTTATTTATGATTACTTACACATGGTCGACACTGTCACCTACTTATCATTTATGTTATATTAAATTTATGTTTAATGTTTATATACTTATGAATATAAATTGACTCTAATTTATCATGATGTTTGTTTTAATTTTTGATAATAGAAAATGTCGAATCTGGAAAAGCTTAAATTTACTCCTTTAGAATCAACTGGAAACAACTACATGCCATGGGTTATAAAAGTAAAAATGCATCTTAAATCAATGGGCATTCTTGAAACCATAAATGAAAACAACACTTGTTCTGAAAAAGAACAAGCTACGGCATGTTGCTTTATTCATCAACATATTGATGAATGCTTACAAAATAATTATGTGACTGTAGAAGATCCCCATGTTTTATGGGAAGGTCTCAAAAGCAGATTCAATAATCAAAGAGAAATTTTACTTCCAGCTGCAATGGAACAATGGAGAACATTAAGGTTCCAAGACTTTAAGAAAGTAAATGAATACAGCTCAGCTCTGTATAATACATGTTCACAACTTAAATTCTGTGGACATGAAATTAGTGATGCAGACATGATGGAGAAAACTTTCTCCACAATGAATGCTGCAAACATCACAGTGCAAAGAAATTTGAGAATGCTAAAGTTCAAAACATATCCTGAACTTAATTCATATCTCTTAGTTGCAGAGCAAAATGATGAGCTATTAATGAAAAATCAGCAATCCCGTCCTACTGGTACACTTGCAATCCCTGAAGCAAATACTGCAAATAATTATAAACAGGGACAAGGACGCGGGCAAGGTCGTGGTTATAATAACCATCACCATCATCATGCCAAAAGCCATAACTATGGTAGAAACCATCCTTATGGTAATGGTAATGGGCGTGGACGTGGTCGTGGTCGTGGCCGTGGTGGTCAAAGAAATAGTAATCCACGAAAATATAAATATCAACCACAAAACAAGCCCATTAAACAAGATGTTGAAGAAAATTCTTCTAAAAATTCTGAAGAATCTTGCTACAGATGTGGTAGAATGGGCCACTGGGCTAATACTTGCCGAACATCTAAACATCTTGTTAAGATGTATCAGGATTCGCTGAAAGGTAAAGAAAAGGAAGTAAATTTTGTGGATAATATTGATCCAACAGTCACTGAGAAACCATCTGATTTATATGAAGATTTCTTGAATGTTTAAGTTGTGTGTTTTTTGAAAAATAAACGATTTAATATCGTCTGTCTTTGTCATTATGTTTGCTAAATGTTTCAGTACTATCTATTTGCGTTTAAAATATTGTGTAATATTAATGTACTCACTATTTATTTCTTATATATGAAGTTCAATATGAATTTTGCTGGAATACAACATCAATCAAGTGGTGGAGATCTCTGTATAGCAGACAGTGGAACTACACACACTATACTTAAATCCGAGAAATATTTTATTGATCTAAAACCAACGGAAGGAACTATACATACAATATCAGGACCTGCTAACTTGATAAAAGGGATAGGAAAGGCAAATTTCATACTACCAAATGGTACAAAATTTTTAATAAATGATGCCTTATTTTCTCCCAAGTCAAGCAGAAATTTATTGAGTTTCTCCGACATATACCTTAACGGGTATGATTATCAGTCAGTGACAACAGAAAATGAGAAATATTTAAGTATCACTGACAAGAGTCATGTGGTTGAAAAACTGCCAAGACTTAGTTCTGGATTACATTATACACATATAAATGTACCAGAAATACATATGGTAGTTAACGAAAAATATATTGATCCTGGTGTATTCAGTTTATGGCATAACAGATTAGGCCATCCAGGATCAACAATGATGAAAAGGATTATTGAATGTACTCATGGACATCCACTAAAGGATAGAAAAATCCATCATGATACAATGGTTCCATGTACATCTTGCTCTCTTGGAAAATTGATAACTAGACCCTCACCACTTAAGGTTGAGAAAGAATCACCAATGTTTCTTGAAAGAATTCAAGGTGATATATGTGGACCAATTCATCCACCATGTGGACCATTTAGATATTTCATGGTTCTAATAGACGCATCTAGCAGATGGTCTCATGTTTGTCTGTTATCAAGCCGTAATGTGGCATTTGCAAAATTTCTTGCCCAAATTATTAAATTGAGAGCTCATTTTCCTGATTACACCATTAAAAGGGTGAGACTTGATAATGCTGGTGAATTTACATCTCAAGCATTTAATGACTATTGCATGTCTATAGGAATTGTTGTTGAACATTCTGTTGCTCATGTGCATACACAAAATGGTTTAGCCGAGTCATTGATTAAACGTTTACAGTTAATCGCTAGACCATTGATAATGAGAACAAAACTCCCTGTATCTATATGGGGTCATGCAATTTTACATGCTGCTGCATTGATTCGCATCAGACCAAGTGCAAGTCATAAATATTCCCCCCTACAACTTGCTTTTGGTCAAGAGCCAAATATTTCCCATCTTAGAACATTTGGTTGTGCAGTGTATGTTCCAATTGCGACACCACAACGTACAAAAATGGGTCCTCAAAGGAGGTTGGGAATATATGTTGGATATGAAACATCTTCAATATTAAGGTATATTGAACCTATGACAGGTGACGTTTTTACAGCACGTTTTGCTGATTGTCATTTTAATGAAACATTGTTCCCTAGATTAGGGGGAGAAATGAAAAATAAAGAAAATGATGTTTCATGGTGTGAACCTCAATTAAAGTATCTTGATCCTCGCACAAAAGAATGCGAGACAGAAGTTCAAAAGATAATGCATATACAAGAACTTGCAAATCAATTGCCTGATGCATTTACAGATACAAAAACGGTGACAAAATCATATATACCAGCAGTAAATACTCCAGCTCGAATTGAAATTCCAAAAGCTGGCAATAACGTCACTCATGAATCTTTGCCACGTCAGAAACGTGGAAGACCAATCGGTTCAAAGGATAAAAATTCTCGAAAAAGAAAATCAGCTGATAATGAAGTAAAAGAAAGTGTTCAAGAAGAACCACAAATCAGTACTCCTACTGCAGAGGAGATTGATGATGTCAATACAGAAATTGCAATCAATTATGCATATTCAAAAATATTATGGAACCGAAATGAAATGAAAAATCTTGATGAGAAATTTTCATTTAATGTTGCATATGACATCATGAATAATGATGATGATCCAGAACCAACATCTATGGTTGAATGTCAAAATAGACATGATTGGGCTCAATGGAAAGAAGCAATACGAGCTGAATTAGAATCACTCAATAAAAGAAAAGTTTTCGGATCCATCATTCTCACTCCTAAAGATGTGAAACCTGTAGGATACAGATGGATTTTTGTCCGAAAAAGAAATGAGAAAAATGAAGTTACAAGGTATAAAGCTAGACTTGTAGCTCAAGGTTTTTCTCAAAGACCGGGAATTGATTATGAAGAAACTTATTCTCCTGTTATGGATGCAATTACTTTTAGGTACTTAATCAGTCTGGCAGTTTCTAAAAATTTAGAAATGCATCTCATGGATGTTGTGACTGCTTATCTATATGGATCACTTGATAGTGATATATATATGAAGATACCTGAAGGATTTAAGGTACCAGAAGCATCAAATGCAAAACCCAAAGAAATGTATTCGATTAAATTACAAAGATCTTTATATGGGTTAAAACAATCGGGACGTATGTGGTATAACCGATTAAGTGATTACTTGATAAGCAAAGGGTATACAAATAATCTTACTTGCCCTTGTGTTTTCATTAAGAAAACAACATCCGGATATGTGATCATAGCTGTTTATGTTGATGATCTTAACATCATAGGTACAAATAAAGAGATCCATGAAGCCATTCAACTTCTAAAGAAAGAATTTGAAATGAAAGATCTCGGAAAAACCAAGTATTGCCTTGGTTTACAAATTGAGCATATGCCCAATGGTTTACTTGTACATCAAACAACATATACTGAAAAGATTTTGAAACGTTTCAATATGGACAAGGCAAAACCATTAAGTACTCCTATGGTTGTTAGATCACTCAATGTTGAAGCTGATCCATTTCGTCCATGTGAAGATCAAGAAGACATTCTTGGACCAGAAGTACCATATCTTAGTGCAATTGGAGCTCTTATGTATCTTACAAATTGTACAAGACCTGACATTTCTTTTGCAGTTAATTTGTTGGCAAGGTTCAGCTCTGCTCCTACCAAAAGACACTGGAATGGGATCAAACACATATTTCGATACCTTCGAGGAACTACTGATTTAGGATTATTTTATTCTAACGAATCAAAACAAGATTTGGTTGGTTATGCAGATGCAGGTTATTTATCTGATCCACATAAAGCTAAATCTCAAACTGGATATGTATTCCTAAATGGAGGTACTGCAATATCATGGCGTTCTCAAAAACAAACACTTGTTGCTACATCGTCAAATCATGCCGAAGTGATTGCATTACATGAAGCTACTCGAGAATGTTTTTGGTTGAGATCAATGACACAACTCATTACTGATTCTTGTGGACTAGAACGCGATAAAAGTCCAACAACTATCTATGAAGATAATGCAGCTTGCATAGCACAGATGAAAGAAGGGTATATCAAAAGTGACCGAACAAAACACATACCACCTAGATTCTTCTCATACACTCAAAATCTCATTAAGGACAACCAGATTGAAATGAGATATGTGCAATCTAGCAAAAACTCTGCTGATCTTTTCACGAAAGCACTTCCAACTGCTATTTTCAGAACACACGTTCATAACATTGGCATGAGACATGTTCAAATGATGTAACAGCTGAAGCGATGTCTACTTGAGGGGGAGTCAACTCCATGCTGCACTCTTTTTCCCTTAGCTAAAGTTTTTTTCCCACTGGGTTTTCTTTAGCAAGGTTTTTAACGAGGCAGTAATTTATAGTTGATCTTCAACAAAATAAAATTGCTATCCAAGGGGGAGTGTTATAATAATAATAATAATATAGATATGGATAGTCAATTTTGGTGTATACATATAGTCAATTTTGGTACACAAAGTATGTATTTTTATATTGAGATTTTAGGCTATAAATACTCATGAATGCAAGCATTAAACTTGCACCATTTCTCACACTTACAAAGTGTTTCTTTCTTTCTCTCCATTATCATCTTTGTTCTTACACTTCATTATTAGTATTCTAAATCAAGAATCAAACCACTAAAGGTAGTTATAAGCCTACTGAATTATAACATCAAGAATCAAACCACTAAAGGTAGTTATAAGCCTACTGAATTATAACATATATATATATATATATATATATATATATATATATATATATATATATATATATATATATATATATATATATATATATATATATATATATATATATAGAGGATCCAGAGACTAAGGATAGGAGAGAACTTAGAGAACTCAATCTGTGTGCAGATTAAACTCAATATGTGTTCAGATCGAAGTCAATCTGTATGCAGATTGAGTTCAGTCAGTTCAATATGTGGTTTCTATGAGTTCTCTCTCACCCTTAGTTCTCTCTGGATCCCTTCACATTATAAATAATATCTATCTATATACATTTATATATATTTTATCTATCTATATCTATATTTATATTAAAAAGTAAAAGACATTGAGGGGTGCATTATAAAAAAACTTTTTTAAGTGTGATTAATGTGTAAAAGAGTAAAAAGGAAAAGAAGATTAGCAGCTATGTAGGACTCAAACTCCTGACAATTCACTCACCAGTACATGTGTTGAAACATTGCTCCATTCATTCATGCATTTGTTGTGTATTTACATTACTTTATATATAACCATTAAAAACATCGCTTTTCAAATTGAATCAACTGGAATTGACTGTTCATTCATTTACCAATTGAATATATAGGTAAAAACATCGATTTTCAAATTGAATTAATTAGAACTAGTTTATAACCTGCAAATTCACAGAGTTATAGAAATAAAATTGTGTGAATATCAATGATCAAGAAATATTTGGACACCAAATTTGCTTATGACAACAAAATTATCTTGATTTAACAACACTCAAAGTCTGAAATGAGAAGTTTGTTAACATATATTAATAAGGAACAAACCATGTGCAAAAGACAATATAATACAAAACATATATTCATAACAATGGTTGGGTAATAACATTTACTTATAACAACACACACCTTAAACATTCAAAAACCTGTGCAATAACAACAAAGAAAGCATACTGCTTTTTAATAAATCATGCCCATAACAGCAAAGAACTTTTCAATGACACAATATAGTCATAACAAAGGGATCGGAAGTTAAAACGTGTCCCTCATTTGCTACATGATGAGGATTTGCATAACTACCTTCATTAAAATTGGAAGCATCACTGCATTGAGATTCAAGGAGAATAACTACCTTAGCATGAGAACCATCACTGTATTGGAATCATCCCTACATTCTTTTTTTTCCCCAATAACCATTAAATATAGGGAGATGATTCTCACACACACTTTTTTGATCCTCACACACCTATTTTAACCTTTTACTCTTCTAATAATACTCCATTGGTGTGTGAGGATCAAAAAAGTGTGTGTGAGAATCATCCCCCTTAAATATAACATCAAGACAACATATACAAATATTAGTACAACAACTCATGCAAATCAGCATGGCAAACAGACAAAAGCGATTCAAAAAACCATAGCAACACACTAACCTATAAGGACCAAAAGCACATAGTATAAACAAAATAGGAAATATAGACTACAGAGATTGCAACATATGTAGAAATATCCTACAGCTTGCCGTATGTGTTCGGTCTAGAAAGCCATATATGCCACTCGATATTGCAATCCATAATACTTCTCGAGATCCATTCATAGCTTTTCACTTGAATTTCATTGAGCGCGACTGGACTGTTCCATTTTTTTATGTTGAAAATCATCGAGTTTCTATTCTTCCAAATAAGATATCCGCAGATGAACTCAACCGCTTCTATATTTTTTTTACCCAAACACGACTTCACCCAATTAAAATTACCTTTGAAAATATCGTTGAAAGCAAGGTCATTAGGGATATACATACCCTACCATAGCAGCAATGCCACCAGTACCCTGACCCCGCACACTCTGATTATGACTACATTTCTTTTGCTAACTTCTACTTGCCATTACACTATGATTCACTATAATTATGTAACAATAAGGAACGACAACTTACTGTACAACAAAACAAATCACCGCAAAGACGTCTAACAAATGCATTTTACCACAATCAGTAACCAAACTAACCAAAAGAAGCAAATAACAAAAAATTAAACACAAAAGCAAACAATGGATACCTCGATTACCGTAAATCAGAAAGAAGATTGCGCAGGGAAGAACCTAAACACACCAATCACAAATAATAAGTGTCAACCTAATGAAACAACACATACTAACAGCAACCAAATGAAATATCCACCAAACAATCGCCAACACACACCAAAATCGGATGATCGGCCGATCTTAAAACACTTAAAATGTAGAAAAACAATGATAATCAACAATGTGAAGCAGAAAACGTGAAACCCTATAATACTTACCTGAAGAAGCCGATTTACAATACCAGTTTGAGGAGGTGAATTTTGTTCACCAATATGAAAGTAACTATGGGTGATTGTCAAACATGATAAAAATTCAAAATTGATTTAACCATAGATACCAAATCACTTCGTCATAATTAGCATTATCAGGTACAATAGGAATTGATAACATAGTAAACATCAATACTAAATTCTAGAAAATAGAAAATCATAATTAACAGTATCAGGTACAATAAAAATGAATAATATAGTAAACACATTATAAACAGAAGCGTAATTTGTGAATTTGTAATGAAAACTGTTATAGATCGAACACAATTACATTCAGATCTATATGAATTAACCTAACTAACAAAACTGCTCTTAACAAACTCTATAAATATCTAAACCCGCTAAACAGACAGTTAACTAATAAATTACACATTTGACCCCTGAACTGAAATGTCCCGTTCATATTGATTATAAACGTTCCATATTAATTGATTTCGTTGCGAGGTTTTGACCTCTACATGAGACGTTTTTCAAAGACTGCATTCATTTTTAAAACAACCATAACCTTTATTTTATCAATAAAGATTTTAAAAGCATTACGTAGATTATCAAATAATGATAATCTAAAATATACTGTTTACACATGACCATTACATAATGGTTTACAATAGAAATATATTACATCGACATATGTTTCTTGAATGCAGTTTTTACACAATATCATACAAACATGGACTCCAAATCTTGTCCTTATTTTAGTATGCAACAGCGGAAGCTCTTAGTATTCACCTGAGAATAAACATGCTTTAAACGTCAACAAAAATGTTGGTGAGTTATAGGTTTAACCTATATATATCAAATCGTAACAATAGACCACAAGATTTCATATTTCAATACACATCCCATACATAGAGATAAAAATTATTCATATGGTGAACACCTAGTAACCGACATTAACAAGATGCATATATAAGAATATCCCCATCATTCCGGGACACCCTTCGGATATGATATAAATTTCGAAGTACTAAAGCATCTGGTACTTTAGATGGGGTTTGTTAGGCCCAATAGATCTATCTTTAGGATTCGCGTCAATTAGAGTGTCTGTTCCCTAATTCTTAGATTACCAGACTTAATAAAAAGGGGCATATTCGATTTCGATAATTCGACCATAGAATGTAGTTTCACGTACTTGTGTCTATTTTGTAAATCATTTATAAAACCTGCATGTATTCTCATCCCAAAAATATTAGATTTTAAAAGTGGGACTATAACTCACTTTCACAGATATTTCCTTCCTCAAAAATAAGACTTGACCACGGATCGATTCACGAACCTATACAAATATGTACATATAAATCAAAGTATGATCAAAATATAATTACAACCATTTTTATTATGTTTTAAAGATTTGAGTGTATTAAGTCAGCTGTCCTCGTTAGTAACCTACAACTAGTTGTCCACAGTTAGATGTACCGAAATAAATCGATATATATTATCTTGAATCAATCCACGACCCAGTGTATATACGTCTCAGGCTAGATCACAACTCAAAGTATATATATTTTTGGAATCAACCTCAACCCTGTATAGCTAACTCCAACATTACTGCATATAGAGTGTCTATGGTTGTTCTAAATAATATATATACATGGGTCGATATAATATGTCAAAACATTTGCATACGTGTCTATGGTATCCCAAGATTACATAATATATTAGAATACATGTATAATACTATATAAGTTAGCTAGGATATGATTTGTATAGATTTGTTAAACATTTCCCGTAGCTAAAAAGATCAAAAATATCCAATCTTGTTTTACCCATAACTTCTTCATTTTAAATCCGTTTTGAGTTATTCAAATTGCTATGGTTTCATATTGAACTCTAATTTAAGAATACAAACAGAAAAAGTATAGGTTTATAGTCGGAAATTTAAGTTACATGTCAATTACTAAAGAGGTAGTCATTTCCGTCGAAAGAACGACATCTTGATGACCATTTTGAAAAACATACTTTCACTTTGAGTTTAACCAAGATTTTTGGATATAGTTTCATGTTCATATGAAAAATCATTTTCCCAGAAGAACAACTTTTAAATCAAAGTTTATCATAGTTTTAATTATCCAAACCAAAACAGCCCCCGGTTTCACTACGACGGCGTATATCCGATTTTATGGTGTTCATCGTGTTTCCAGGTTTTAAATTATTAAGTTAGCATATAATATAGATATATAACATGTGTTTAGTTGATTTTAAAAGTCAAGTTAGAAGGATTAACTTTTGTTTGCGAACAAGTTTAGAATTAACTAAACTATGTTCTAGTGATTACAGGTTTAAACCTTCGAATAAGATAGCTTTATATGTATGAATCGAATGATGTTATGAACATCATTACTACCTCAAGTTTTCTGTATAAAACTACTGGAAATGAGAAAAATGGATCTAGCTTCAAAGGATCCATGGATGGCTTGAAAGTTCTTGAAGCAGAATCATGACACGAAAACAGTTCAAGTAAGATTTTTACTCAAAATAAGATTGTTATAGTTGTAGAAATTGAATCAAAGTTTGAATATGAATATTACCTTGAATTAGAAAGATAACCTACTGTAAATAATAAAGGTTCCTTGATCTTAGATGATTACTTGGAATGGATTAGAAAGCTTGGAAGTAGACTTGCAAACTTGGAAGTATTCTTGATTTTTATGAAACTATACTTATGGAATTTATGAAGAACACTTAGAACTTGAAGATGGAACTTGAGAGAGATCAATTAGATGAAGAAAATTGAAGAATGAAAGTGTTTGTAGGTGTTTTTGGTCGTTGGTATATAGATTAGATATAAAGGATATGTAATTTTATTTTCATGTAAATAAGTCATGAATGATTACTAATATTTTTGTAATTTTATGAGATATTTCATGCTAGCTGCCAAATGATGGTTCTCACATGTGTTAGGTGACTCACATGGGCTGCTAAGAGCTGATTATTGGAGTGTATATACCAATAGTACATACATCTAAAAGCTGTGTATTGTACGAGTACGAATACGGGTGCATACGAGTAGAATTGTTGATGAAACTGAACGAGGATGTAATTGTAAGCATTTTTGTTAAGTAGAAGTACTTTGATATGTGTCTTGAAGTCTTTAAAAAGTGTAAGAATACATAACAAAACACAACATGTATATACATTCTAATGGAGTCCTTAAGTCTTCGTTAGTCGTTACATGTAAGTGTTGTTTTGAAACCTTTAAGTTAACGATCTCAATTAATGTTGTTAACCCAATGTTTATTATTTCAAATGAGATGTTAAATTATTATGTTATCATGATATTATGATGTATGAATATCTCTTAATATGATATATACATTAAAATATCGTTACAACGATAATCGTTACATATAAGTCTCGTTTCGTAATTCTTGAGTTAGTAGTCTTGTTTTTACATATGTATTTCATTGTTAACACACTTAATGATATATTTAAATATCATTTTATCATGTTAAATATAGTGTATCAATATCTTAATATGATACATATGTATTTAGTAGACGTTATCATAACGATAATCGTTATATATATCATTTCGAGTTTCTTAACTTAGTAATCTCATTTATTATGTATATCACACATTGTTAATATACTTAGTGAGATACTTACTCATAATAATCTCATGTCAACCATATATATATATGTCTATATATACCACAACATGTAGTTTTTACAAATTTGTAACGTTCGTGAATCGCAGGTCAACTTGGGTGATCAATTGCCTATATGAAACTTATTTCATTTAATCAAGTCTTAACAAGTTTGATTGCTTAACATGTTGGAAACATTTAGTCATGTAAATATCAATCTCAATTAATATATATAAACATGGAAAAGTTCGGGTCACTACAGTACCTACCCGTTAAATAAATTTCGTCCCGAAATTTTAAGCTGTTGAAGGTGTTGATGAATCTTCTAGAAATAGATGCGGGTATTTCTTCTTCATCTAATCTTCATGCTCCTAGGTGAACTCGGGTCCTCTACGAGCATTCCATCTAACCTTAACAATTGGTATCTTGTTTTGCTTAAGTCTCTTAACCTCACGATCCATTATTTCGACGGGTTCTTCAATGAATTGAAGTTTTTCATTGATTTGGATTTCATCCAATGAAATAGTGAGATCTTCTTTAGCAAAACATTTCTTCAAATTCAAGACGTGGAAAGTGTTATGTACAGCTGCGAGTTGTTAAGGTAGCTCCAGTTGGTAAGCTACTGGTCCGACACGATCTATAATCTTGAATGGTCCAATGTACCTTGGATTTAGTTTCCCCCGTTTACCAAATCGAACAACGCCTTTCCAATGTGAAACCTTAAGCATGACCATTTCTCCAATTTCAAACTCTATATCTTTTCTTTTCCTGTCCGCGTAGCTCTTTTGTCAACTCTGGACGGTTTTCAATCGTTGTTGAATTTGGATGATTTTCTCGGTATTTTCTTGTATTATCTCCGGACCCGTAATCTGTCTATCCCCCACTTCATTCCAACAAATCGGAGACCTGAACTTTCTACCATAAAGTGCCTCAAACGGTGCCATCTCAATACTAGAATGATAACTGTTGTTGTAGGAAAATTCTGCTAACGGTAGGTGTCGATCCTAACTGTTTCCGAAATCAATAACACATGCTCGTAGCATGTCTTTAAGCGTTTGTATCGTCCTTTTGCTCTGCCCATCAGTTTGTGGATGATAGGCAGTACTCATATCTAGACGAGTCCCCAATGCTCGTTGCAACGTCTGCTAGAACCTTGAAACAAATCTACCATCCCTATCAGAGATAATAGAGACGGGTATTCCATGTCTGGAGACAACCTCCTTCAAATACAATCGCACCAACTTCTCCATTTTGTCATCTTCTCTCATTGGCAGGAAGTGTGCTGACTTGGTGAGACGATCAACTATTACCCAAATAGTATCATAACCACTTGCAGTCCTTGGCAATTTAGTAATGAAATCCATGGTAATGTTTTCTCATTTCCATTCCGGGATTTTAGGTTGTTGTAGTAGACCTGATGGTTTCTGATGTTCAGCTTTGACCTTAGAACACGTCAAACATTCTCCTACATATTTAGCAATATCGGCTTTCATACCCGGCCACCAAAAGTGTTTCTTGAGATCTTTATACATCTTTCTCGCTCCAGGATGTATTGAATATCTGGTTTTATGTGCTTCCTTAAGTACCATTTCTCTCACATCTCCAAACCTTGGTACCCAAATTCTATCAACCCTATATCGGGTTCCGTCTTCCCGAATATTAAGATGTTTCTCTGATCCTTTGGATATCTCATTCTTCAACTTTCCTTCTTTTACAACCCCATGTTGCGCCTCCTTTATATGAGTAGTAAGGTTAGTACGAATAATTATATTCATAGCTTTTACCCGTATAGGTTCTCTGTCCTTTCTACTCAAAGCGTCAGCTACCACATTCGCCTTCCCCGGGTGGTATCGAATCTTAAAATCATAGTCATTCAACAGTTCAATCCACCTGCGTTGTCTCATATTCAGTTGCTTCTGATTAAATATATGTTGGAGACTTTTGTGGTCGGTATATATAATACTTTTGACCCCATATAAATAATGCCTCCAAGTCATTTAATGCAAAAACAACAGCACCCAATTCCAAATCGTGAGTCGTATAATTTTGCTCGTGAATCTTCAATTGTCTAGACGCATAAGCAATCACCTTCATTCGTTGCATTAATACACAACCGAGACCTTGCTTTGATGCATCACAATAAATCACAAAATCATCATTCCCTTCAGACAATGACAATATAGGTGCCGTAGTTAGATTTTTCTTTAATAAATGAAACGCCTTCTCTTGTTCATCCTTCCATTCAAATTTCTTCCTTTTATGCGTTAATGCAGTCAAGGGTTTTGCTATTTTGGAGAAATCTTGGATGAATCTTCTGTAGTAACCAGCCAATCCTAAAAATTGACGTATATGCTTCGGAGTTTTTGGGGTTTCCCACTTTTCAACGGTTTCAATCTTTGCCTGGTCGACCTGGATACCTTCTTTGTTCACTATGTGACCGAGGAATTGAACTTCTTCCAACCAAAATGCACACTTTGAAAACTTAGCGTACATTTTTTCTTTCCTCAATACTTCTAGCACTTTTCTCAAATGTTCTTCGTGCTCTTAATCATTCTTTGAGTAAATAAGTATGTCACCGATGAAAACAATGACAAACTTGTCAAGATATGGCCCACACACTCGGTTCATAAGGTCCATGAACACAGCTGGTGTGTTAGTCAATCCAAACGGCATAACCATAAACTCGTAATGACCATAACGCGTCCTAAAAGCAGTTTTTGGAATATCATCCTCCTTTACTCGCATTTGATGATATCCAGAACGTAAATCGATTTTCGAATAAACCAACGAGCCTTGTAGTTGATCAAATAAGTCGTCAATTCTCGGCAGTGGATAACGGTTTTTGATGGTAAGTTTATTTAACTCTCTGTAGTCAATACACAACCTAAATGTACCATCCTTCTTCTTGACAAACAAAATAGGAGCTCCCCATGGTGATGTGCTTGGTCGAATGAAACCACGTTCTAATAGTTCTTGCAGTTGGCTTTGCAGTTCTTTCATCTCGCTGGGTGCGAGTCTGTAAGGAGCACGAGCTATTGGTGCAGCTCCTGGTACAAGATCTATTTGAAATTCAACAGATCGATGTGGAGGTAGTCCCGGTAATTCTTTCGGAAATACATCGGGAAATTCTTTTGCGACGGGAACATCATTGATGCTCTTTTCTTCAGTTTGTACTTTCTCGACATGTACTAGAATAGCATAGCAACCTTTTCTTATTAGTTTTTGTGCCTTCAAATTACTAATAAGATGTAGCTTCGTGTTGCCCTTTTCTCCGTACACCATTGATGTTATGCGAGGTGTATACGAAATAGTTTATATTTTACTAGGAAAAACTATTAAATACGATACAATTTTACACAAGATATTTATTTATTTATAGAATGGATATACTTAAACCTTGCTACAACACTTATAGGCAGTGTACCTAATCGTACAGTAGTGTAGTTTTTAGTAAGTCCGGTTCGTTCCACAGGGAAATCTTTAAACAAAGCTCAACGCTATATTAGTTTACTTTTATAAAAATACAAATATATATATAAGTAATATTATTATTATAAAGGGGGGTTTTTACCGTTTAATGACCGGTTTGTCGATTTTAAGACTTTAGTCGCAGTTAAAACCTAATGTAAAATATAAAATAAATACAAGACTTAAATTAAAGCGTAAAGTAAATAACGATAATGAAATTGCGAATAATAAAAGTGCGATAAAATAAACTTGCGATAATTAAAAAGTACGATAATTAAAAATGCAATTAAATATAATAACAATAAAAAATGCGATAATTAGAAGTGCAATTAAATATAAAATAAAGGAAATTAAATATGAAATAAAAGAATTATGCTTATTTAAACTTTCGTAATCATGATGTTTGACGTGTTGATTTTAGTTTTATGCCCATGGGTTAATTGTCCTTTGTCCTGGATTATTTAATATGTCCGTCTGGTTTTTGTCCATAACAGTCCATCAGTCATAAATATAAAGTGCGAGTGCCCTCGTCAAATTATTATTATACCCGAAGTTAAATATTCCAACTAATTGGGGATTCGAATTGTAACAAGGTTTTAATACTTTGTTTAATGAATACACCAGGTTATCGACTGCGTGTAAACCAAGGTTTTACTACTTTGCTAACAATTACACCAATTACCCTTGAATGTAATTTCACCCTTGTTTTAATTATTCTAGTGGCTATTAATCCATTCCCGTGTCCGGTTAAATGAACGACTATTCGTACATATAAATACCCCGCCCATCGTGTCCGATCGAGTGTATATGGTAATTTATAGGGACGCCCAATTGTAAATCTTTATATTAACATTAACAAACTTTCATTTAGTTAAACAATTATAAAGCCCATTAATAGCCCATAGTCTAATTTCCACAAGTGTCGTTCTTTTGTCCAAACCCCAATTATGGTACAAAGCCCAATTACCCAATTTTAGTAATTAGCCCAACATCATGATTACTTCGTTTTAAATAAGCATAATAATAGCTTAGCTACGAGACATTAATATAAAAAGGTTGAACATAACTTACAATGATTAAAAATAGCGTAGCGTTACACGGACAGAATTTCGACTTACACCCTTACAATATTCGCTAACATACCCTTATTATTAGAATTAAAATTAAAATTAAAATTAAAATATAAATTATATATATATATATATATATATCGTATATATGAGAGAAGAGAGAAATAGATTATTGATTTTGATCAGAATTCGGTTGGCTTTATAGGGATTTTCGTTTTTTGGGGCTCCGCGACTCGCGGCCCTTTTGGCCTTCAAACTCCGCGAGTCGCGGAGATTGAAATTACAGCTCACATCTTTTGGAGTCTTTCTTTGCCGACGGATTTTATATATAAATATAAAATATAAATAATTAATATAATTATTTATATATTATATTATATTCTTGTGCATACTAGACTTGTAATTTTTAGTCCGTTGCGTCGAGCGTTGAGAGTTGACTCTGGTCCCGGTTCCGGATTTTCGAACGTCCTTGCGTACAATTTTATATTTTGTACTTTGCGTTTTGAAACTTGTACTCTTGTAATTTCGAGACGTTTCTTATCAATAATTGGAACCTTTTTGATTGTATTTTGTTCTTTTGAGCTTTTTGGTCGTTTGCGTCTTCAATTCGTCGAATCTGTCTTTTGTCTTCACCTTTTATTATTTAAACGAATATCACTTGTAAATAGAACAATTGCAACTAAAAGCTTGTCTTTCTTGAGGAATAATGCTATGAAATATATGTTCGTTTTTAGCATTATCAAATATTCCCACACTTGAGCGTTGCTTGTCCTCAAGCAATATCGTCTTGAAATACTAGAATCACTTCTTTATACTTCACACTTTGTACATCAGTGATTTCTATACGGCGGTATAAACAATGGTAGTAACGATATGGTTTACAGTCCCACATGACTATAAAAATTTAGATCCATTAAGGAAATTGGATCTTTATGAAAACATTTGATCTTTTGAAAATTAAATCTAGTTTTTACCCTAGATAAGTTTTCCGGGATAACCCTTTTCCGGTGTTTGCAAAATATTTTTGTGGGTTTGGTGGGTTTCAGATTTGAAAATTTTAGCTCAAAACTTGCGGTTTTGTGTCACCCACTTGCTAACCTTGTATTTGGAAAGCAACACGTCCAGTTTACTTGTCTCGTATATTACCTTTCGGTAAACTACCGTCCGGTTGAAAGGAAAGCGTTGAACAAGCAACTGTTAAGGCAATGTCCCCTGACATGCTTTTAATTATGGTCTATAACGTGTCGGACGCAATTACTATTCTTGGTAGGAGCAATAGTAAAGCTCACCCTTATAATTTTTCGGTCTGGCACAAGGTCATGTCTTTGACCATTATGCAACCACCGTTCTTACGGTTGACACCCGATTTAGTTCAGGTGACCTAATGAATTCCAGGTGAATTCCTAGGATTTTACGTTCAATGGTAATGAACGCATTGAAAATAGGGTTTTCAGAAAATAAATCGGTTTATAATTTTGATCAAAATATTTTCTCGTTCAAGCTCGAGTTTAGATATCATTGAATTCCATGAGTTTGAATTCTCAATCTTTAAGGTCAATCTCTAGGATTGAGTAATATCAGTCTTAAAAGCTGATTTTTAATCTTTAAGGAGATTATCCTTTCTGGGGATCTGATTCATTAGTCTTATCCAGCTAATTTGCATGGTGCCCCCCCATTGTACGAGATAAATCCTTCTCATGGTTAGGATAAATCCGACCACTTGGCGACCCTGTTTAATGCTGAGGTCCGTGGATTTCCTGCTGATTTTAGAGATGACTTTTCTAGATTTTTCGTCAACCTACAGCTGGTCTGAACGACAACTTCATGACCTAAATCAAGAAGCGCGTTTCTTTTTCGGAAGACTTTACTTCCTTTTAATGATGGAATTGATTCATCGTGTAGATCCATCTCTTCTTTTCTTTCATTGGGTAAAACAGTTTAGTTTAGTCCAAAGCAAAAGTATTTTCAGTTATTTGTTACAGATATATGTGACATATGTTTAAGATAACTTGGTAAATTTTCCCACACTTGGCCTTTATTTTCCTTTTTATCGTCCTCTATTCCATTTTAAATGAATTTTAACATTTTAGTTTGTTTCTCAATTTATGTCCTTTCCGAGGTAACAATAATTTCGGTGTTAAAACCTAGTTTTATCGTTCATAAATATGTATAAACATGATTTTGAATTCATTTAATTGAAAATTTTGAAAAATTTTACTAGAATTGGGTAGTCAGTATATAAGACCAGGGCTGTTCTTTATTATCAGAGAGCACTAGATTCTAATACAACTACTGCTTTACTAGTATTTTTAATGGTAACCAAATGTATAAAGTAAAAATTTTTAAAATCCGAAAGAATTTAACCCCTTCCCACACTTAAGATCTTGCAATGCCCTCATTTGCAAGAAATCAGGAATAATTTAAATTATTGAGGGTGATTTGTGTGAAAATGATTAAATTTTTACCAAAGTTTCCAAATATATTGGCGTTTGTTTGCTGAATGATAAATGGTGCACATCATTTGTTCATTCCGTCTTGTTGTTATTTCACATATATTTTGCATCTTGTCGTCAAAATTAGTTGCTTTTGCTGAACTTAATGCCAGTCTTTGAAAATGCGTTGTTTTACCCTGTTGTGTACATAAGATAAACTGCAAACATATATACATATTTTTGAAGTTTGGTATATTACCCCACATTCAAAAATTATTAAAATCTAAGAATAAAAGTTAGACAATTATAAAAATGATTACAATATTAACAAAAGTATTAAACGTATCAATAATTACAAATTACAAAATAAAAAAAAAAATAATAAGTAAACTAAGGATGATATTGGTACCAATAGGGGTTCCAGGCATAACTATAGGTGCTATAGAATGCTTCGGCAGGGTCATACGTAGGATATGGTGGCTGCATCTCTATAGACCAAGGAGGGAAGATGGGTTTCGGTGTAGGAATATAGTTTCTACCTATATGTTGGCAATGAGCTATGATCTGGTTCTGATGAACTTGCCAATCTTCAAATGCTCTCTGTCTAGCATTTTCGTATTCCTGAGAAGCTATAAACCTATGCATTTCTTGCATCTCATTCCCCCCACCTACATTACCTTGCTGCTGGTTTCTCTCCACCTGTGGATGTCTACCATGGTATCGTACTGCGGCGTTATTTCGCCTCTTCAAAACTTTCGCACCATGGTATACATTTAAACCTATAGTATCGCGGGGTTCCGGCTCTTCTACTAATAATCCCCCCCGACTTATATCCACACCGAGATATTCACCAATCAAAGTAATAAAAATACCACCTCCTATTATGCTATGTGGTCGCATCCCCCGAACCATAGCTGATAAATAATAACCCACACAATATGGTATACTTACAGCGCTTTGTGGGTCTCGAATACACATATGGTAAAACAAATCCTGTTCATTTACTTTTTCTTTGTTTTTACCCCTTTGTGTAATCGAATTAGCTAAAAACCTATGTATCACTCTTAATTCGGCTCTATCTATATCCAAATAAGAGTAATTTCCCCCTTTGAAACGGTGATGGCTTGTCATTTGACTCCACACACCGTGTGTATCAAAATTCTCATCTATCTTTCTACCGTTTAGTATCAATCCTCTACAATCGGCAGACGCTAACTCCTCAGGCGTATATATACGTAAAGCCTGAGCCATGTCCAGTAAAGACATGTGGCGCATCGAACCGCCTAACAAAAATCTAATAAAAGAACGATCGGTTAAACTAGCTACCCGATCATTCAACTCTATACTACATAACAATTCTTCACACCATACTTTATATACAGGTCTACGTAAGGTGAATAAACATATCCAGTCATTAAAAGAATAATTACCATACCTCTGTACAAGTAATTCCCTAATTGGCCCAGCCAATTCTACAGCTTCTAAGGGTCCCCATTCTATGACCCTCGGTACCTCAACAACCTTGGAATGAAGAGTATGCAAACCCCGTTGATATTTTGGATAATCTATCCAAAGTCTGTCAAATCTCAGGTTCGGGTGCAACTCTTCCAAGTGCATATCAGAAAAGGTCATGACTGGATGAGGTATATCCTGCTTGTAGTAGTTATCCACCTCCTGTTGTTCCAAATTCTCAGCAGGAGCATTGCGGGCTTGGGATGAAGATTCACCCCTTTCATTCTGCAAAACACATCAAACACAATTTTTGTGCATCCAAATATGCATTAGTGTCAGCAAAATCATCAATCAAAATAATTACAATGACATTATCAATTTATATCAAACTTAAGCTTATTTTCACATTTTTATCAAATCTACACTTTTTCAAATAAGCATATACGAAAATTTTCGCCAAGTTCATAAGCATTCAACTCAAATAACATGTCAAAATAATCATTACTAGCAATCTAACAAGTCTCAAATGGCATTATCTTTCAAAAATGAAGTTCATGAATTTTAGACTTGAAAAAGTCCACTTTAATTCTCAAAATCATGTTTAGGCTCAAAGTTTGGATCATTTAACTACCTAGACATGTTACACTACTTATTTTAGCAACAATTCATGACAAAAATCGGCCATAACCTGTTTATATCAAAAAGCCCCAAATTGCTCCAGAACACAAACCCTAGATTATTCAAAATTTGAAGTTTAAGCCTTCTAATCATGTTAAACAGCATCAATCTAGGTTATACAAGCATAATACATAAACAATTTAAGCATAATTACACTAAAAAGCATCAAAATCAAATTGGAAAAAAAATGACTCAAGAACATCAAATTTCGGATTAAATGGTGTTTAGGTGTAGAAATTTACCGTTTTTCTTGAGTAATTCTTAGATAGCATCTTTCTCAACATGATTTTAGCAAAAGATTTGGTGATTAACGGTTAAAAATTGGGATTTTTGGGGTGTTTTTGGGTGTATTTTCGGGGTTTTTTCGTGCAGAATTCGCAGTATGTTTTTGGTTTGGGTTGGGGACTGATCTGTTCTGCGGGTATATTTTTTTTCTGATTTTTAGACCCTCCGCGAGTCGCGGTGAAATACTCTTCAAACTCCGCGACTCGCGGAGTTTGTTTTTTTTTTTTTTTTTTTTTTTTATAATCATTAACTTTTGAAAACAATTAAGAAATTAATTTTAAAATTTTGTTTCCCTTGTTATTTAGGACGAGGTCGTTTCGGATCGATGTCCTAGTCCGTCTCTCGACAAAATTTTAAAATTTGTCTTTTTGTAGCGATTGTTTTAAAAGCTAAGATTTTTGGGTTTTTTAATGTTTTTGGCATACTTTAATTCAATAAGATTAAAAATAATGATAATAAAAGTTCTCGTCCCTCCCTCGGGTAAAGCAATTTCGGTTCAAAGACCTAGTCTTCAACTTACGATGAATTTTAAAAATCATATTCTTAACTTAATGAGATAAAGTAAAATTTTGTTTTTAAATTCACACAACTTAAATATAAAATTCAAAATTAATATTAAAAATTCACACCAAACTTAAAATTTGAAATGCATAAAATTAAAAATTAATATTTTAAAAATTAAAAATTCACACCAAACTTAATTTAAAAATTTATAAATTCATACTAAACTTATATTAATTTTTCAAATATTTACAATTTTAAATATATTGTTTTTACAAAGTTTACAATATTAATTTAAGATTTAAATATTAAGATTAAAAACATGGTAAAAATAAAATTAAAAATCTTTTTGTCTTTTTATCCCACTTTAATCAATCAAATATTATCAAAAATATGCGCCCCTCTTTTCGGTAAAGTAATTTCGGTTCCAAGACCTAATTTAACTCATGACGAATTTTTGAAATATTTTGGGTTGATTGTTTAAAGATATTTATACCTTAAGAATAAACGTTAAATTTCGCAGTGATGTAATAAATTTTTGAATGATATCAATAATTTCGGTCGCCAAACCTAATTTTATTCAATACCAATTTAATACTTTTTAGCGAACAAATTAGCGTTTATTATCAAAAGGTTAAAAATAAAAATAAAAATAAAAACTGTACAGACATACCTGTGAAATAGATTTCTTAGTTATATGATCTATCCCATTCATAAGATAGTCGGTTTAATTGGTTTTCCATGGCTGCATAGGCGTAACCTCGAGCATTCAGTGTCTTTTCTTCTAAACATATGAACGGTCCGTCTCTGCATAAAGTAACAAATTCGGTATTTGAATAGGTTTGATTATTTGAACATTTACCTCCATGTGACCATTTTCCGCATTTGTGACATCTTTCTAGGTGTCGTGCTCTTCTTTTCGCTGTGGATTTTGATTTTCCTTTACCAAATTGTAACTTATTATCTTCACATCTGGATTCTTTTCTAACTCCGTCCATTCTTTCTCTGATTACTGATACTATTTCACTCGGGAGTATGTCATTATTACGTTTAGTGATCAAAGCGTGTAGCATTAGACCATGGTTTAGTTCACAGGCAGTCTTCATTTCGTAAAAACCTAAAAAAAAAAATAAAAATTCAGAATGGGGGGAGAAGACTAGTTCTTTAGGGTCTGCTAGGGAAAGACCATTCGGGTTCCATTTTCGAGAACTATACGAAAACAAACAATCTAACTCTAACAGAAATACATATTATCCTTTAAAGACTTGATTCTCCCCACACTTAGTTAGCTGTGGTGTCGAAATTGTGATTAACTTCGTTGTCGACTTCCATCGGACCATGTATGTAATGTTTAACTCTGTGACCATTAACTTTAAATTCAATCCCATTTGAATTTATTAATTCTATCGTTCCGTATGGGAAAACTCTTTTGACTATGAATGGTCCAGACCATCTTGATTTCAATTTTCCAGGAAATAGCTTGAATCGTGAATTGAAAAGAAGAACTCTGTCTCCTTCTTTAAATTCTTTTGAACTTCTGATTCTTTTATCATGCCATTTCTTCGTTCTTTCCTTATAGATTAACGAATTTTCGTATGCTTCATGTCTTAATTCTTCTAATTCGTTTAGTTGACTTAATCGTAGACGTCCGGCTTCATGTAAATCAAGATTACATGTCTTCAAAGCCCAAAATGCTTTGTGTTCAATTTCTACTGGAAGATGACATGCTTTTCCATAAACAAGTCTAAAAGGTGTGGTTCCAATTGGAGTTTTGTAGGCTGTTCTAAAAGCCCAGAGTGCATCCTCCAATTTAATGGACCATTCCTTCGGATTTGATCCTACGGTTTTCTCTAGAATACGTTTTAAAGCTCGGTTGGTATTTTCAACTTGTCCACTTGTTTGTGGATGATATGCGGTGGAGATTTTATGAGTTACTCCATATCTTTTAAGAACTTTCTCAAGTTGATTATTACAGAAATGAGTACCCCGATCACTTATTAAAGCTTTCGGTGTTCCAAACCTTGCAAAAAGACGTTTTAAAAAGTTGACTACAACTCGTGCATCGTTAGTTGGGAGAGCTTGTTCTTCCGCCCATTTAGATACATAATCAATGGCTACGAGTATATATAGATTATTATAAGATTTTGGAAATGGACCCATAAAGTCAATACCCCAAATGTCAAATACTTCACATACTTGGATGACATTTTGTGGCATTTCATCACGTTGACTGATTTTTCCGGCCCTTTGACATGCATCACAGGATTTGCAAAGAAGGTGTGCGTCTTTGTAAATTGTAGGCCAATAGAATCCAGCTTCATAAACTTTTCTTGCTGTTAGTTGAGGCCCATAATGCCCTCCTGTTGGTCCTGTGTGACAATGGTTTAAAATTTTACTAGCTTCATCTCCAAATATACATCGGCGTATTATTCCATCGGGACAACTTTTAAACAGATGTGGATCTTCCCAGAAATAGTGTTTTATATCACTGAAGAATTTCTTTCGTCTTTGGTACGATAATCCTTTTTCAAGGAATCCACAAACTAAGTAGTTTGCATAGTCTGCAAACCATGGAATTTCTTTATAATCTATCTTCAATAGATATTCATCAGGAAAGTTGTCTTGTATGGCCGATTCATTTAGAACTTCTAATTCAGGATTTTCAAGACGAGAAAGATGATCAGCGGCGAGGTTTTCTGCTCCTCTTTTATCTCGGATTTCAATATCAAACTCTTGTAAGAGTAAGATCCAACGGATTAATCTTGGTTTAGCATCTTGTTTTGAAAATAGGTATCTAAGAGCAGAATGGTCGGTATAGACCACCGTTTTTGCTAGAACGAGATATGATCGAAATTTGTCAAAAGAAAAGACAATAGCAAGGAGTTATTTTTCAGTAGTTGTATAGTTTGTTTGTGCTCCTTGTAACGTCTTACTAGCATAATATATAGGTTGAAATCGTTTTTCAATCCTTTGTCCTAAAACGGCTCCCATTGCAAAATCACTTGCATCGCACATTAGTTCAAATGGTAGATTCCAATTTGGTGTTATCATGATCGGTGCATTAGTGAGTTTCTCTTTAAGAATATTAAAAGATTTGATACACTCATCTGAAAAGATGAATGGAGCATCCTTTTCTAGGAGTTTATTCATAGGAGTGGCAATTTTTGAAAAATCTTTTATGAAACGTCGGTAAAAACCGACATGCCCTAGAAAACTCCTAACTCCTCTAACATTTGTGGGATGTGGAAGTTTAGCAATTACATCTACTTTAGCTCTATCCACTTCAATTCCTTCTTTTGAAATTTTATGTCCAAGAACGATGCCTTCTTTAACCATGAAATGGCATTTCTCCCAATTAAGTACTAGATTTGATTGTTCGCATCTAATTAGCATTCGTTCCAGATTAACTAGACATGATTTAAATGTATCACTGAAGACTGAAAAGTCATCCATGAATACTTCCATGCATTCTTCTATCATGTCGTGAAAAATCGCCAGCATACACCTTTGAAAGGTTGCAGGGGCGTTAAAAAGTCCAAATGGCATGTGTTTGTAAGCAAAAGTACCATAAGGGCACGTGAATGTGGTTTTCTCTTGATCTTCGGGTGCTATTGGAATTTGAAAATATCCGGAAAATCCATCTAGAAAACAATAGTAACTATTTCCGGCTAATCTTTCCAACATTTGATCTATGAAAGGTAAGGGAAAGTGATCTTTTCTGGTGGCGTCATTTAATTTTCTATAATCAATACATACACGCCATCCTGTTACAGTCCTAGTAGGAATAAGCTCATTTTTCTCATTTGTAATGACAGTCATGCCACCCTTCTTAGGTACGCATTGAACTGGGCTTACCCATGGACTATCAGAAATTGGATATATCAAACCTGCATCTAGCAGTTTAATAATCTCTTTCTTAACTACATCTTGCATATTAGGATTTAGTCTTCGTTGGCGTTGCACATACGTTTTATGACCTTCTTCCATAAGGATTTTATGTGTGCAATACGAAGGACTTATTCCTTTAATATCATGAATCTTCCATGCAATGGCTGGTTTATGAGCTTTCAACACAGAAATGAGTTGTGATTTCTCATTTTCAGTAAGAGAAGACGATATTATTACAGGTAATTCAGATTCACCATGTAAATAAGCGTATTCCAAATGGTTTGGAAGTGGCTTTAACTCTAATTTCGGAGGTTCTTCTATCGATGATTTATATTGATATCTGTCTTCTTCTTTTAGCATTTGAATTTCTTCTGTTGTTGGTTCATATCCATTAGCTATAAGTGTAGCTAACATTTCAGCTTCATCAATTGGTTCATTACCTTCTCCTAAAGAACATTCTCCTGTTCCTTGTAATTCTGGAAATTCTTCTAATAATTCTGCATGTGCATCTATAGTTTGAATATAATAACATGTATCATCTGCAGATTGTGGTTGTTGCATTGCTCTATCAACTGAAAAGGTAACACTCTCATCCTCTATACTTAGGGTCAATTTCTTACCGAACACGTCTATCATTGCTTTAGCCGTGTTTAAGAATGGTCTTCCTAATATGAGAGGAACTTGAGAATCTTCTTCCATGTCCAGAACAACAAAATCTACTGGAAATACTAAATTACCAACTTTAACTAGCATGTTCTCCATTATCCCTCTAGGATATTTTATTGATCTATCGGCTAGTTGTATGCTTATTCTGGTTGGTTTCAATTCTCCAAGGTCTAGTTTAGTGTATAGTGAATACGGCATTAGATTTATACTAGCACCTAAGTCTGCCAATGCTTCTATTGAACTAAGACTACCCAGAAAACATGGAATTGTGAAACTTCCTGGATCAGATAATTTTTCTGGTATCTTATTCAACAGCACTGCTGAACAATTAGCATTCATAGTAACAGCCGAGAGTTCTTCCATTTTCTTTCTATTTGAGATTAGATCTTTCAAGAATTTAGCATATCTTGGCATTCCTGAAATCACATCAATGAAAGGAAGATTTACATTTATCTGTTTAAACATATCCAAAAATTTAGATTGCTCGGCTTCAAGTTTTTCTTTCTTCATTTTACTCGGGTAAGGAAGTGGTGGTTGGTATGGTTTAACATAAGGTTTATCCTTAACTGTGTTATCTTCATTAACCTTCTCAACTACCGGTTCTTTTTCCTTATCTTGATCAGGTTGTGGTTCTTGTGGAGTAGGAATAGTTTCATCAGAAGTTACAGGTATTTCAGGTGGTTTAAGTGTTGTACCACTTCTTGTGGTAATGGCTTTAGCTGTTTCATTCCTGGGGTTAGCATTTGTATCACTAGGTAGACTTCCCAGTTTTCTTTCACCTATTAACCTTGCTAGGTTACTTACTTCTTGTTCCAGATTTTGAATAAAAGCTTGTTGATTTCTAAATGCTTGAGCATTTTGTTCATTTGTTTGTTTCTGAGATGTGAAAAACTGCGTTTGAGTTTCAACTAGCTTCGTCATCATATCTTCTAAATTCGGCTTTTTATCATCGGTTTGTTGTGGTGGTTTGTTTTGAAAATTAGGTCTTTGCTGATTATAAGTATTATTGGATACTTGTTGATTGCTAGGACCTTGTTGGTTGTTGTATGGAATATTTCGGTTATAATTCTGGTTTTGATTGTAAATCGGTCTTGGCGGTTGATAATTATTCTGATAATTATTTCCAGGCCTTTGGTTTATGTATGAAATATTCTCTCTTTGTTCCATTGTTAATTCAATACTGAGACAATCTTTTGTCAAATGTGGTCCTCCACACTGCTCACAACTAATTCGTATTGAGTGAATATCCTTAGTCATCTTTTCCATTCGTCTCTCCACAACATCTATCTTTGCGGAAATGGAATCTAAGTCATGGCTAGAATCGGCTCTAGCTACTTTAGATGATCTAACGATATCTTTTTCTTGGTGCCACTCATGTGAGTGGGAAGCAGTATTATCAATAATTTTGTAAGCATCAGTTTCGGTTTTCTTCATAATAGAACCACCAGCTGCTATATCTATGTCTTTCCTTGTAGTGATGTCGCATCCTTGGTAGAATATTTGTACTATTTGACAGGTGTCTAAACCATGTTGCGGACATCCTCTTAACAACTTTCCATATCTTGTCCACGCCTCATATAGAGTTTCATTTGGTTTCTGTATGAACGTAACAATTTCTGCTTGAAGTCTTACGGCTTTAGATGCAGGAAAGAATTGTTTAAGAAATTTGTCAACTAAAACGTCCCATGTATCAATCGCCCCTTCAGGTAACGATTCCAACCAATCTTTGGCTTCTCCCTTTAAAGTCCAGGGAAATAACATGAGATATATCTGTTCATCCTCCACTTCTCGTATTTTAAATAGTGTGCAGATCCTATTAAAGGTACGTAGATGTTCATTTGGATCTTCCTTCGGCGCACCACTAAATTGGCATTGATTAGTCACCATGTGTAGAATTTGTCCTTTGATTTCATAATCTGGCGCATTAATGTCTGGATGAGTAATTGCGTGACCTTGGCCAGTGCGTTTAGCTCTCATTCGGTCTTCCATACTTAAAGGTTCCAGATTCTCCATAATTGAATTTGTTGAATCGGTATCACTAGATGATTCTGTTTTAATGGTTCGTTCCTCAACAATCTCTGTTTGAATGATTGGTGGCTCCGGAGGAAAGTTTAATGGTTCAGGATCTATGAACCGTTCCTGAATATTTTCCGGATTCTCAATTGTGCGGTTGGGTTCAAAAAATGGATTATCGGAAATTTGAACTGAAGTACTTGGTTGACTGGATGACGATTCTAAAGAAAAATCAACGGCGGTTATATTTGCTAAATGTCTTGATCTAGTTACAGGTGGTGAACGTACAAAAGGTGATGAACGTCTTGCTCGGTGCATTCACTGAATATCCTATTAGTTTTTAAAAGGAAAGAAAAATTATAATAAGTTATCCAACCAATAGACTTTTCTGATTTTGCCCACGTTTTGAATAGCCAAAAGATGCAGCAGAGGGGCAGGATTCGTTTGGTCTCAATATAATTGAGGACTGTTTGGCTCCAATAACCCGGTCCACGTACAAATCCAACTATTACTACGAACCAGAAAATTTTGATATCTATTAATTTAACCACTTAAAATAAATTTTCGTAATTTTAAGAAATTTAGATAAGAAGTAGAAAAAATTCTAAGTCCTAAAAACTAGAATGGCGAGAAATAAGAGAGAAAAAGAGTTCGTCGCAAAAGGTCGAAAAAGAAAAAAAAAATGGTTGAAAAATAAAAGGTGACGAAAAAAAAATAAAAGAAACTTATCAAAACTTAAAAATACTTAACTAACCTAACCTTATTACTACAACTAACTTAAAATTATAATCGCAAATTGAAATTACTAATTGGAATGATAATTGATACATAGTAAAAGGTGTCTAAAAATATTAAAGCTTACAGGAAAAACTAAATACCAAATGGAAATAACTTAAAAAGAAACTAAAACTTAAAAAGGTGTCGCAAAATTCTAGAGCACCTAAATCTTAGTCTAAAGAAAAAGCACTTAAGGAATTCTACGGCAAAGCCTAAAAATCTAGGAGTAAAAATAACTATAGCAAAAACTAAGTTTAAAATTAAATATGAGCTAAAAATACAAATATTACGCTAAAACGATTAAAAAGGGACAAAATATAAAAATATACAAAAAGTTGTAAAAAGTACAATTTTTATAAAAATATTATTTTTATATTATTTATTTAATAAAACTATTAATTTTACAATTTAATTAAACTAATTTAACTAAATATAACAAATTAAATAAAAAGTAAATCTTAAAATAAAACTAATAATAATAATAATAATTATTAGGGTTAAATAATAATAATAATTAATTAACACCCGTAATTAATGCTGGTTTAGGGTTTTTTTGTCGCCTGTCAGAAAGTCTCCGCGAGTCGCGGCAATTAAAGCATCAAACCCCGCGAGTCGCGGGGTTCCAGAATTCAGCTGACAGGTTTGAATATTCGACGCGTTTTTTCTTTATTTATTTTTTTTTATTTTCTGTTTTCTGTTTTTTCTATATATAAAAGATATTTAATAAAAGTTATATTTTTATAAATTAAAATAAAAATAAAGAAACTTATAAAACTTAAATTTTTAACAAAATCTTAAAAATACTTATATTTTTGTTTTTCTTTTTATATTTTCGAATATTTAAAACGTATTTTTACAAAAGCGAATTTTAATAAAAGTAAACAAAAAAAAATCCTTTTTTTTTTATATTAGCGTTGCGCTTCCGGCGTTTAAGAAATGTTATTTCCCCGGCAGCGGCGCCAAAAATACTTGATGTTATGCGAGGTGTATACGAAATAGTTTATATTTTACTAGGAAAAACTATTAAATACGATACAATTTTACACAAGATATTTATTTATTTATAGAATGGATATACTTAAACCTTGCTACAACACTTATAGGCAGTGTACCTAATCGTACAGTAGTGTAGTTTTTAGTAAGTCCGGTTCGTTCCACAGGGAAATCTTTAAACAAAGCTCAACGCTATATTAGTTTACTTTTATAAAAATACAAATATATATATAAGTAATATTATTATTATAAAGGGGGGTTTTTACCGTTTAATGACCGGTTTGTCGATTTTAAGACTTTAGTCGCAGTTAAAACCTAATGTAAAATATAAAATAAATACAAGACTTAAATTAAAGCGTAAAGTAAATAACGATAATGAAATTGCGAATAATAAAAGTGCGATAAAATAAACTTGCGATAATTAAAAAGTACGATAATTAAAAATGCAATTAAATATAATAACAATAAAAAATGCGATAATTAGAAGTGCAATTAAATATAAAATAAAGGAAATTAAATATGAAATAAAAGAATTATGCTTATTTAAACTTCCGTAATCATGATGTTTGACGTGTTGATTTTAGTTTTATGCCCATGGGTTAATTGTCCTTTGTCCTGGATTATTTAATATGTCCGTCTGGTTTTTGTCCATAACAGTCCATCAGTCATAAATATAAAGTGCGAGTGTCCTCGTCAAATTATTATTATACCCGAAGTTAAATATTCCAACTAATTGGGGATTCGAATTGTAACAAGGTTTTAATACTTTGTTTAATGAATACACCAGGTTATCGACTGCGTGTAAACCAAGGTTTTACTACTTTGCTAACAATTACACCAATTACCCTTGAATGTAATTTCACCCCTGTTTTAATTATTCTAGTGGCTATTAATCCATTCCCGTGTCCGGTTAAATGAACGATTATTCGTACATATAAATACCCCGCCCATCGTGTCCGATCGAGTGTATATGGTAATTTATAGGGACGCCCAATTGTAAATCTTTATATTAATATTAACAAACTTTCATTTAGTTAAACAATTATAAAGCCCATTAATAGCCCATAGTCTAATTTCCACAAGTGTCGTTCTTTTGTCCAAACCCCAATTATGGTACAAAGCCCAATTACCCAATTTTAGTAATTAGCCCAACATCATGATTACTTCGTTTTAAATAAGCATAATAATAGCTTAGCTACGAGACATTAATATAAAAAGGTTGAACATAACTTACAATGATTAAAAATAGCGTAGCGTTACACGGACAGAATTTCGACTTACACCCTTACAATATTCGCTAACATACCCTTATTATTAGAATTATAATTAAAATTAAAATTAAAATATAAATTATATATATATATATATATATATATATATATATATATATATATATATATATATATATATATCGTATATATGAGAGAAGAGAGAAATAGATTATTGATTTTGATCAGAATTCGGTTGGCTTTATAGGGATTTTCGTTTTTTAGGGCTCCGCGACTCGCGGCCCTTTTGGCCTTCAAACTCCGCGAGTCGCGGAGATTGAAATTACAGCTCACATCTTTTGGAGTCTTTCTTTGCCGACGGATTTTATATATAAATATAAAATATAAATAATTAATATAATTATTTATATATTATATTATATTCTTGTGCATAGTAGACTTGTAATTTTTAGTCCGTTGCGTCGAGCGTTGAGAGTTGACTCTGGTCCCGGTTCCGGATTTTCGAACGTCCTTGCGTACAATTTTATATTTTGTACTTTGCGTTTTGAATCTTGTACTCTTGTAATTTCGAGACGTTTCTTATCAATAATTGGAACCTTTTTGATTGTCTTTTGTTCTTTTGAGCTTTTTGGTCGTTTGCGTCTTCAATTCGTCGAATCTGTCTTTTGTCTTCACCTTTTATTATTTAAACGAATATCACTTGTAAATAGAACAATTGCAACTAAAAGCTTGTCTTTCTTGAGGAATAATGCTATGAAATATATGTTCGTTTTTAGCATTATCAACCATTAAGGGTTCTCCTTCTTCTCGTACAATGCGAATTGCATTTTTGTAACATACGATCTCTGCTTTCATCTCCTTCAGCCAGTCCATGCCAACTATTACATCAAAACTCCCTAACTCTACTGGTATCAAATCAATCTTAAATATTTCGCTACCCAGTTTAATTTCTCGATTCCGGCATATATAATCTGCTGAAATTAATTTACAGTTTGCTAATTCGAGTAAAAATTTACTATCCAACAGCGTCAATGGACAACTTAATTTAGCACAAAAATCTCTACTCATATAGCTTCTATCCGCACCCGAATCAAATAAAACGTAAGCAGATTTATTTTCAATAAGAAACGTACCCGTAACAAGTTTCGGGTCTTCCTGTGCCTCTGCCGCATTAATATTGAAAACTCTTCCACGGCCTTGTCCATTCGTGTTCTCCTGGTTCGGACAATTTCTAATAATGTGGCCCGGTTTTCCACATTTATAACAAACTACATTGGCATAACTTGCTCCGACACTACTTGCTCCGCCATTACTCGTTCCGACACCATTTGTTCCTTTCGTTATGTTAACCCCTGGTCCGTAGACCTCACACTTTGCCGCGCTATGACCATTTCTTTTACATTTGTTAAAAAATTTGGTGCAGAACCCCGAGTGATACTTTTTACACCTTTGGCATAGCTGCTTCTGATTGTTGTTGTTGTTGCGGTTATTATTGTTGTTGGGATGATTGTTGTAGTTGTTGTTGTTATTGTTGTGCCGTTTGTTGTAGTTGCGATTGATGTTGCGATTGTTGGGATAGTTGTTGTTGTATTGGTGACTCTTATCACCGTTTTCCTCCCACTTTCTTTTGACTAGCTTCACGTTGGCCTCTTTGGCCGCCTGTTCTTTAATTCTTCCCTCAATCTGGTTCACTAGTTTGTGAGCCATTCTACATGCCTTTTGTATGGAGGCAGGCTTGTGTGAACTTATATCATCTTAGATTCTCTTCGGTAACCCTTTCACAAACGCGTCGATCTTCTCTTCCTCATCTTCGAACGCTCTCGGACTTAATAGGCACAATTCTGTGAATCATCTTTCGTACGAAGTAATATCGAATCCCTGTGTTCGTAACCCTCTAAGTTCTGACTTGAGCTTATTGACCTCGGTTCTAGGACGGTACTTCTCGTTCATCAAGTGCTTGAATGCTGACCACGGTAGCGCATAAACAACATATTGTCCCACTTGCTCTAGATAGGTATTCCACCATGTTAACGCAATACCTGTGAAGGTATGCGTAGCGTACTTCACTTTGTTTCCTTCAGCACACTTACTTATGGCAAACACCGATTCAAGTTTCTCGGTCCACCGTTTCAATCCGATTGGTCCTTCGGTCCCATCAAATTCTGAAGGTTTGCAGGCAGTGAATTCCTTGTAGGAGCATCCTACACGATTTCTTGCGCCGTTAGCTGTATTGCTAGATTTAGAGTTATTGTTGGTATGTAGCGCGGCCTGTACTGCGGCTATGTTTGAAGCAAAAAGGCACGAAATTCCTCTTCACTCATATTCATGGTGTATCGAGTAGTCGGTGCCATTTTCTTCAAAATAGTCAAATGAAACAAGTTAATCATACAGAATATTAAGAGTAGTCAATAGTATCTCGTATAATAATATGAACTCATTTATAAAAGCTTTTTCTTCATATTAGCATTTTATAAGTTTAAATTCGGGTACTACCTACCCGTTAAGGTCATACTTAGTAGCTAATATACAATTCAACTACTACAATTTCATATGAAAAACTGATTATAATAATATATCACATACAAATATTCTTCAAACTTACAACTTCGCTATATTACATATAACATAAAATATAGTACACTATGATACATGACAGTTTTGAAGATAAATCTAGTTAATACGCAAGTTGTTCAGCAAAGGAAATAAAGACACGTAATTCATAAGTCCAGAAACAAGTCATGCATTCTGGTTTTACTAAGACGACTTCCCATCCTTGGTCTTGTGGAAAATAACCGTTATGACCATTGGCTAGGCAGCATGTTGTAATGTCGTCAAAAGGACGAGGGTTTAGTAATGTCCAACAGCCCCGTAATAATCTAAAAACCGTGTTTCTCACCCCAACTACTGAATCCGTCACTTGTGGGAAAGTTTTATTTAAAAGCTGCAATCCGATGTTCTTTTTCTCACTTTGGTAAGAAGCGAACATCACTAACCCGTAAGCATAACATGCTTCTTTATGTTGCATGTTAGAAGCTCTTTCTAATTCACGAAATCCTATGTTGGGATATGTTGAGTCAAAATAGGTTCTTAACACGTAGCGTAAAATTGCATTTGGGTTCCCCGCATTTAACGCTTTAAAGAAAACACGTCGTAACTTAAAGTCTCCCCAATGTGATATGCCCCACCTATCAAAGGAAAGCCTTTTATAAACTAAGGCATTTCTGGAAAGTCTTTCAAATGTTTGACAAGTTAATTTCACCATAACTAAATGTGCTGATGAATTCTGACCGACTCTAGACAAGATTTCCTCAATCATATCCTCTGGTAGGTCTTCTAAAATATTCGGTTGTCTACCCTTAATGTCTATTTTGTTTTTATACTGTAAAATAGATAAGAATTAGATTCGTAATAACAAACAATACAAGCAATTTTTACATAGAACATAAAAGTACAAGCACACTACAATACATTTATTACACAACATGCTCACACCCCTCTAATCTGAATCACTGGTTTCTTCTTCTTCGGACTTGGTTCTTTTTCCTAATTTTCTAGGGATATATGATGTTCCTCTAATACGAGCCATCATTTTCCACATTGGTTTAGAAAAACCTGGTAGTTTAGAGGTTCCCGGGTTATTGTCACGATATTGAAAATACGGGTGTTGACGGTACATATAAAGTTTATCGGGGTCGGAATCAGATTTCTCTATTTTTATGCCTTTTCCCTTATTATTTTCTTTTGCCTCATTAAATTGGGTCGGGGTAATTTCTATAACATCATCGAAATCCTCATCAGGATCCGATTCATCGGAAAATTGGTAATTTTCCCAATATTTTGCTTCCTTAGCGGAAACACCATTGACCATTATTAACTTTGGTCCATTGGTTGATGATTTTCTTTTATTTGACCGGTTTTCTGTGGTTCCTACTATTCCCCCCTCTGAAACCTCTTCTTCTTCTTCCGGTTCCTCTTCTTCTGGTTCCTCTTCTTCCGGTTCCTCTTCTTCCGGTTCCGTTTCCTCTTCTTCCGGTTCTTCGGGAACTTGTGAATCTTGCCAATATATATTCGACTCTTCATTATTATTAGGTGAGTCAATGAGATTTGTGCTAGAAGTAGACATCTATCACACAATATCAAACATGTTAAGAGATTAATATATCACATAATATTTACATGTTAATAATATATAGTTTCCAACAAAAATGTTAAGCAATCATTTTTAAAGAAAACACGGTCGAAGTCCAGACTCACTAATGCATCCTAACAAACTCGATAAGACAAACTAATGCAAATTTTCTGGTTCTCTAAGACCAACGCCAGGATACCAACTGAAATGTCCCGTTCATATTGATTATAAACGTTCCATATTAATTGATTTCGTTGCGAGGTTTTGACCTCTATATGAGATGTTTTTCAAAGACTGCATTCATTTTTAAAACAACCATAACCTTTATTTTATCAATAAAGGTTTTAAAAGCATTACGTAGATTATCAAATAATGATAATCTAAAATATACTGTTTACACATGACCATTACATAATGGTTTACAATAGAAATATATTACATCGACATATGTTTCTTGAATGCAGTTTTTACACAATATCATACAAACATGGACTCCAAATCTTGCCCTTATTTTAGTATGCAACAGCGGAAGCTCTTAGTATTCACCTGAGAATAAACATGCTTTAAACGTCAACAAAAATGTTGGTGAGTTATATATTTAACCTATATATATCAAATCGTAACAATAGACCATAAGATTTCATATTTCAATACACATCCCATACATAGAGATAAAAATCATTCATATGGTGAACACCCGGTAACCGACATTAACAAGATGCATATATAAGAATATCCCCATCATTCCGGGACACCCTTCGGATATGATATAAATTTCGAAGTACTAAAGCATCCGGTACTTTGGATGGGGTTTGTTAGGCCCAATAGATCTATCTTTAGGATTCGCGTCAATTAGGGTGTCTATTCCCTAATTCTTAAATTACCAGACTTAATAAAAAGGGGCATATTCGATTTCGATAATTCAACCATAGAATGTAGTTTCACGTACTTGTGTCTATTTTATAAATCATTTATAAAACCTGCATGTATTCTCATCCCAAAAATATTAGATTTTAAAAGTGGGACTATAACTCACTTTCACAGATATTTCCTTCCTCGAAAATAAGACTTGGCCACGGATCGATTCACGAACCTATACAAATATGTACATATATATCAAAGTATGATCAAAATATAATTACAACCATTTTTATTATGTTTTAAAGATTTGAGTGTATTAAGTCAGCTGTCCTCGTTAATAACCTACAACTAGTTGTCCACAGTTAGATGTACAGAAATAAATCGATATATATTATCTTGAATCAATCCACAACCCAGTGTATACACGTCTTAGGCTAGATCACAACTCAAAGTATATATATTTTTGGAATCAACCTCAACCCTGTATAGCTAACTCCAACATTACTGCATATAGAGTGTCTATGGTTGTTCCAAATAATATATATACATGGGTCGATATGATATGTCAAAACATTTGCATACGTGTCTATGGTATCCCAAGATTACATAATATATTAGAATACATGTATAATACAATATAAGTTAGCTAGGATATGATTTGTATAGATTTGTTAAACATTTCCCGTAGCTAAAAAGATCAAAAATATCCAATCTTGTTTTACCCATAACTTCTTCATTTTAAATCCGTTTTGAGTGAATCAAATTGTTATGGTTTCATATTGAACTCTAATTTAAGAATCCAAATAGAAAAAGTATAGGTTTATAGTCGGAAATTTAAGTTACATGTCAATTACTAAAGAGGTAGTCATTTCCGTCGAAAGAACGACATCTTGATGACCATTTTGAAAAACATACTTTCACTTTGAGTTTAACCAAGATTTTTGGATATAGTTTCATGTTCATATGAAAAATCATTTTCTAAGAAGAACAACTTTTAAATCAAAGTTTATCATAGTTTTTAATTATCCAAACCAAAACAGTCCCCGGTTTCACTACGACGGCGTATATTCGATTTTATGGTGTTCATCGTGTTTCTAGGTTTTAAATCATTAAGTTAGCATATCATATAGATATATAAAATGTGTTTAGTTGATTTTAAAAGTCAAGTTAGAAGGATTAACTTTTGTTTGCGAACAAGTTTGTAATTAACTAAACTATGTTCTAGTGATTACAAGTTTAAACCTTCGAATAAGATAGCTTTATATGTATGAATCGAATGATGTTATGAACATCATTACTACCTCAAGTTTTCTAGATAAAACTACTGGAAATGAGAAAAATGGATCTAACTTCAAAGGATCCTTGGATGGATTGAAAGTTCTTGAAGCAGAATCATGACACGAAAACAGTTCAAGTAAGATTTTCACTCGAAATAAGATTGTTATAGTTGTAGAAATTGAATCAAAGTTTGAATATGAATATTACCTTGAATTATAAATATAACCTACTATAAATAACAAAGGTTCCTTGATCTTAGATGATTACTTGGAATGGATTAGAAAGCTTGGAAGTAGACTTGCAAACTTGGAAGTATTCTTGATTTTTATGAAACTATACTTATGGAATTTATGAAGAACACTTAGAACTTGAAGATGGAACTTGAGAGAGTTCAATTAGATGAAGAAAATTGAAGAATGAAAGTGTTTGTAGGTGTTTTTGGTCGTTGGTATATGGATTAGATATAAAGGATATGTAATTTTATTTTCATGTAAAAAAGTCATGAATGATTACTAATATTTTTGTAATTTTATGAGATATTTCATGCTAGTTGCCAAATGATAGTTCCCACATGTGTTAGGTGACTCATATGGGCTGCTAAGAGCTGATCATTGGAGTGTATATACCAATAGTACATACATCTAAAAGCTGTGTATTGTACGAGTAAGAATACGGGTGCATACGAGTAGAATTGTTGATGAAACTGAACGAGGATGTAATTGTAAGCATTTTTGTTAAGTAGAAGTACTTTGATATGTGTCTTGAAGTCTTTAAAAAGTGTAAGAATACATATCAAAACACAACATGTATACACATTCTAATTGAGTCGTTAAGTCTTCGTTAGTCGTTACATGTAAGTGTTGTTTTGAAACCTTTAAGTTAACGATCTCAATTAATGTTGTTAACCCAATGTTTATTATATCAAATGAGATGTTAAATTATTATGTTATCATGATATTATGATGTATGAATATCTCTTAATATGATATATACATTAAAATATCGTTACAACGATAATCGTTACATATAAGTCTTGTTTCGTAATTCTTGAGTTAGTAGTCTTGTTTTTACATATGTAGTTCATTGTTAACACACTTAATGATATATTTAAATATCATTTTATCATGTTAAATATAGTGTATCAATATCTTAATATGATACATATGTATTTAGTAGACGTTATCATAACGATAATCGTTATATATATCATTTTGAGTTTCTTAACTTAGTAATCTCATTTCTTATGTATATCACACATTGTTAATATACTTAGTGAGATAATTACTCATCATAATCTCATGTCAACCATATATATATGTCTATATATACCACAACATGTAGTTTTTACAAATTTGTAACGTTCGTGAATTGCCGGTCAACTTGGGTGATCAATTGTCTATATGAAACTTATTTTATTTAATCAAGTCTTAACAAGTTTGATTGCTTAACACGTTGGAAACATTTAGTCATGTAAATATCAATCTCAATTAATATATATAAACATGGAAAAGTTCGGATCACTACATGATCTTTACATATGTACAAAATGAGCACAAAACTTTCATAACACTCTATATCCTCCCCTCAAGTTAGAAGGTCTTCAAAACCCAACTTGCTAGCTAGAAAGGAGTGTTGTGGCTGACCCAAACCTTTATCATGATGTCAGCTAGTTGTAAATGATAAGGAATATAAGCAGTTTGTAAAAAACCATCTTGCAATTTGTCTCTTGTAAGATAGCAGTCAATATCCAAGTGCTTGGTTCTCTCATGAAAACATGGATTAGCAACAATTTGTTGAGCTACTTTGTTATCACAAAATATGGTAATTGGAACCTGAACATCAATGTGCAAATCCTTGAGCAGATAAGTAAGCCAAATAAGCTCACAAGTGGTGGTGGCCATACTCCTATATTCTGCCTCTGTTGAAGATCTGGACACTGTGACTTGCTTTTTAGTTTTCCAAGAGATCAAAGAATGACCCAGAAAGATACAATAGCCTGTGAGTGATTTTTTTGTCATTAAACAAGATGCCTAATCAGCATCAGCAAAACCTGCAAGTTTGAGAACAGGCTGAACTGGATAGAATAACCCTTTGGAAATAGTGCCCTTTAGATATCTAAGAAGATGCACTGCAGCTTGAAAATGTACATCAGTGGGTGCAGAAACAAACTGACTAAGGTGCCGAACAGAATATGAAATATCTGGCCTAGTCATGGATAAATACAACAGTCTACCAATCAATCTTCTATATGATTCTACTGACTTTAAAGGAGTATCTTTATTCAAGCTCATCTTCAAATTGATAGGCAAAGGAGAAGAAGTTGGTTTGCTAGCAGTTAACCCTGCATCCTTTAACAAATCAAGAATATATTTCCTTTGATGAAGATATGTACCCTTTGCAGTTGTACATAACTCAATACCCAAAAAATATCTTGCTAGTCCCAAATATTTAATGATGAACTTAGCATCCAAAGCAGCTTTTAACTGTTGAATCTCAATATCTGAATTACCAGTTACCAATATATCATCCACATAAACAAGAGCAGCAGTGAATTGACCATCTTTGTCTTTGACAAACAAAGAATAGTCATGCTTAGACTGTACATACCCCAATGATACTAAGTACTTAGTTAATTTTGATTCCATTGCCTAGATGCTTATTTAAGACCATAAAGGGATTTATTCAACTTACACACTTGATCTGGCAAAGCTTTGGTATACCCCTTTGGAGGTTTCATATAAATCTCTTCATCAACAAATCCATGCAAGAATGCATTATTGATATCCAATTGATGTAAAGGCCATTCTTTAGCTGTAGCAATGACAATAACCACTCTGACAGTGGCAGCTTTGGCAACAGGAGAAAATGTATGCTTGTAATCAACACCTTCCTTTTGATTGAAACCTCTTATTACCAATCTAGCTTTTAACCTTTCAATGGATCCATCTGGATTGTATTTTGTCTTGAAAACCCACTTTGAAGTGATAGCTTTGTGAGTAGAAGGTAAGTTAGTTAATTGCCAAGTATCATTATTTTCCAAAGCACTAAGCTCTTTATTCATTGCTTCAACCCATCTTGGATCTAAAGCAGCTTGTTTATAAGAACAAGGTTCAATAGATGATATAACATGATATAAAGAAGCAACATACTCCTTAGGATAATCTGCAAACTCATCTTGAGAAAATAAAGGGTAAAGAATGGGTTTGGTGACACTGTTAACTTGCTTCTGTGGTACAACATAGTCTTGTAACCACTTTGATGGCACAGTTGTTCTCCCAGATCTTCTTAAAGGTACAGTGTTAGTGGGAATAGGTGATTCAGGTTGTGTAACATTTTCAATGAAAGGTGGTTCATTTTGTGAAATATCTTCATTGATGTGTGAATCTGACTGCATAGGGGTGTTCAAGACTCTATCACTGGAATCATCATCTTCATTCATGAGTGGCATAGATTGTTTCCATTCTTGTGTTGCAGATATCTTGTTTTTAAAAGGAAATACATCTTCCTTAAAAGTAACATCCCTGCTACAAAATACTTCCCCTGTATCTAAAGAATACAATTTGTAACTTTTTTGACCTGGTGGATAACCCAGTAAAATGCATCTAATTCCCTTTGCTTCAAGTTTATCTTTATTTGGCTTATTATTATGAGCATAACAAAGACACCCAAAGTTTTCAAATGATCATAAGAAGGTGGAACTTTGTGTAACATTTCAAATGGTGTTTTCCAATCCAAAATTTTCATTGGCATTTTGTTGATCAAATAAGTAGCTGCAAGAACACATTCACCCCAGAATTTCTTTGGCAAATTAGCATGTATCTTCAATAATCTTGCAGTCTAAAGCAAATTTCTATGTTTTCTTTCCACAACTCCATTCTGTTGTGGAGTATAAGTCATAGATTTTTGATGTACAATTCCCTTTGACTTAAACCAAGTTAAACATGTATTGTTCATGATTTCAGACCCATTATCAGACCTAATGAACTTAATTTTTCTGTCAAAATGAGCAATGACATGTGACAAAAGGGCACAGATTGTATCTTTAAAATGAACTAGAAAAGTCCATGTACGTCTTGTGTAATCATCCACAATGGTGAAAAAATAGTGTGCACCATTTAAAGAAGGAACTTTGTAAGGTCCCCATGAATCAAATGAAAAAGAGTAGTTGACTTGGTTTGATTTAGTGGAAAGGGTAATCTATGTGATTTAGCAACAAGACAAGTATCACAATAAAATTCAGAAATGTTTGCCTTTGTACAATCAGTTACATGAATCAGTTTAGAAACTGAAGAATGACCAAGTCTAGAATGAAAAGTCTCAATTGATACATCAGGAGTTTTATTCACCACAACACTATTCACAAAACTTAACAAAACAACAAAGGAAGACTTTAAAGGAGAAATAGAAGTAGGTTTGCATATGAACAAGTTGTTGAACCCTTCTCCAGCAGCAATGACTTGCTTAATTGAAGGGACCTAGAAAACAAACCAAGTTGGAAAGAATATAGCTATTAAAAATTGAGCTTTCAATAATTTTCCAACAGATAAAAGGTTAACTTTGAACTCTGGCACAAAAAATAGTTCTGAAAGGACAAGATTAGGAGTGATTTTAATTTGACCCATTTTTGTAACCCATTTAGAATTACCATCAGGTAATTTGATTTTTATAGGTCTTTTGAGGTTAGTAATGGTCGGAAACAAGTGAATGTTAGGTGACATATGATCTGAAGCTCCAGTATTCACAATCCAATCTTTTTCAAAATTGAAATCATTATGAGCATGTGTCAATTTCTTTAGTGTAACATTGAAAGATGTACCTGATACTGCTTTGAGCTGCTTGCAGTATCAGCTTCAATGTGTTTGCCCTTAAACATCTTCATCATCTCTTGACACACTGCATTGACAAGCTTCTGATCTAAATCCACCCTTTCATTTCCAATTTCATTTTCACACTCTAGGTTAAAAGGAGTATCCCTCTGCATATAACCTTCATAGTCAGTAGTAACTTGTGCAGCAACTTTTCCATTTTTCTTTCCTTTCTTCCATTTGTACCAATCAGGATATCCAATCCTTTCAAAGCATTGCTCAAAAACATGTCCTTCTTGATGACAGAAGGTACATTTCTTATCATCTTTACTTTCTTTCACAAACCTTTTGTAGCCAACAGTAGAACTACTCTTATTATGATGATTAGCAAAGAAAGCAGTTGGATCACAATCATGAAGAGTGACTTATTTCTGCCTTTCAACTTGTTGAACAATGTAATATGCTTTGTTGATATTAGGTAATGGATCAATAGAAAGAATCTGACTCCTAACTGGTTCAGTTTCATTAAAAACTGCATGAGCTTGGACCTATTATCAATCTCAAGAAACTTCTCAGTTATTCCACAAGTACACTCTCTCATCTTACCACAACTGCACACAGGAATGCCATTCAAACTATGAAGTTCATCCCAAAACCTCTTCAGCTTGTTATAATAAGCAACAACACTCAAACTACCCTGAGTAACTTTACTTAGCTCGCGCTCAACTTGATAAATCAAAGGAGCATTACTTTGACCATACCTTTCCTGCAATTCCTTCCATAAACCACTAGCAGATGTAGCCTACAGAAAGGACTCAGATAACTCAGCCACCATAGAGTTCAATATCCAACAAGTGACCATATAGTCACACCTTATCCAGCTTTGAAAATTAGCTTCAATAATAGCATGTTTTGCTAACGTACCATCTATAAACCCTAATTTGAGTTTAGCACCCAAAGCCATTTTGATCTTACGACTCCATCCAAGAAAATTACCATCGTTAAATGACGTATTAGTGAGAGTCATACCTGGATGATCAGAATTAGTAAGGTAAAGTGGATAATTAGTAGTATTTTGTTGTGCATCGGCATTAACATCTGTAAACGACATGATTTCGTAATAAAAAACCTTCAATTACTGCAATTCGAACAAAAGGCACAAATCAATTTTGACCTAATCGTAACTTGCAGAGCAAAATCGACGAAGAACACATGATCACGGCTCCATGAAGCTCTGATACCATATAAACAAAAGCGTAATTTGTGAATTTGTAATGAAAACTATTATAGATCGAACACAATTACATTCAGATCTGTATGATTTAGCCTAACTAACAAAACTGCTCTTAACCAACTCTATAAATATCTAAACCCGCTAAACAGACAGTTAACTAATAAATTACACATTTGACCTTTGAAATTTACATATGTACAAAATGAGCACAAAACTTTCATAACACTCTATACACATCAATACTAAATTCCAAAAAATAGTAAATCATAGTTTCACCTCTTTAACTTAAGAACTTGCATTTCTTCAACAAAGAAATAAAACTTAAACAATGACAAAATATTTAACAATAAATAATCAAATCAGTACTAACTATATAAATTTCATATCTTTTAGCTTCAGGTTAAGAAATCTATAATTTAAGAAATAAGAAGATTTGAAGAATTAATTAAAAAAAAACCCAAATAAAAACCCATATTCAAAAATATACTTAGTTGACTTCCCTGATATGTATAGCAAGGGTTTGATGATATGAATTAGGGTAATAACTCAAATTAGGTTTTCTGATATCACACATAGTTTGCATAATTACCGGCAACGATATTCAAATAATCAAGAACTTCATGATAGTTTAAGTGTGATTGTTTTGTAAAAAGAAATGACGGGAGCTTGTGGAACGAATTAGGAGTGTTTTAGAGGACCACGAGTGGGGGTGATTCTCCACCTCTTCGGGCCCCTCATTGCAAGTCACGCCACTCCCCCACGCTGTCACTTATGGTCGTCGCCCCTGGTCAGTCTCACACGCGACGAAGAAGTCGCAACATTTAATAAATAAATAAAAACATAAAAATAACGGCTAGTTTTCATACCGTTGGGATTTTTTTTTCTTTTTTACATTCTATATATATACACAACACAAACACAAACACAAACACAAATCTCATTCACAAACACAAACAAATGTCAAATAACCAATATTATCTCAATTCACAATGCAGTCCACTCTCACCCTATTCACCCGGATCAGCTCAAGGTTCGGCTAGTGGTGGTGAGGCTAATCTCGGTTTTTTGAATTTTGCCAATTCATAACAATCATTTCCACAAATGTCTCCCAAAAAAATGCAAGCGTTTATGATCTGGCAACAATAACAACAACAATCACAAGTTCTGTAACAACCTCACATTGGGCCTAGTGGTAATTGTCCTAATTGACCTTGTGTGTTATTATATGTTATTTTAATAACTATATGTATATAATTATTTAATTATATAGTTGAGACCGGTTTGTGACAAGGATCACAGAACAGGTTTGTTTATTTAATTTGGACCTCGTTTGGACCACTTAATGTGGTGTTTCGTATTTTAGATAACTGGTAAATACCCGTGTGTATCACGAAAGAGATTTCCTCCCAATGAAGGAAACCCCTTTGTGTTAAAAACCCTGGCTTCCTCTTATTTCCTTTTTTGGAAATATCAAACACCGAACCTATTACTCAAATCCTCACAAACCATAACCCTTGATTCTCGTTTTTGTATTAAATTGAAGTTGGAAAATCATTCCTTGTGATTTCAGTAGCTTAAACAAGGTATTTACAAACGATTTCATGTCCAAATCAAAGTGAATTTGATGATTTTGTTCAAGTTTTATAGAAAATGGGTTTTGAAATCAAAATGGTATTTTGAGATGTTATAAACACCCATAGATGTTAGAAACCATTTGTATATGAGTTATATATGTTTTCTAAGTGATTTGTAGTGTCAAAATAGTGCAAAAACGAGATTTTGGGCTCAAAATGACGAAAACAGCGACCTGATGCTGATGAACAGCTCCCGTACGGTTGCAGGATGCATCCGTACATTTACGGGATGTATCCGGGACATTTTGGGTGTAACCGGGTGGTTGCAGGGTGCAACTGGGCGGTTGCAGGTGCTCCCGCGCGATTGCAGGTGCTCCCGCGCGGTTGCAGGTGCTCCCGCGCAGTTGCAGTCTGGCAGCTTTTTGAAAAACTTATTTTGGCAGTAACTTTCAAACCGTAACTCCATTTTTGATGAATAAACTACCGTTGGAAATGTAATGAGATTTACTTTCTATTGTTGAAGTTTTGAAACACTGAATCAAATTTTAATTTGGATCAAAATGATGGGATAGTGCGTATGCCTCGTTCTACACGCGTGGGATAGTTGCAATTGGATGGGGAACCATGTAAACTTTTCATATATGGATTATTAGGCTATATGATGTTGTTTAGAATATGAATTGATGATATTATTGATTAGATATATGCTAACTTGAGATATGATATTCTCAGGTAATAATGGAACGGAGAAGGCTCAATAATATAAGACTTCTGAGTTCTTGCTGTTTATCAGGTGAGTGGGACTATCTTAACTGTTGTATGTATGTCGTAGCAGGTAATGCTACTATTATCCTTCCATGTTATACCTGATGAGTTAGCATATAATGTTTATGCTTATGTGATGATTATGTGCACTTGGGTATTATCGGCTATGATGTCTAGTCGGTAATCAGCTTTGGGTATAAAGCTGAGCATAAGGTCAACCTTGCTGTCAGGTTGGGTTCAAGAGTTACTATTCGTGTAGTATAGTTTGAATGACGCATCCCCTGCATCCGGATTACTATGCGAGGGAGACAGTAACAGGAACTTTCGGTAAAATCTAGCCCGATAAGCTAGTAGTTAATGGCCCGTACAAGCCGCCGAGCCTAGTGTTACCATTCTGGTTTACCTTATTGATGTTATGTCTTTGTACTTAGATTGATGCTAGATACCTATGATTGTTCGAATATTTCCATTCACTTAGCTTTATGCTAACCCCCCACAGTTCCTCCCTTGCAGGTTAAGCTTGCATGCTATAGTTTTGGGAGTGGTTGCTTTTGGATATGTTTGACAGGCTACACTCTGATGTCTATATTTTGATACTACTAAGTTAAGGTTTTGTAATAACGTAACACATGGTTACTGTAATGACTGTGCTTTTGGTTATTACTTAAATATGTTTGAAAGTGTAATATATGTTTATGTTTCCGCTGTGATTTAAAAAAAATGTACGGTGTTACAAGTTCCACAAACACAACAAACACAAGTTCAACAAACACAACAAACACCACAAGCACCAAATTGCAAGTCGAGAGCAAAGGCTAAAGGAAAAGAAGTTACGGTCGATTCGTCTCAACCTAGAAGATAAACTGAGTACTTGTGAGAACCCGAAGATGAGCTACGTTTAGCTCAATCGTGGATTGCGGCTTCTGAAGATCGAAACCAAGGCGTTGATCAAAAGTCAACTTCGTTTTGGAATGTGGTTATGAATGAGTACCATTCGAGGGGTCCACCTTACAAACGAACAAAGGATATGTTGACCTCCAAATGGACAAAAATGAATGAATGTTGCAGAAAGTATGGTGGAATCGTGAGTCATCTCAAATGAGTTCCACGTAGTGGCAAGGGTGATGTCAATTTCAAGGAACATTATGATGCACAGTACAAGGTGGAAACGTTTGAGAGGTTTAACAATTACCTAGCTTGGGAATTCCTAAAAGATAAGCAAAAGTGGAACAACCCGACTCCACTTAAAACAACCAAACGTGATTGTGTTAGTTTGGATGATTGTGATCTTGATGAGGAACCAGAGGAACCAGAAGAGAATCCAAATGCGGAGCTATATGGGGAGGATGCAACACCACGACCTCCCAAAAAATCAAGAAAATCAAAATCACAAAAGACGTCTTCGAACTCTACTGCTTCCGCAAGATCCTCGTTTGATGAAAGTGCAAGCAGCACTTTTGATTCAATGACTAGTTACTTTGATTTGAAAATACTACAAATGCCTACCGCGGAAATGTATGAAGAAGATGCATTGGTTCTTCAAGCGAAGAAATCGGCGATTCGGACCAAGCTTCGAAGTGGAAATTGAATAGTTTCGTATTGGTTTTTAATAAATAGGAATTGTAATGTTTTTTTAATTTAGGAATTGTAATATTTTTTTAGGAATTGTAATTTTTTTTATTTAGGAATTGTAACGTTTTATTTTTATTTTAATGTAAGTTATTTCTATTTACGTTCATTTTTATAATTATATTCATTTATGTTATTTTTAAAATCATAGAAATAATAATAATAATATAAACTGACATGCTCAACTGATAGAGGTCACCACTCCTCACTTTTTCTGACTCAGCAAGTCAGGCCTGACATGCCAAGTGACCTCAGTCACCACTCTCAATGCTCTTAGGAAGGTTAGGTGTAAATTGATGTTATGCGTGACGTATATCAGGTGGAGGAAACGTATTCTTTTTTATCTACGGTTAAGATGAAAGGAAAATTTTACATGACTTTTACATGTAAGATTTTTTAAATAAAAGTGGTGTAATTAAAGTTTTGTTATAATAAATAAAAGAGATTTACAGTTCATTCATTTACCAAATGAATGTATAGGTAATGTAGCTATATATAAGAATTGAATTTATATATAAAAAATAAGAATAATTATAATAAATATAACTACATATATCTATATATACACATAAATATTGAAAAACCAACTCATAACCTTACCCATAGGAAACTCTAGACCATCTTTAACAATAATGGGCGTATTGGAATGGAGTACTTGATGGGCGTGCTAATATACTGGTAAATAATAGGGTGGAGTGTTGAGTGATGTGTTGGGTGATGTGTTAAATTATGATTAAAAGTTGGGTGAAATAGTGGATAAAAATAAAAATAGACTTGGACCAATCTAATTTGAGTTAAATTCAGACACGCTAAAACGTTTCCCTTGCAACTTCCCAGCATGCCAAGTTAGCACGCCACCAACACCCACCATTAGAGGCGTGCTCGGCTCAAACCTGGCCTAACACGCCATGAGCACACACTGTTAAAGATGGTCTTAATAAAGAAAAAGGCGTTCGTACTCATTTATTTATGTTAGACATATTATTATCTATATTCAACCCATGTTGTAGTGACCCGAACTTTTCCATGTTTATATATATTAATTGAGATTGATATTTACATGATTAAATGTTTCTAACATGTTAAGTAATCAAACTTGTTAAGACTTGATTAATTGAAATATGTTTCATATAGACAATTGACCACCCAAGTTGACCGGCGATTCACGAACGTTAAAACTTGAAAAAATGACATGACGATATATATATGGATATAAATATGGTTAACATGAGATTATGATAAGTAAGTATCTCCATAAGTATATTAACAATGAGTTATATACATATAAACAAGACTACTAACTTAAGGATTTCGAAACGAGACATATATGTAACGATTATCGTTGTAACGACATTTAAATGTATATATATATATCATATTAAGATATATTAATATATCATAATATCATGATAATATAATAATTTAACATCTCATTAGATATAATAAACAATGGGTTAACAACATTAATTGAGATCGTTAACTTAAAGGTTTCAAAACAACACTTACATGTAACGACTAACGATGACTTAACGACTCAGTTAAAATGCATATACATGTAGTGTATTTAGATGTATTAAAATACTTTTGGAAGACTTCAAGACATATATCAAAACACTCATACTTAACGAAAATGGTTACAGTTACTTTCCCATTCTTTTCTTTCATCAAGAATTCTAGTCGTATTCTTACCCGTATTATACACAGCTTCAAAACGTACTTACTATGGGTATATACCAATAGGAACTAGCATGGGATTCCACTCTTGATTATGTCATGTATGACTAATCAATTTTAACTTCTACCATGAGCTAGTCAACTAACTAGAACTCCTTTTAACCCCACTCACCACTCACCAATTACCACTCATCATTCACTCCATTTCACTTCCAATTCTCTTTCTAATTCTCTCTCAACACACACACTATTATGAACGTATTTTTCCAGTAGTTAATCATCATCTTCATTAAAAATCACTTCAAGAATCAAGCTATAATCATCATAGGAAGAACACTTCAAGAACACTTCAAAAATCCCTTCAAGTTTACTAATTTACTTCCAAGCTTTCTAATCCATTCCAAGTAATCATCTAAGATCAAGAAACCTTTGTTATATACAGTAGGTTATCTTTCTTATTCAAGGTAATATTCATATTCAAACTTTGATTCAATTTCTATAACTATAAACTATCTTAATTCGAGTAAAAATCTTACTTGAACTTGTTTTTGTGTCATGATCCTACTTCAAGAACTTTCAAGCCATCCAAGATCCTTTGAAGCTAGATCATTTCTTGTCACTTCCAGTAGGTTTACCTACTAAACTTGAGGTAGTAATGATGTTCATAACATCATTCGATTCATATATATAAAACTATCTTATTCGAAGGTTTAAACTCGTAATCACTAGAACATAGTTTAGTTAATTCTAAACTTGTTCGCAAACAAAAGTTAATCCTTCTAACTTGACTTTTAAAATTAACTAAACACATGTTCTATATCTATATGATATGCTAACTTAATGATTTAAAACCTGGAAACACGAAAAACACCGTAAAACCGGATTTACGCCGTCGTAGTAACACCGCGGGCTGTTTTGGGTTAGTTAATTAAAAACTATGATAAACTTTGATTTAAAATTTGTTATTCTGAGAAAATGATTTTTATTATGAACATGAAACTATATCCAAAAATTATGTTTAAACTCAAAGTGGAAGTATGTTTTCTAAAATGGTCATCTAGACGTCGTTCTTTCAACTGAAATGACTACCTTTACAAAAACGACTTGTAACTTATTTTTCCGACAATAAACCTATACTTTTTCTATTTAGATTCATAAAATAGAGTTCAATATGAAACCATAGCAATTTGATTCACTCAAAACGGATTTAAAATGAAGAAGTTATGGGTAAAACAAGATTGGATAATTTTTCTCATTTTAGCTACGTGAAAATTGGTAACAAATCTATTCCAACCATAACTTAATCAACTTGAATTGTATATTATGTAATCTTGAGATACCATAGACACGTATACAATGTTTCGACCTATCATGTCGACACATCTATATATATTTCGGAACAACCATAGACACTCTATATGTGAATGTTGGAGTTAGCTATACAGGGTTGAGGTTGATTCCAAAATATATATAGTTTGAGTTGTGATCAATACTGAGATACGTATACACTGGGTCGTGGATTGATTCAAGATAATATTTATCGATTTATTTCTGTACATCTAACTGTGGACAACTAGTTGTAGGTTACTAACGAGGACAGCTGACTTAATAAACTTAAAACATCAAAATATATTAAAAGTGTTGTAAATTTATTTTGAACATACTTTAATATACATGTATATATTGTTATAGGTTCGTGAATCAACAGTGGTCAAGTCTTACTTCTCGACGAAGTAAAAATCTATGAAAGTAAGTTATAGTCCCACTTTTAAAATCTAATATTTTTGGGATGAGAATACATGCAGGTTTTATAAATAATTTACAAAATAGACACAAGTACGTGAAACTACATTCTATGGTTGAATTATCGAAATCGAATATGCCCCTTTTTATTACGTCTGGTAATCTAAGAATTAGGGAACAGACACCCTAATTGACGCGAATCCTAAAGATAGATCTATTGGGCCTAACAAACCCCATCCAAAGTACCGGATGCTTTAGTACTTCGAAATTTATATCATATCCGAAGGGTGTCCCGGAATGATGGGGATATTCTTATATATGCATCTTGTTAATGTCGGTTACCAGGTGTTCACCATATGAATGATTTTTATCTCTATGTATGGGATGTATATTGAAATATGAAATCTTGTGGTCTATTGTTACAATTTGATATATATAGGTTAAACCTATAACTCACCAACATTTTTATTGACGTTTAAAGCATGTTTATTCTCAGGTGAATACTAAGAGCTTCCGCTGTTGCATACTAAAATAAGGTCAAGATTTGGAGTCCATGTTTTTATGATACTGTGTAAAAACTGCATTCAAGAAACTGATTTCGATGTAACATATTTGTATTGTAAACCATTATGTAATGGTCGTGTGTAAACAGGATATTTTAGATTATCATTATTTGATAATCTACGTAAAACTTTTTAAACCTTTATTTATGAAATAAAGGTTATGGTTTATTTTAAAAATGAATGCAGTCTTTGAAAAACGTCTCATATAGAGGTCAAAACCTCGCAACGAAATCAATTAATATGGAACGTTTTTAATCAATAAGAACGGGACATTTCAGTTGGTATCCGAGCGTTGGTCTTAGAGAACCAGAATTTTGCATTAGTGTGTCTTATCGAGTTTGTTAGGATGCATTAGTGAGTCTGGACTTTGACCGTGTTTACTTGAAAAATGATTGCTTAACAAATTTTGTTGGAAACTATATATTTTTAACATGTGAATATTATGTGATATATTAATCTCTTAACGCGTTTGATATTATGTGATAGTTGTTTACCTCTAGAACAAGTCTCATTGACTCACCTAATAATAATGAAGAGTCAAATGTAAATTGGAATGATTCGTGGACTGATTCACAAGTTCCCGAAGAGGAACCGGAAGAAGAGTCGGAACCGGAAGAAGAATCGGAACCGGAAGAAGAATCGGAACCGGATGAAGAAATAGAACCGGTGGGAGAAATAATAAAACGGTTAAGTAAAAGAAAATCCTCAACCAACCGACCAAGGTTAATTATGGTCAATGGTGTTTCCGCCAAGGAAGCAAAATATTGGGAGGATTACCAATTCTCCGAAGAATCGGATTCCGACGAGAATTCCTATGATGTTATAGAAATTACCCCAACTGAATTTAAAAAGGCAAAAGAAAATAATAAGGGAAAGGGCATAAAAATAGAGAAATCTAATTCCAACCCCGATGAACTTTATATGTATCGTCAACCCCCGAAGTCCTTAAGTTGTAACAATGACCCGGGAACCTCTAAACCACCAGGTTTTTCTAAACCAATGTGGAAAACGACGGCTCGTATTAGGGGAACATCATATATCCCTAGAAACTTGGCAAAACGAACCAAAACCGAAGAAGAAGAACCAAGCGAGTCGGAATAAGATAGTTGTATTCGTGTGGTGTAATATATGTAATATAGTGTGCTTATGTTTTATGATATATGTAAAAATTGCTTGTATTAATAAGTATTTTTTTTTTATGAATCTAACTCTTGTCTATTTTACAGTATAAAAACACAAAATGGATAGACAACCCAATATTTTAAGAGACCTACCCGGAGACATGATTGATGAAATCTTGTCTAGAGTCGGTCAGAATTCTTCGGCACAACTATTTAAGGCGAGATCAGTTTGTAAGACATTCGAAGAACGTTCCAAGAATGCCTTGGTTTATAAAAGGCTTTTGTTCGAAAGATGGGGGATATCACATTGGGAAATCCATAAGTTACGATGTGTTTACTTTGACGCATATATTGCGGGGAACCCAAATGCTATTTTACGCAATGGGTTAAGAAATTATTTTGACTCAATATATCCGAATATTGGACTTCGTGATTTAGAAAAAGCGGCTAACATGCAACATAAAGAAGCATGTTATGCTTACGGATTAGTAATGTTCGCTTCTCACCAAAGTGAGAACAAGAACATCGGGCTACAACTATTAAACAAAACGTTCCCACAAGTGACGGAGTCGGTAATTGGGGTAAGAAATGAGGTTTTTAGATTGTTACGGGACTGTTGGACATTACGTAACCCTCGTCCCTTTGACGACGTTACAACACACTGTCTTATCAACGGCCATAACGGTTATGTTCCACAAGACCAAGGATGGGAAGTAGTCCTAGTAAAACCAGAATGCATGACTTGTTTCTGGACGTATGAATTACGTGTCTTTATTGCCTTTGCTGAACGACTTGTGTACTAGCTAGAATTATCTTCACAACTATCTTGTATCAAAGTTATTGTGTGCTATATTTCATGCTTTATATAAAATAAGCGGTATTGTAAGTTTGTAAAATATTGTATAAAAGTTTGAACGCGAAATATTATTATAATCAGTTTTTCATATAGAATTGTAGTAGTTGAATTGTATATTAGCTACTAAGTATGAACTTAACGGGTAGGTACTACCCGAATTTAAACTTATAAAACGCTAATATGAAGAAAAAGCTTTTATAAATGAGTTCATATTATGCTACGAAATACTATTAACTACTCTTAATATTCTGTATGATTAACTTGTTCCATTTGACTATTTTGAAGGAAATGGCACCGACTACTCGACACACCGTGAATATGAATGAAGAGGGTACTTTTCTAGCTTCAAACATAGCCGCAGTACAGGCTGCGCTACATACCAACAATAACCTTGGATCTAGCAGTACAGGAAATCGTGTAGGATGCACCTACAAAGAATTCACTGCCTGTAAACCTTTGGAATTTGATGGAACCGAAGGACCGATCGGATTGAAACGGTGGACCGAGAAAGTCGAATCGGTGTTTGCCATAAGTAAGTGTACTGAAGAGGACAAAGTGAAGTATGCTACGCATACCTTCACAGGTTCTGTGTTAACATAGTGGAATACCTATCTAGAGCAAGTGGGACAAGACGATGCGTACGCACTACCGTGGTCAGCATTCAAGCACTTGATGAACGAGAAGTACCGTCCCAGAACCGAGGTCAATAAGCTCAAGACAGAACTTAGAGGGTTACGAACCCAAGGATTTGATATTACCACGTACGAAAGACGATTCACAGAATTGTGCCTATTGTGTCCGGGAGCATTCGAAGATGAGGAAGAGAAGATCGACGCGTTTGTGAAAGGATTACCGGAAAGAATCCAAGAAGATATAAGTTCACACGACCCCGCCTCCATACAACAGGCATGTAGAATGGCTCACAAACTAGTGAACCAGATTGAAGAAAGAATTAAATAACAGACTGCTGAAGAGGCCAATGTGAAGCAAGTCAAAAGAAAGTGGGAGGAAAACGGTGATAAGAATCACCAATACAATAACAACAACAATTACAACAATAATCGCAACAATTATCCCAACAATCGCAACATCAATCGCAACTACAACAAACGGCCCAACAACAACAACAACAACAACAACAACAACAACAACAACAACAACAACAACAACAACAACGACAACAGCAACTACAACAATCAACCCAACAACAATAATAACCGCAACAACAACAACAATCAGAAGCAGCTATGTCAAAGGTGTGAAAAGTATCACTCGGGGTTCTGCACCAAATTTTGCAACAAGTGTAAAAGAAATGGTCATAGCGCGGCGAAGTGTGAGGTCTACGGACCAGGGATTAATAGAACGAAAGGAACAAATGGTGTCGGAATGAATAATGGCGGAGCAAGTAGTGTCGGAGCAAGTTATGCCAATGTAGTTTGTTATAAATGTGGAAAACCGGGCCACATTATTAGAAATTGCCCGAACCAGGAGAACACGAATGGACAAGGCCGCGGAAGAGTTTTCAATATTAATGCGGCAGAGGCACAAGAAGACCCGGAGCTTGTTACGGGTACGTTTCTTATTGACAATAAATCTGCTTACGTTTTATTTGATTCGGGTGCGGATAGAAGCTATATGAGTAGAGATTTTTGTGCTAAATTAAGTTGTCCATTGACGCCTTTGGATAGTAAATTTTTACTCGAATTAGCAAATGGTAAATTAATTTCAGCAGATAATATATGTCGGAATTGAGAAATTAAACTGGTTAGCGAAACATTTAAGATTGATTTGATACCAGTAGAGTTAGGGAGTTTTGATGTGATAATCGGTATGGACTAGTTGAAAGAAGTGAAATCAGAGATCGTTTGTTACAAAAATGCAATTCGCATTATACGAGAAAAAGGAAAACCCTTAATGGTGTACGGAGAAAAGGGCAACACGAAGCTACATCTTATTAGTAATTTGAAGGCACAAAAACTAATAAGAAAAGGTTACTATGCTGTTCTAGCACACGTCGAGAAAGTACAAACTGAAGAAAAGAGCATCAATGATGTTCCCATTGCAAAAGAATTTCCCGATGTATTTCTGAAAGAATTACCGGGATTACCTCCACATCGATCCGTTGAATTTCAAATAGATCTTGTACCAGGAGCTGCACCAATAGCTCGTGCTCCTTACAGACTCGCACCCAGCGAGATGAAAGAACTGCAAAGCCAATTACAAGAACTTTTAGAGCGTGGTTTCATTCGACCAAGCACATCACCGTGGGGAGCTCCTGTTTTGTTTGTCAAGAAGAAAGATGGTACATTCAGGTTGTGTATCGACTACCGAGAGTTGAACAAACTTACCATCAAGAACCGCTACCCACTACCGAGAATCGACGACTTATTTGATCAACTACAAGGCTCGTCTATTTATTCAAAGATTGACTTACGTTCCGGGTATCATCAAATGCGGGTGAAAGAAGATGATATTCCAAAGATTGCTTTCAGAACACGTTACGGTCATTACGAGTTTATGGTCATGCCATTTGGTTTAACTAATGCACCAGCTGTGTTCATAGACCTTATGAACCGAGTGTGTGGACCATACCTTGACAAGTTTGTCATTGTTTTCATTGATGACATACTTATTTACTCAAAGAATGACCAAGAACACGGTGAACATTTAAGAAAGGTGTTAGAAGTATTGAGGAAGGAAGAATTGTATGCTAAATTTTCAAAGTGTGCATTTTGGTTGGAAGAAGTTCAATTCCTCGGTCACATAGTGAACAAAGAAGGTATTAAGGTGGATCCGGCAAAGATAGAAACTGTTGAAAAGTGGGAAACCCCGAAAACTCCGAAACACATACGCCAATTTTTAGGACTAGCTGGTTACTACAGAAGGTTCATCCAAGATTTTTCTAGAATAGCAAAACCCTTGACTGCATTAACGCATAAAGGGAAGAAATTTGAATGGAAGGATGAACAAGAGAAAGCGTTTCAGTTATTGAAGAAAAAGCTAACTACGGCACCTATATTGTCATTGCCTGAAGGGAATGATGATTTTGTGATTTATTGTGACGCATCAAAGCAAGGTCTCGGTTGTGTATTAATGTAACGAACGAAGGTGATTGCTTATGCGTCTAGACAATTGAAGATTCACGAGCAAAATTATACGACGCATGATTTGGAATTAGGCGCGGTTGTTTTTGCATTAAAGACTTGGAGGCACTACTTATATGGGGTCAAAAGTATTATATATACCGACCACAAAAGTCTTCAACACATATTTAATCAGAAACAACTGAATATGAGGCAGCGTAGGTGGATTGAATTGTTGAATGATTATGACTTTAAGATTCGTTACCACCCGGGAAAGGCAAATGTGGTAGCCGATGCCTTGAGCAGGAAGGACAGAGAACCCATTCGAGTAAAATCTATGAATATAATGATTCATAATAACCTTACTACTCAAATAAAGGAGGCGCAACAAGGAGTTTTAAAAAAGGGAAATTTAAAGGATGAAATACCCAAAGGATCGGAGAAGCATCTTAATATTCGGGAAGACGGAACCCGGTATAGGGCTGAAAGGATTTGGGTACCAAAATTTGGAGATATGAGAGAAATGGTACTTGGAGAAGCTCATAAAACCAGATACTCAATACATCCTGGAACGGGGAAGATGTACAAGGATCTCAAGAAACATTTTTGGTGGCCGGGCATGAAAGCCGATGTTGCTAAATACATAGGAGAATGTTTGACGTGTTCTATGGTCAAAGCTGAGCATCAGAAACCATCAGGTCTACTTCAACAACCCGAAATCCCAGAATGGAAATGGGAAAACATTACCATGGATTTCATCACTAAATTGCCAAGGACTGCAAGTGGTTTTGATACTATTTGAGTAATAGTTGATCATCTCACCAAATCAGCACACTTCCTGCCAACAAGAGAAGATGACAAGATGGAGAAGTTAGCACGACTGTATTTGTAGGAAGTCGTCTCCAGACATGGAATACCAATCTCTATTATCTCTGATAGGGATGGCAGATTTATTTCAAGATTCTGGCAGACATTACAGCAAGCATTAGGAACTCGTCTAGACATGAGTACTGCCTATCATCCACAAACTGATGGGCAGAGTGAAAGGACGATACAAACGCTTGAAGACATGCTACGAGCATGTGTTATTGATTTCGGAAACAGTTGGGATCGACATCTACCGTTAGCAGAATTTTCCTACAACAACAGCTATCATTCAAGCATTGAGATGGCGCCGTTTGAAGTACTTTATGGTAGAAAGTGCAGGTCTCCGATTTTTTGGAGTGAAGTGGGGGATAGACAGATTACGGGTCCGGAGATTATACAAGAAACTACCGAGAAGATCATCCAAATTCAACAACGGTTGAAAACCGCCCAAAGTCGACAAAAGAGCTACGCTGACATTAAAAGAAAAGATATAGAATTTGAAATTGGAGAGATGGTTATGCTTAAAGTTGCACCTTGGAAAGGCGTTGTTCGATTTGGTAAACGAGGGAAATTAAATCCAAGGTATATTGGACCATTCAAGATTATTGATCGTGTCGGACCAGTAGCTTACCGACTTGAGTTACCTCAACAACTCGCGGCTGTACATAACACTTTCCACGTCTCGAATTTGAAGAAATGTTTTGCTAAAGAAGATCTTGCTATTCCGTTAGATGAAATCTAAATCAACGAAAAACTCCAATTCATCGAAGAACCCGTCGAAATAATGGATCGTGAGGTTAAAAGACTTAAGCAAAACAAGATACCAATTGTTAAGGTTCGATGGAATGCTCGTAGAGGACCCAAGTTCACCTGGGAGTGTGAAGATCAGATGAAGAAGAAATACCCGCATCTATTTCCAGAAGATTCGTCAACACCTTCAACAGCTTAAAATTTCGGGACGAAATTTATTTAACGGGTAGGTACTGTAGTAACCTGAACTTTTCCATGTTTATATATATTAATTGAGATTGATATTTACATGATTAAATGTTTCCAACATGTTAAGCAATCAAACTTGTTAAGACTTGATTAATTGAAATATGTTTCATATAGACAATTGACCACCCTAGTTGACCGGCGATTCACGAACGTTAAAACTTGAAAAAACGACATGACGATATATATATATGGATATACATATGGTTAACATGAGATTATGATAATTAAGTATCTCCATAAGTATATTAACAATGAGTTATATACATATAAACAACACTACTAATTTAAGGATTTCGAAACGAGACATATATGTAACGATTATCGTTGTAACGACATTTAAATGTATATATATCATATTAAGATATATTAATATATCATAATATCATGATAATATAATAATTTAACATCTCATTAGATATAATAAACAATGGGTTAACAACATTAATTGAGATCGTTAACTTAAAGGTTTCAAAACAACACTTACATGTAACGACTAACGATGACTTAACGACTCAGTTAAAATGTATATACATGTAGTGTATTTAGGTGTATTAAAATACTTTTGGAAGACTTCAAGATATATATCAAAACACTCATACTTAATGAAAATGGTTACAGTTACTTTCCCATTCTTTTCTTTCATCAAGAATTCTAGTCGTATTCTTACCCGTATTATACACAGCTTCAAAACGTACTTACTATGGGTATATACCAATAGGAACTAGCATGGGATTCCACTCTTGATTATGTCATGTATGACTAATCAATTTTAACTTCTACCATGAGCTAGTCAACTAACTAGAACTCCTTTTAACCCCACTCACCACTCACCAATTACCACTCATCATTCACTCCATTTCACTTCCAATTCTCTTTCTAATTCTCTCTCAACACACACACACTATTATGAACGTATTTTTCCAGTAGTTAATCATCATCTTCATCAAAAATCACTTCAAGAATCAAGCTATAATCATCATAGGAAGAACACTTCAAGAACACTTCAAAAATCCCTTCAAGTTTACTAATTTACTTCCAAGCTTTCTAATCCATTCCAAGTAATCATCTAAGATCAAGAAACCTTTTTTATATACAGTAGGTTATCTTTCTTATTCAAGGTAATATTCATATTCAAACTTTGATTCAATTTCTATAACTATAAACTATCTTAATTCGAGTAAAAATCTTACTTGAACTTGTTTTTGTGTCATGATCCTACTTCAAGAACTTTCAAGCCATCCAAGATCCTTTGAAGCTAGATCATTTCTTGTCACTTCCAGTAGGTTTAGCTACTAAACTTGAGGTAGTAATGATGTTCATAACATCATTCGATTCATATATATAAAACTATCTTATTCGAAGGTTTAAACTCGTAATCACTATAACATAGTTTAGTTAATTCTAAAATTGTTCGCAAATAAAAGTTAATCCTTCTAACTTGACTTTTAAAATTAACTAAACACATGTTCTATATCTATATGATATGCTAACTTAATGATTTAAAACCTGGAAACACGAAAAACACCGTAAAACCGGATTTACGCCGTCGTAGTAACACCGCGGGCTGTTTTGGGTTAGTTAATTAAAAACTATGATAAACTTTGATTTAAAAGTTGTTATTCTGAGAAAATGATTTTTATTATGAACATGAAACTATATCCAAAAATTATGGTTAAACTCAAAGTGGAAGTATGTTTTCTAAAATGGTCATCTAGACGTCGTTCTTTCGACTGAAATGACTACCTTTACAAAAACGACTTGTAACTTATTTTTCCGACTATAAACCTATACTTTTTCTATTTAGATTCATAAAATAGAGTTCAATATGAAACCATAGCAATTTGATTCACTCAAAACGGATTTAAAATGAAGAAGTTATGGGTAAAACAAGATTGGATAATTTTTCTCATTTTAGCTACGTGAAAATTGGTAACAAATCTATTCCAACCATAACTTAATCAATTTGTATTGTATATTATGTAATCTTGAGATACCATAGACACGTATACAATGTTTCGACCTATCATGTCGACACATCTATATATATTTCGGAACAACCATAGACACTCTATATGTGAATGTTGGAGTTAGCTATACATGGTTGAGGTTGATTCCAAAATATATATAGTTTGAGTTGTGATCAATACTGAGATACGTATACACTGGGTCATGGATTGATTCAAGATAATATTTATCGATTTATTTCTGTACATCTAACTGTGGACAACTAGTTGTAGGTTACTAACGAGGACAGCTGACTTAATAAACTTAAAACATCAAAATATATTAAAAGTGTTGTAAATATATTTTGAACATACTTTAATATACATGTATATATTGTTATAGGTTCGTGAATCAACAGTGGCCAAGTCTTACTTCTCGACGAAGTAAAAATCTGTGAAAGTGAGTTATAGTCCCACTTTTAAAATCTAATATTTTTGGGATGAGAATACATGCAGGTTTTATAAATGATTTACAAAATAGACACAAGTACGTGAAACTACATTCTATGGTTGAATTATCGAAATCGAATATGCCCCTTTTTATTACGTCAGGTAATCTAAGAATTAGGGAACAGACACCCTAATTGACGCGAATCCTAAAGATAGATCTATTGGGCCTAACAAACCCCATCCAAAGTACCGGATGCTTTAGTACTTCGAAATTTATATCATATCCGAAGGGTGTCCCGGAATGATGGGGATATTCTTATATATGCATCTTGTTAATGTCGGTTACCAGGTGTTCACCATATGAATGATTTTTATCTCTATGTATGGGATGTATATTGAAATATGAAATCTTGTGGTCTATTGTTACAATTTGATATATATAGGTTAAACCTATAACTCACTAACATTTTTGTTGACGTTTAAAGCATGTTTATTCTCAGGTGAATACTAAGAGCTTCCGCTGTTGCATACTAAAATAAGGACAAGATTTGGAGTCCATGTTTGTATGATACTGTGTAAAAACTGCATTCAAGAAACTGATTTCGATGTAACATATTTGTATTGTAAACCATTATGTAATGGTCGTGTGTAAACAGGATATTTTAGATTATCATTATTTGATAATCTACGTAAAACTTTTTAAACCTTTATTTATGAAATAAAGGTTATGGTTTATTTTAAAAATGAATGCAGTCTTTGAAAAACGTCTCATATAGAGGTCAAAACCTCGCAACGAAATCAATTAATATGGAACGTTTTTAATCAATAAGAACGGGACATTTCACATGTATCATGTATTGTGGGCCTAGCCCTCTATCGCTTTAGGGTTTTGGCTATATAAGCCTTTCATATGTACTATACTTGTAAGCCTTTTATAGCCAAAACCCTAAAGCGATAAAGGGCTAGGCCCACAATAAATGATACATGGGCTGAATATAGATAATAATATGTCTAACAATTTAGTTATACTCCATATTAGTTTCACGTATAGACAAAATACATACATTATATATTATTATTACACTAAAAATGATCCATATACAATAGTAAAATCGTATAAACAGCTTACAAAGTTGTCTTTTATATACTTCCCGATTAATTTTGATAGTGTACCCCATCTTCTATACATGTCTTAAGCTAGAAAACCGAAGATAACAATCGAAGGTAGTAATCCACAAAGGTATCCCACTTACCAAGACCGAAGACATATAAGTCACGGGATTGCCTAGGTAAAATGCAAGATAAGAGCGGGATAACTCCTTTCAAATCTTACCACCGTTAGGAATTATGTAAATCTGATGAGTCAAAGATTTTGAGTCTGTATTATTTGAGTCTGTAAATTTAGAGTCTGGAATATTGAAGAACACAGACTCTGCTCAACAAGAAATACAGATTCTATCGGTGCTGAACAAAGATCAAGATCAAATCAAATACGTGTAAAGCAAATTAAGATAAGATTGAAGAGATTACATCAAAGCGAATATCTCTGATTTCTAGGAGAAGATAATTGAAGAGATTTGAATTATATTGTTTCCTTATATTTTGCTATGGTTGTTTAGGAATTGATTCAATAAGATTTGAGAAGCTTGTTTCTCAAATCTATAAATAGGGAACATGTAATTCATTCCAATTCGTCAATTTCAATAACAATTTTCTTCTCTATTGTTTCATTCCCTTTGTGTTAACTTATTTGAAAAGTTCAATTGATTCCGTACTTTATAACCTAGTTGTTATTCTGTTCAATTGATCTTATATAAACGTTCTAGGTTGTTGATTGTAGACCAACAACTGGTATCAAAGCGGTTAATGATATAAATTCTTTTGATTTTCTTTAAACGATCTATTAAAACCTAGAACAAGAACACACATTCATCATGTCTGCTACAATTACTGCTCCTGTCATGGCAGGAAAAGGTGTTCCAATTTTTTATGGTACTGATTTCACAACCTGGAAACTAAAGTTACTTTGGTATATGGGTTCTATTCATGATGAAATGGAAAGAGTTCTAACTGAAGGACCAATTATTCCAGGCAAATGGACTGAAGAAGTAAGTAATGATGATGGTACTGTGGTCAAACCTGCTGAGTTCATTCAAACTCCAAGAACTCAGTGGACAGAACAAGATGCTATTCTTTATAGATTAGATAGCAAAATCAGAAGTATCATTAGCAATGCAATTTCTGTTCCTATCTTGAGAAAGGTAGGACATGCTAAAACTGCAAAAGCCATGTGGGATATTCTGCTAAATGATTTTGAAGGGGTCACTTTGGTTAAAACTCAAAAGAAGAAGAATTTTGTAAGGTTGTATGAAAATTTTACTGCTGAACAAAAGGAATCATTGTTTGATCTTCATTCAAGATTTCAGGTGTTGATCAATGATCTGGAAGGAGCTGGAGTTATAAAGACTCAAGCAGAATTATGCCAAAAGTTTGTTGATGCACTTCCAGAAACTTTTGAATCTATCATCATCTCAATGGTAGTAAGTGAGAAGTTGGATAATTTTGATCTTAGTGGGTTATTTGGGATCCTCACAAATTTTGAGGAAACCAAATTGAAGAAGAAGATCAATGCTAAGAAGATAGCCAAAGATCCAGATGCTGCTTTAGTTGCAACAACCAAAAGAAACAAAGAATTATTTTCAAGCTATTCTACCAAGGCTAAATTAGATGAAGAAAGTGATGACTCTTCAGAGGATGAAGAGGTTCAAATGCTTGAAGAATAGATGGCTCTTCTTACTCAAAGGATTGAAAAGAAAAAGTTTAGACCTAGGAAAGGAAAAAGTCCTTTTGATCCTAAGAAGGCTACTTATTTTAAGTGTGGAAAGGTTGGTTACATTGCTGCTAAGTATTGGTCTAAGGTTGATTCTAGTTCAAACTCTGGTAAGTATTTGGAAAAAGCAAAGAAGTACAAGCAGAAGTACAAGAACTTGGAGAAGGAAGGAGTAAAGCTTGTGGTAAAAAAGGCTGAGAAGGCTCTCTACACAGAAACTTGGGATGGTGAAGATTCATCATCTGATGAAGAAGAAGACAAGTGGTTGATGGCTGTTATTGAGCAGGAGAAGTCATCTAGTCAATTTGAAGCTGATTTGAAAAATGCTGAGAAACTTAATAGTCAAGCAAATAGTGATAAATCTACTGCCTATAAGGGACAAAATTTTGTTCACTATGTTGATAATGAAAAAATAAGCATGTTTCAGTATTTGTTGAATGACTTTAAATCATGCCTAGACGAAAACAAAAGGTTAAAATCTGAAACTAAATGATCTTAAAGCCATAGTTAGAGAGAAAGATTTACACATAAGTGAAACAGAGCAATGTAGAATTGAATTGGCAGCATATAAATCTAGTTTTAATAAGGAGATTATAAGATTTAATGATGAGAAAAGGAAAATTAGAGAAAGAGCAAATAAGTATGAAAAGATTTGTAAATCTTGGTGTGTATCATCTAAGAAAAATTCTAATGTTATAGCTAGGCAAATACCTACAGATATTAAGGCTGTGCTTGGTGTTGGTTTTGATCTTAAGAATGATTCTGGAATTGAAAAGGATCCAAATAAATTTAAGCCAGTGATTTTACATAATACTTTTCTTAAGGTTGATGATGATAAGCAATACTTAACAAATGCTTTTGTTAGACCAGAATCAGGATTCATCTACAGCACTGAGACTATATCAGGATCTGGAGTTACAGACTCAAATTCAGAGCCTGGATCATCAGACTCTAATATAGACTCAGTTAAACAAAATGATAATGTGATCTCAGAAATAACACATGATTCTAAAAGTGAAAAACAAAAGTGTTTTGAAGTTAAAGCTATTACTAAACTAAAAAAGAGGATTTCATAACTCTGCAAAAAGCTAAAAGATAAACCTAAAGTCAAAACTGAGTCAGACAAACCCAAGAGTCTTGAAAAATTTGAAAAATGGATAAAATTAGACAAACAATGGTCAAACATTCAGGATCAATGTAAAGAAAAAATTGTTTGGATAAAAAATAAACCATTTGTTTGGAGAGTAAAAAGCTCTTCATGTGAACCCACTTTAAAGTGGGTTCCCAAAGATAACTAATGTTTGTTGTTTTTGTGTCTTGTGCAGAATGAAAGAAAATGGTTTTTAGATAGTGGATGCTCAAGACACATGACAGGATGAAAGGAGCATCTTGAAGGGTTTGTAGAAGAAAAAGGTCCATCTGTTAGATATGGGAATAATTTTGTTGGTAAGACTATTGGGTATGGATCTGTCAAAGCTGGTGGTGTTACTTTAAAAAGAGTTGCTCTTGTAGAAGGATTGATGCATAATCTATTGAGTGTGAGTCAAGTTGCTGGTAAGAATGTGAGATAAGGATAAGGAAAAATGCTAGAATCATCTATGATCCTACAGGAAAACCTATCTTGGTTGCTTGGAGAAAACAAAATGTTTATGTAGTTGATCTTGATGCTACAGATTCTGGTATTGATACTTGTCTTTATTCACAAACTATTCCTGAGCTGAATTGGTTATGGCATAGAAGGCTTTCTCATTTAAATTTCAAAAACATAAATGAGCTGTCTAAAAAAGGGTTGGTAAGAGGGCTGCCACAGCTCTCCTACAAGAAGGATAAAGTCTGCTCTGCTTGTGTTAAGGGTAAATAAACCAAAGCTCATTTTCACTCTAAGACTCTAGCTATAATTGATGAACCACTTCATATGCTTCATATGGACCTCTTTGGACCTATGAACATTGGTAGTCTGAGTGGTAAGAAGTATACTCTGGTGATTGTTGATGAATACTCCAGGTTCACATGGGTAATTTTCTTGTATGCTAAAAGTGATGCACCTGAAGAAATCATTAACTTGATTAAGAAGGAGCAGGTACAAAAAGGCAAGCTGGTCAAACAATTAAGAAGTGATCATGGAACAGAGTTCAAGAATGCTACTCTTGTTGATTTTTGTGAAAGTGTTGGTATTGGTCAAAATTTCTCTGCTGTTAGAACACCACAACAAAATGGTGTTGCTGAAAGGAGAAATAGGACTCTTATTAAGTTGCAAGGACTATGTTGTGCCATGCAAATGTTGCTATCAGGTTTTGGGCAGAAGCAGTAAATACTGCTTGTTATACTCAAAATAGATCTATTATTGTCAAGATGCATAGAAAGACTCCTTATGAGCTTTATCACAAGAAAGTTCCTACTGTTCACTATTTTCAAATTTTTTGTTGTAAATGTTACATTCTCAATCCAAGAGACTTGCTAGGTAAAATGGAACCTAAGTCTGATGAAGGCATTTTCATGGGATATTCATCTGTTTCTAAAGCTTATAAAGCTTTTACCTCTAGAAGAAAGAAGATTGAGGAATCTATCCACATCACTTTTGATGAGAATTCTGTTGTTACAGATATCTCTGCTAATACAGATTCTAATATTTTGTTTAAACTCTCTCCTAAATTTGATGAGTCTGGCTTACAGACTTACTTTTCTGATCATGAATCTGAAGATGAAGATATTTGTGAAAAAGTCAATGACTCCTTGAATACTTCAAATGAGATTCCTTCTACTGAAAAAGAAGAAGTTGCTGATGTTTCCATTCAAACAAATACTGATGAAGGATAAGTAAATGATGTCCATGTAGTTCATGGTTCTGAGAGTTCAAGAAGATCTTCAAGATCTATTAATCCTCCAAGATATCTTGAGGATTATGTTGTAAACAAAAAAGGGCTACCAAAAGGAGGTTCTACTTCACAGACTCCTATGTCTGATAATGCAATTGCTAATTACTGTTTGTATACAAGTTTTCTGTCTCTCATAGAGTCCAAAAAGGTTGATGATGCTTTAAAGGATGATGATTGGGTTGAAGCTATGACTGAAGAATTAATGGAGTTTGAAAGAAATAAAGTGTGGACTTTGGTACCCAAGCCTGCAGGAAAGACTGCTATTGGAACTAGATGGGTTTACATGAATAAGGTTGATAAAGATGGTATTGTTGTAAGGAATAAAGCTAGCCTGGTTGCTCAAGGTTACAGGCAAGAAGAGGGTATTGATTATGATGAGACTTTTGCTCCTGTTGCAAGAATAGAAGCAATCAGACTCTTCTTATCTTATGCAACACACATGGACTTTGAAGTATCACAAATGGATGTAAAAAGTGCATTTTTGAATGGGAAACTACAGGAGGAGGTGTATGTCAAACAACCTCCAGATTTTGTAAGTAAAAAGTTTCCTAATTATGTTTACAGGCTTGATAAAGCATTGTATGGTTTAAAACAAGCACCAAGGGCTTGGTATGATACTTTGACATCTTTTCTTCTGTCAAAGAAATTTGTCAGAGGATCAACAGACAAAACCTTATTCATTAAAAAGGATAGTGGTGATGTCTTGCTTGTTCAAATATATGTGGATGATATCATTTTTGGGTCTACAAATCCACATTTGGGTAAATGGTTTTCTGATACAATGTCTAAGCAATACAAGATGAGTAACTTGTGTAAGTTAAATCACTTTTTAGGTTTTGTAACGACCCAACCCGTTATCCAACCAAAAACGTAACAAATTTTTTTCTTAACCAGTTCATCTGGTCGGCGTCCAGTTATCTGGACGACGTCCAGTTGTGAAGTCCAGGACGGCATCCAAGCAATCTGGAGGGCATCCAAATGGTGTTCCAGCTGCTGTCCAAAATGCCCATTTCACGCGAACGTAAAACACGTTTCCCGACACTTTTAAACGAAACGAAATATCACAACACCTCATATTAAGTAAAACTAAGAAGTTTTCACTATTAAAAAAGTATTACGACATCGGGCCCACGTCGGCCGTTTTACGAAATACATACAAAATACGAGTTTCGACCATACGAGTTTAGTTTCCAAACAAATTACGAGCATGATTTGGGGATAAACTACCCAATCCTAGGTCGAATCCAAAAGTAATCAAAGCAAGCATCAAAAGGGGAATCATCTAATCCCGAGCATACCCTTGCCACATCCGCCACCGAACCTAAAAAAGTAACAACAAAAGGGTAAGCTAATGCTTAGCAAATGCAATACATATACGCATACATACATAATTCAATCACTTGCATACACCTACACAAACAACACATTTTATTAGCAAATCACAACAAACGAATAATTATACGTACAACGTTATAAAAACTTGCACAACCCAATATACAGAATGTCGACATTCGACTCGATGGTGGCCGACGAAGAGAGGTAGGTCAAATACGTTAACCACTCACCACCCATCGCAACGCGTACGTGGTCGACGAAGAGCGGTAGGTTAAAATCATTAACCACTCACCACTACGCACCATGAGGCCGATGAAAAGTGCAACCGAAACGTTAACACTTACCTCAATCACAAGGATGGCTGACGAAAAAAGTGAAACCGCTTACCATCCTACGATAAGTGGCCAACGAAGAGCGAATCCCCAAATGGATAACACTCACCACTTACCCCAACACACACATGTGGCTGACGAAGAGCGATAGGTCAAACATTAATCACTCGCCACATAATCAAACACGCACATGTGGCCGACGAAGAGCGATAGGTTAAACATTAATCACTCGCCACATAACCAAACACACACATGTGGCTGACGAAGAGCGATAGATCAAACATTAATCACTCGCCACATGCCTCACTTCTAATTGTGGTCGACAAAGAGTCATTCCTTCCGGATATCACTCACCACATAACGCAAATCAAATATAGCCAACAAAGAGCTATCCATACGAATATCACTCACTATATTTTCCCAACCTAAATGTGGCCCACGAAAAGCGTATCCTATCGGATAACACTTTCCACATTGCACGCAAGCAACCAAATTATATACATACACGTATAAATATTCCACTCACCTCGATTACTTGAAAAGAAATCCCGCTTGAGCTCCTAATCGTCCAAATGCAAATCACCTAGGTAATTTACAAATAAATAAGCTAAACACTCTAGCTTATGCCCAAAACACCATAAGTGCAATTTTGACCCATTTGCACTTACCTCCAATTTGACTATGTCAAATCTCGTCCAAAACACCCATAATCACAATCGACTAGTGATTATGTTCCAACAACTCATTTTACTCAAGATTTCGTCATCAAAACACATTACTTGCATCATTTGACACAAAACCCATTTTGACCTAATCTTAAGTCAAAAGACCCATTTTACATGTTACACCTTTAATCACTTATAACCTTAGTTAACTAGTGATTTCAACATTCAAACATGATTATCAACTAATCAATTTCATCAACCAGCCCAAAACCCACCAACAATGGTTATCAACGCCACTTACTAGCTTAATCACCCATTTTATTAACTAGTGGGTCTTATTCAAGAACACACAATCACACCCTAACTTTGAATATCAACTCCAATAATGAAATTCGGAGTTAGAACTTACCACAACAACCACAACATAGCCGTGAACGAGATGGACAACTTTAACACTCGGGCCTTTGATCGATTCAAGCTTCTTCTTCTCCAAATATCAAAATCTCTCTCTAGAATCTCCCCATCTCTCTCTCTCTAGAATCTCCCTCTCTCTAAGATGAAATGGGAGTGTTTGTGGATGTGAAAAATGATCCAAAATTGGATCCCAAACTGATAATATGGCTACACATCCAGCCTCAAGTGAAAAGACACAAATACCCCTCTTAAAATATCAAAACTGCACAGCTAGCCTGCCAGTTCATATGGATAGTGTCCAACCATCTGGACGGCATCCAGTCTTCCTTTACTGGATGGTGCCCCACCATCTGGACGGCGTCTCATTCAATTGCACAAGACTGAAACTGAAACAGGACCTTACAGGTTTGCAAGTCAAATAAAGTCCTGAGGGAATTTTCATAAACCAAAGCACTTATGTTTTAAACTTAATTGAAAAATATGGTTTTAGAAACTATTCCACTTTGAAAACTCCAATGAGTGTGTCTGAAAAATTGAGCAAAGATGAATCTGGAAAATCTGTGTGTGAAAAGACTTACAGGGGAATGATTGGATCTTTATTATACCTAACTGCTAGCGGACCTGATGTGACGACCCGGGAATTTCCGACCAAATTTAAACTAAATCTTTATCTTTATTTGATTTCGACACGATAAGTAAAGTCTGTAAAGTTGAGTCTTAAAATTTTGAAAATGTTTACATGAATGCATTTGACCTTTGACTATTTCTCGATGATTCACGAACAACTATTTGTAAATAGTTACATATATATTTAAATATATATATAATAATATATATAAAAATATATATATAAATATTACTTGTAAATATATAATATTATATTTAGTTGTTTAAAAGAATATAATTAATATATTTATTTACTTAAACTTGTTAATTAAGATTTGATATATATATATATATATATATATATATATATATATATATATATATATATATATATAGAATGTGTATATTGAAAATGAATGATTTTGAGCCTAATTAGTAAACGTCAGTAACACTCGGTTGACGTTTCGTTAGTTTTAATATAGATATATTACATGTTCATGAAGGACTAAAATAAAAGTTGAACTGTAAATCGATTACGAAGATGTTAGATTTGTTAAAAATATTTTTACCTTTTTGAGTTTAAATATTAGTACTCCGTACATATAAATTGGAACAGAAAATAAATAATTATCTAACCTTTTTGATAAGGTTTCAAACAGTTAATGAGTGAAATAATTAAATATATTTAATCTAAAAATTTGGGATTTTTAGGGACACTTTTATACGTTAACTGTTTAGCAATGGACACGATATAGCATTTTCGTGACAAACTGTCGGTAGAAGGGTGTTCTTTCCATATTAAACTTATCATTAATTTATGTAAATAATTCAAACATGATTAACCACCACTTACTGTTTTTGCTTTTGAGTTAGACTTACTGTTTTTTATTGGAAGAGAATCTAAATTATGATATATGCATACGTACATGTCACTATATTAATCACTAACATCTTATATTATAAAACTAAACCTCACCATTCTTTATTCTACTTCCTGCATTTTTTTTTATTTCTTTATTTTTCCTTGCTTTTATTTGCATTCCATAACTTAATTCTTTTATATGTGAATATATATGTACATAAGTTATGCATATGCATATACATGATTATGAGCAACCTTCACCTTCCTTCAATCTACATAACCATCGTGAATTTCCACCCGCCACCATAATCACCGTAACAATCACCATTATAAACGGGTTTTGCTACAACTCCGGTTCCTATTTCTAATTGACACCACCCCACCACTTTTAGTTGATCAAGAACCATCACCTCGTTGTTTGCTTCCTGTTAGAACACCCATCACCAACTTTCACCACCGTTTACCACCATGAAAACCGCCAACACCATCAACATTTAGACCACCACAATCACCACCATCTGAGCTACTACTATGAACAGCTGTGAGCCACCATCCTCCACTCTTCTTCTAAGTGACAACCACCTCACCACCATAATTAAAGCACCATGACCAACACCTTTTTCGTTTCACCTTTCTTTTTCGAAAACTCAACAACCCATCAACAAAAACTGAATACTACCACTGCTATTTTGATCTCCATCACTCCCCAATCGCCACTTCTGCTACAATCACACACCACCCACACGATCACCATCTTCCTCTCTCATCTCTCATCTCTCTCTCTCTCTCTCTCTCTCTATTTTCTCCTTTTGTTTTGACCGTAAACCAACACCCAATCGTCAATTACAGCTGTTGTTTACTGCTGTTGTGAAGTTTCTGTACAACTACTGCAGAAACCATCGCAAACCACCATCATCCCCAATCACCCACTCACACGATGTCGCTGTTTTTAAAAAAAAATATTTTTTTTAACGATGAAGATGATAGATGAATTATGATCTATTGAAGATGTGAGGATAACGATGATGGGTGTTATGATGATTTAATGGTAAACGATGAGACGGTGATGATGTCAAGTAACTACTACACTTTATTAATCGAGATTCATGTGATTATGTTGTTGGGTTTATTAACTCGCTAGCAGGCCATGGACTTATTAAACCACTGATGGGTTATTATATTTGGGTAATTAAATGGGCCGAAATTGTTGTTGGGTCGGATAAGGGAGTTAGGCCAAAAGGAAGCTGGGTCAGGTGATGAAGACGGGTTAAATATACGTGGGGGGGGAGTTTTTAATCAGAAAAGCAAGGTTGGAAGGATGGTCTAAGAGTGTTAGTAGTTAATGAGAGGTAGGGGGTTCAATCCCTGCGCGAGTGTAGGAGTTCTTTTTTTTAAGGCTTATCACATTGAGGTAGTTTTTCTAATATTTCTATTATTATTATTATTATTATTATTATTATTATTATTATTATTATTATTATTATTATTATTATTATTATTATTATTATTATTATTATTATTATTATTATTATTGTTATTTGTATTGTTATCATTAGTTATTATTATTATCACATGTATTATAATTACTAATATTATTAATGCTAAAATAAGTATTAGTTATCATTATTATGATTATAATTACAATTATAAATAATATTAATATCATTTTGTTACCAAGTAACATCATTAAGTATTATTAGGGTTATTATTAGTAATATTAAAATTGATATAGGTATTACTATGATTAGGACTATCATTATTATCATTACTATAAAAATAACACAAACTAGTTTTATTATCATTAATATTAGTATTAGTATCACTTTTGTATTATTAACAATATCATTATTATTATTAATATTATCAATTTTAATAAAGTTATTATTATTATTATTATTATTATTATTATTATTATTATTATTATTATTATTATTATTATTAGTGAATCATTAATACCAAAAACTGCCTTTTTAAACAGATAAATATTTTGTACATAAAATATACTTATTATATAAACTATACTTATATTAAAATTTCACATAACTATATATATATATATATATATATATATATATATATATATATATATATATATATATATATATATATATATATATATATATATATATATATATATATATATATATATATCATACCTACTAAAATTATTTATATAAATACGTACAAATAACAAACTATCGATTTTTAAATATAACATTTAAACAATTACGTATATAAATATGAATATATAACTATATGAATATTAACCCTTTTTAATATATACATAAATTAAATATACAAATTAAAGATGTAACAAATAACTTTGTTCAGTTGCGATTATATGTTTTAATATATATACGAATGATATAGGTTCATGAATCCGAGGCCAACCCTGCATTGTTCAGTTATTAAATATCGTCATATGTATTTTTACTATAAAATACAGTACGGTGAGTTTCATTTACTCCCTTTTTCTCTTTACGTTTTTGGGCTGAGAATACATGCAAATACTTTATTAACTGTTTTACAATAATTATATGCGTGAGTTTCATTAATCCCTTTTTAAATACTTATGCAATATATATTTTTGGGACTGAGAATACGTGCGCTGCTTTTATAAATGCTTTACGAAATAGACACAAGTAATCGAAACTACATTCTATGGTTGGATTATCTAATCGAATATGCCCTTTTTATTAAGTCTGGTAATCTAAGAATTAGGGAACAGACACCCTAATTGACGCGAACTCTAAAGATAGATCTATCGGGCCCAACAAGCCCCATCCAAAGTACGGATGCTTTAGTACTTCGAAACTTATATCATGTCCGAAGGAGGATCCAGGAATGATGGGGATATTCTTATATGTATATTGTGAATGTCGGTTACCAGGTGTTCAATCCATATGAATGATATTTTTGTCTCTATGCATGGGACGTATGTTTATGAGAAATGGAAATATGAAATCTTGTGGTCTATTAAAATTATGAAATGATTATTTATGTTAAACTAATGAACTCACCAACCTTTTGGTTGACACTTGAAAGCATGTTTATTCTCAGGTATGAAAGAAATCTTCCGCTGTGCATTTGCTCATTTTAGAGATATTACTTGGAGTCATTCATGACATATTTCAAAAGACGTTGCATTCGAGTCGTCGCGTTCATCAAGATTATTATTAAGTCAATTATAGTTATATATATTATGAAATGGTATGCCTGCCGTTAACTTTTGATGTATTGAAAGATTGTCTTTTCAAAAACGAATGCAATGTTTGTAAAATGTATCATATAGAGGTCAAGTACCTCGCGATGTAATCAACTGTTGTGAATCATTTATAATTGATATGGACTTCGTCCGGATGGATTAGGACGGGTCATGAGACCTGATATCATGTTTGCAACATGTTTATGTGCAAGATAACAGGTAGGCCCAAAGGACTCACATTATAAGGCTGTTAAAAGAATTTTTATGTATTTAAAAGGGACTCCAAATTTGGGTTTGTGGTATCCCAAGGGTTCTGGTTTTGATTTTATTGGATATACATATGCTGAATATCCAGGATGTAAGTTGGATAGAAAAAGCACTTCAGGTAGTAGTCAATTATTGGGTGGAAAATTGGTTAGTTGGTCAAGTAAAAAGCAAAATTTTGTTGCTACTTTAACTGCAGAAGCTGAGTATGTTGCTGCTGGTAGATGTTGTGCTCAATTGTTATAGATGCAACATCAATTGGCAGATTATGATGTGATTTTGACAAAGACTCCTATTATGTGTGATAATAAAAGTGCTATTGTAATAACTGAGAATCCTGTGTTTAACTCAAGAACTAAACACATTGAGATTAGCCATCACTTCATCAGGGATTGTGTTGAAAAAGGAAAAGTTGTGCTAAAGTTTGTGGGAACAAATGATCAGTTGGCTGACATTTTTACAAACCCTTTAAGTAAAGAAAGGCATTTTTATATTTTGGAAAGGTTGGACATGTTGAACCCTTCTCCAGAGATGTTATCTGAAGAATCTGAAAAATGAGTATTTTTGAGTCTGGGTGACGTCATCCAGATTCTGGTGTTTGCAGACTCTATTTCCTTTCAATTTTTATTTATTGAAATTTCATAAAGCTTTTGTGTAAAATAAAATGTTTTTCTGTTTTAGTAATAATCAGATTTTGTAAAATCTGTTACAACGGCTAGTTTTTTAGTTAATGTCAAAAGTTAATTTTGTTTTTGGGGCCAAACGGTAACTTTGATGTCAAATCATTTTAATTAAGGTAAATTAGGGTTTTGTGAAGGGTATAAATAGATAAGTTAGACCTTTGGAAAACACTTTTGCTATCAAAGTTATACAGACTCTTCTATATCTTCTTCTATTCAATTCAATCGATCATCTGTTATTCGATTACTGTTCATATGTGTGCTAATCTTTAATTCTCTTATTCACAATGGTGAAATACATCCCTTATGTTCTGATTACTACTGCTAATATGAATAGGGCTCACCCTATTAAAAGAGGTAAGGATGTACAAGTGCCTATAAAAAAATCGGGTGGCTTGTATTGAAATACCTTCTGATTTTCAAAATTAGGGATATGAACAACTTATTTTGTTTTTGAAAAATCATCCTCTCAGAGAAGGATATTTCAAAACTCCTGATTACATGTATCCAGCTATACTTGCAGAATTTTGGAATACATGTACAGGTGACTCTAAAGCTAGAACCATCACTAGTACATATGGTGATGGTGCAAATACTTTAACTATATTTGAAGCATCTTTAAGACGTGTTTTAAATCTGCCAGCTAGAGATAATTTTGTTGCCTTTGCCTCAAAAACTGAGGCAAAGAAAAGTTTTCTAATGGTGGGTTAACCTATGTGTAACAGACTAAAACCCGGGCTAGTTGTAAGTTGCCTATTTTGCCCTTAGGGTTTGTGCTTAGTCTTAAGTGCTTATATTTTAATTATTTTATTAGTGTTTTATTATAATTGTGTTATGACCAGTTTGTGACAAGGGTCCCAGAACAGGTTGGTTTATTTAATTTGGA